>NC_044561.1:40919124-41256262 GCF_007565055.1 Rhinopithecus roxellana | reverse complement strand
TTCTCAGTTTACCCAAAAAATGTGCTACGAAACAGATCCATGAAAGGAGTCATGTAAGTCAGTGAGATAAATTAACACATCACAAAGCAGATTCTCAGAAAGCTTCTTACTAGTTTTTATACGAAGGTATTTCCTTTGTACCATAAGTTTCAATGCATTCTGAAATATCCTTTTGCAGATTCCAAGAAAACAGTGTTAACAGATTGCTAAATGAAAAGAACAGTGAAACACTGTGACATGAATTTACACATCACAAAGCAGTTTCTCAGAAAGCTTCTTTCTAGTTTTTATCTGAAGATATTTCTTTTTTCACTATAGACCTCAATGCATTCCCAAATATCCCTTTGCAGATTCCACGAAAACAGTGTGAACAAATTGCTCAATGGAAAGAACGGTGTACCTCTGTGATATGAATTCACACATCACAAAGAACTTTCTCAGAGAGCTTCTTTCTAGTTTCAATCTGAGGATATTTTCTTAGTCACCATAGGCTTCAATGCCATCCAAAGTATCGATTCTCAGATCCTCCAAAAACTGTGCTACCTAACTGATCCATGAAAAGAATCGTGTAACTCTGTGAGAAGTATTAACACATCACAAAGTGGTTTATCAGACAGTTTCTTTCTACTTTTTATATGAGGATATTTCCTTTGTCTCCATAAGCTCCAATGAGCTCCGAAATATTCCATTACAGATTCCAAGAAAGCAGTGTTAGCAAACTGCTCAATGAAAAGAACAGTGTAACTCTCTGACATGATATTACACATCACAAAGAAGACTCAGAAAGCTTCTTTGTAGATTTGTTTGAGGATAATTCCTTTTTTAAAATAAGCGTCAATGTTCTCCAAAATATGCCATTTCAGATTCCAAGAAAATAGTGTTAGCAAACTGCTCAATGAAAAGAACAGTGTAACTCTGTGACTTGAATTCACACAAGACAAAGACTTTTCTCAGAAAGATTCTTTTTGGTTTTGCTATGAGGATATTTCCTTTGTTGCCATAGGCTTCAATGCTCTCCCATATATCCTGTTGCAGATTCCACGAAAACAGTGCTATAACCCGGCACAATGAATAGAATGGTACAACTCTGTGAGGTGAATTCACACATCACAAAGCAGTTTCCCAGAAAGCATGTTTATCGTTTCTATCTGAGGGTATTTCCTTTTTCACTATAGGCCTCAAATTGCTCCCAAATATCCCTTTGCAGATTCCACGAAAATTCTGTTAACAAGCTGCCCCATGAAAAGAAAAGTTTAACTCTGTGAGATAATTTCACACATCCCAAAGAACTGCCTCAGAAAAATTCTTTCTAGTTTTTATCTGAGGATATTTGCTTAAACACCATAGGCTTCAATGCAATCACAAGTATCCCCACTCAGAGTGCCCAAAAACAGTGCTGCCAACCTGACCCATGAAAAGAATCGTGTAACTCTGTGAGAAGAATCAACACATCCCAAGGCAGTTTCTCAGAAAGCTTCTGTCTAGTTTTTATAGTAGGATATTTGCTTTGTCACGATAAGCTTCAATGCGCTCCAAAGTATCCCATTGCAGATACCAATAAACATTGTTAGCAAAGTGCTCAATGAAAAGAATGGTGTAACTCAGTGAGATGAATTCACACATTTCAAAGCAGTTTCTCAAAAAGCTTCTTTTTTGTTTTTATCTGAGGATATTTCCTTTGTCACCATAGTCTTCAATGCATTCCCAAATATTCTTTTGCAGATTCTATGATAACAGTGTTATCAAACTGCTCAATGAAAAAATGATGTAACTCTGTGAGATGAATTCAGAAATCACAAAGCAGTTTCTCAGAAAGCTTTCTTTTTGTTTTTATCTGAGGATATTTCTTTTTTCACTGTAGGCCTCAATGTGCTCCCAAATATCCCTTTTCAAGTTACATGAAAACTGTGTTAGCAAACTTCTCCATGAAAAGAAAGGTGTAAGTCTGTGAGATCAATTCACACAGCATGGAGAACTTTCTCAGAAAGCTTCGATCTAGTTTTATATGAGGATAGTTTCCTTTTCACTACGGACTTCAATGTGATCCAAAATATCCTTTCTCAGATTACACGAAAACCGTGCTAACACACTGATCCATGAGAAGTTTCGAGTAACACTGTGAGATGAATTAACACATCTCAAAGTGGTTTCTCAGAAAGCTTCTTTCTCATTTTTTATGAGGATATTTCACAGTTTGAGGATATTTCTTTCTCACCATAAGCTTCAATGCACTCCAAAATATTCTATTGCAGATTCCAAGAAAACAGTGTGAGCATACTGATCAATGAAATGAACAGTGTAACTCCATGAGATGAATTCACACATCACAAAGCCGTTTCTCAGAAAGCTTCTTTATAGTTTTTATTGGAGGATATTTATTTTGTCACCATAGGCTTCAACGTGATCCAAAATATCCCTTCTTAGATTCCCCAAAAGCAGTGCTACCAAACTTCTCCATGAATAGAATCAGGTAACTGTGTTAAATGAATTCACAAATCACAAAGCTGTTTCTCAGAAAGCTTCTTTTTAGTTTTTAACTGAGGATATTTTCTTTATCACCATAAGCGTCAATGCACTCCAAAATATCCCATTGCAGATTCCAAGAAAACAGTGTTAGCAAACTTCTCAGTGAAAACAACAGTGTAACTCTGTAGAATGAATTCAGACATCACAAAGTAGTTTCTCAGAAAGCTTCCTTTTCGTTTCTATCTGATGATAGTTCCTTTGTCACCATAGGTTTCAATGTACTACCGAATATCCTATTGCAGATACCGTGAAAACATTGCTAGCAAATTGGTCAATGAAAAGAACGTTGGAACTCTGTGAGATGAATTCACCCACCACAAGGCAGTCTCTCAGAAAGATTTCTTCTACCTTTTATTTGAGGATATTTCCTTTTTCACTATAGGCTTCAATGTCCTCAGTCTCTTCTCAGATTTCACAAAAACAGTGCTGCCACACTGCTCCATTAAAAGAAAGGTATAACTCTGTGAAATGAATTCACATATCACAATGCCGTTTCTCACAAAACTTCTTTCTTTCTTTCTTTTTTTTTTTGAGATGGAGTCTTGCTCTGTAGCGCAGCTGAAGTGCAGTGGCCGGATCTCAGCTCACTGCAAGCTCCTCCTCCCGGGTTTACACCATTCTCCTGCCTCAGCCTCACAAGTAGCTGGGACTAAAGGCGCCCACCACCTAGCCCGGCTAGTTTTTTTTTTTTTTTTTTTTGTATTTTTTAGTAGAGACGGGGTTTCACCGTGTTAGCCAGGATGGATCTCCTGACCTCATGATCCATCCATCTCGGCCTCCCAAAGTGCTGGGATTACAGGCTTGAGCCACCACACCAGGCCCACAAAACTTCTTTCTAGTTTTTATTTGAGTATGTTTCCGTTTTCACCATATTCCACAAGGCACTCTCAAATATCCCATTGTAGAATAAATGAAAAAATTGTTAGCATACTTCTCAATGAAAAGAACAGTGTAACTGTATGAGGCGAATTGACACATCACAAAGCCATTTCACAGAAAGTTCCATTTTGTTTTTTATCTGATGATAGTTCCTTTGTCACATAGGCTTCAATGTGCTCCCAAATATACTACTGCAGATTACATGAAAACAGTGTTATGAAACTGCTTAATGAGAAGAATGGTATAATTCTGTACGATGAGTTCACACTTCACAAAACCATTTCTCAGAAAGCTTCTTTCTAGTTTTTATCTGAGGATATTTCCTTTGTCACCATATGCTTCAATGTGATTCAAATGATCCCTTCTCAGATATCCCAAAACCAGTGTAACCAAACTGCTCCATGAACAGAATCCTATAACTCCATGATATGAATTCACAAATCACAAAGCAGTTTTTCAGAAAGCTTCTTTCTAGTTTTTTCTGAGGATTTTTCCTTTCTCACCATAAGTTTCAATTCAATCTGAAGTATCCCATTGCAGATTCCAAGAAAACAGTGTTAGCAAACTGCTCAATGAAAAGAACAGTGTTACTCTGTGAGATGAATTCACACATCAGAAAGCAGTTTCTCAGAAAGATTCTTTTTGGTTTTTATCTGAGTATATGTCTTTTCACCGTAGGCTTCAATGTGCTCCCAAATATCCTACTGCAGATTCCACGAAAACAGTGTTAACAAACTGCTCCATGAAAAGAAAGGTGTTACTCAGTGAGATGAAATCACACATCACAAATAACTTTCTCAGAAAGCTTTTTTCTAGTGTTTATCTGAGGATATTTCCTTTGTCACTGTAGGCTTCAACGCACTCCCAAATATCCTATTGCAGATTCCATGAGAACTATTTTATCAAACTGCTCAAGGGAAAGAATGGTATAAGTCTGTGAGATGAATTCATACATGACAAAGTAGTTTCTTAGAAAACTTCTTTCTAGTTTTTTTCTGAGGATATTTCCTTTTTCACTGTAGACCTTAATGTACTTCCAATATCCCTTTGCAGATTCCATGAAAACCATAATACAAACTGCTTCATGAAAAGAAAGGTTTATCTCTCTGAGATGAAATCACACATGAAAAAGAACGTTCTTGGAAAGCTTCTTTCTAGTTTTTGTCTGTGGATATTACCTTTGTCACCATAAACTCCAATGTGATCTAAAATATCCCTTCTCTGATTCCTCAAAAATAATACTACCAAACTGATCCAGGGAAAGAATCTTGTAACTCTTTGAGATGAATTAACACACCATACAGAAGTTTCTCAGGAAGATCCTTTCTAGCTTTTGTCTGAGGATATTTCCTTTGTCACCATAAGATTCAGTGCGTTCTGAAATACTCCATTGCAGATTCCCAGAAAACAGTGTTAGCATACTGCTCAATGAAAAGAACAGTGCAACTCTGTGAGATGAATTCACACATCACAAAGCAGTTTCTCAGAAATCTTTTTTTTTATCTGAGGATATTTCCTTTGTCACCATACGCTTCAGTGTGCTCTGAAATAGAATATTGCAGATTCCACGAAAACAGTGGTAGCATACTGCTCAATGAGAAGAATGGTGTATCTCTGTAAGATTAATTCACACATCACAATGAAGTTTTTCAGAAGCCTTCTTTCTAGTTTTTATCTGAGGATATTTCCGATTTCACCATAGGCCTCAATGAGCTCCCAAATATCCCTTTGCAGATTCCACGAAAACAGTGTTATCAAACTGCTCCATATGAATAAAGGTGTACCTCTTTGAGATGAATTCACACATCACAAGGCTGTTTATCAGAAAGCTTCTTTCTAGTTTTCATCTGAGGATATTTCCTTTTTCAACATAGGTCTCAATTAGCTCATAAATATCACATTGTAGATTCCATGAAAACAGAGTCAACAAACTGCTCCATGAAAAGAAATGTGTTACTCTGTGAGATGAATTCACACATCGCAAAGCAGTTTCTTAGAAAGCTGCTTTTCGTTTTTGTCTTAGGATATTTTCTTTGTCCCCATAGGCTTCAAGGCGAACCAAAGTATCCCTTCTCAGATTCCCCAAAAAGAGTGCTATCAAAATGATGCATGAAAAGAATCTTGTAACTCTGTGAGATGAATTAACACATCACAAAGCGGTTTCTCAGAAAGCTTCTTTCTAGTTTTTATCTGAGGATATTTACTTTTTCACCATATACCTCAATGCACTCCCTAATATTCCATTGCAGATACGTGAGAAAACTGTTAGCACACTTCTCAATGAAAAGATTGGTGTAACTCTGTGAGGTGAATTCAGACATCAAAACTAAGATTCTCAAAATGCTTTTTTCTAGTTTTTTTCTGAGGACATTTCCTTTGTAACTGAAGGCTTCAAGGCGATCTAAAATATCCTTTCTCAGATTCCCCAAAACCAGTGCTACCAACTACTCCATGAAAGAATCATGTAACTCTGTGAGATGAATTCATAAATCACAAAGCAGTTTCTCAGAAAGCTTCTTTCTATTTTTGGTATGAGGATATTTCCTTTTTCACTGTAGGTCTCAATGCACTTCCAAATATCTCTTTGCATATTACATGAAAGTAATGTTAGCAAACTACTCCCTGAAAATAAAAGTGTGAATCTGTGAGATGAATTCACACAGCACAAGGAGTTTCTCAGAAATCTTTTTTTTTGGTTTTTGACTGAGAATATTTCATTTGTCATCGTAGGTTTCAATGCTCTCCCAAATACCCGATTGCAGTTTCCATGAACAGTGTTAGCTAAATGCTCCAAGAAATAAATCCTGTAACTCAGTGAGATGAATACACACATCACAAAGCAGTTTCTCAGAATGTTTCTTTTAGTTTTTATGTGAGGATATTTCCTTTTTCACCAGAGGCTTCAATGAGATTCAAAGTTTCTCTTCTCAGATTCCCCAAAACAGTGCCACCAATGTGCTCCATGAAAAGAATGGCGTAACTCTGTGGGATGAATTCAGTCCTCACAAAGCAGTTTCTCTGAAAGCTTCTTTCTAGTTTTTCTCTGAGGATATTTGCTTTTCTGCCCCTGGTTGCTATGCGCTCCCGACTATTCCTTTGCAGATTCGACAAAAACAGTGTTGCTCAATGAAAAGAACGGTGTAACTCTGTGAGATGAATTCACACATCACAAAGCAGATTCTCAGAAAATTTATTTTCGTTTTTTGTCTGAGGATGTTTCCTTTTTCACCATAGGCTTCAATGTGATCCAAAATATCCCTTTTCAGATTCCCCAATTCAGTGCTACCAAACTGATCCTACAAAAGTATCATGCAGCTCTTTGAGATTAATTAGCACATCACTAAGCAATTTGTCAAAAAGCTTCTTTCTAGTTTTTGTCTGAGGATATTTCCTTTTTCACCATAAACCTCAATGCGCTACTAAATATCCCTTCTCAGACACCACAGTGATGTCAAAATACTCCCTCACCCAGAATGTAGAACTCTATGAGATGAATGCACACATCACAAAGGAGTTTCTCCAAAAGCTCCTCTCCAGTTGTTACCTGAAGAAATTTCTTTCTTCACCTCAGTCCCCTATGTGCTCCAAAATATCCCTCTGCAGATTCCACAGAAACAGTGCTAACAAACACCTCCATGAAAAGAATGATGTAACTCTGTGAAATAAATTGATCCACCACAAAGCAGTTTCTCAGACAGTTTCTGTGTAGTTTTTTTCCTGAGGATATTTCCTTCACTGTATGCCTCAATGCACTCCCAAATATTCCTCTGCAGATACCTTGAAAACAGTGTTAACAAACTACTTAATGAAAACAACAGTGTAACTCTGTGAGATAAACTCATACATATCACAGCGGTTTCTCAGAAAGCTTCTTTCTAGTTTTTATCTGAGGATATTTCCTATTTCACCATGGACCTCAAGGTCCTCCCAAATATCCCTATGCAGATTGCATGAAATCAGTGTTAGTAAAGTGCTCCAAAAAAATAAAGGTGCAACTTCATGAGATGAATTCAAAAATCACAAAGCAGTTTCTCAGAAAGCTTCTTTCTACTTTTTGTCTGAGGATATTTCCTTTGTTACCATAAACTTCAATGCACTCTGAAATATCCCATTGCAGATTTCAAGAAAACATTGTTAGCAAACTGCTCACTGAAAAGAACAATGTAACTCTGTGAGATGAATTCACACATCACAAAGCAGATTCTCAGAAAGCTTCTTTTTGTTTTTATCTGAGGATATGTCCTTTTTCACTATAGGCCTCAAATCACTCCGAAATATCCTATTGCAGATTCCACGACAACAGTGTTATCAAACTGCTCAATGAAAAGAGCAGTGTAAACATGTGAGATGAATTCACACATCACAAAGCATTTATTCAGAAAGCTTCTTTCTAGTTATTATCTACAGATATTTCTTTGTCACCATAGGCTTCAATGTGATCCAAAATATCCCTTTTCAGATTCCCCAAGAACAGTGCTACCAAACTGCTCCCTGAAAAGAAAGGTGTAACTTCATGAGGTGAATTCACAAATCACCAAGAAGTTTCTCAGAAAACATTTTTATAGTTTTTCTGTGAGGATAATTCCTCTGTCACCAAAAGCTTCAATGTGCTCTGAAATACCCTTTGCATATTCCAAGAAAACAGTGTTTGCCACCTGTTCCATGAAAAGCACAGTGTTACCCTGTGAGATGAATTCACACATCACAAAGCACTTACTCAGAAAGTTCTTTTTGATTTTTATCTGAGGATGTATTCTTTTTCACCATAGGCTTCAATGTGATCCAAAATACACTATCTCAGTTTCCCCAAAATCATTGCTACAAAACTGATCCATGAAAAGAATCATGTAACTCAGTGCGATGAATTATCACATGACAAAATAGTTTCTCAGAAAGCTTCTTTCTACTTTTTATATGAGGTTATTTCCTTTGCCGACATAAGCTTAAAATGTGCTCCAAGATATCCCATTGCAGAATCCAAGAAAACAGTGTTAGCAAACCATTCAATGAAAAGAACAGAGTAACTCTGTATGGTGAACTCACACATCACAAAGCAGTTTCTCAGAAAGCTGCTTTCTAGTTTTTATCTGAGGATATTTCCTTTTTCACCATAGGCCTCAATGTGCGCCTAAGTACCCCTTTGGAGATTCCTCGAAAACAGTGTTAGCAAACTGCTCCATGAAAAAAAAGTGTAACTCTGTGAGACGAATTCACACATCACAGAGAAGCTTCTCAGAAAGATTCTTTCCAGTATTTAACTGAGGATGTTTCCTTTGTCACCATAGGCTTCAATGTGCTCCCAAATATACTATTGCAGATTTCACCAAAAGAGTGTTATCAGACTGCTCAATGAAATGAATGGTATAACTCTGTGAGATGAATTTACACAGTACAAAGCAGTTTCTCTGAAAGCTTCTTTCTAGATTTATTCTGAGGATACCTCCTTTTTCACAATAGGCCCCAATGCACTCCCAAATATCACTTTGCAGATTCCACAAAAACATTGTTAGTAAACTGCTCCATGAAAAGAAAGGTGTAACTCTGTGAGATGAATTCACACATCACAAAGGACTTATTTCCTTTGTCACCATAGACTTCAGCGATCCATAATATTCCATCTCAGATTCCCCAGAAACAATGCTACCATATTGCTCCATGAAAAGAATCGTGTAACTCTGTGAGATGAATTCACAAATCACAAAGCAGTTTCTCAGAAAGATTCTTTCTAGTTTTTATCTGAGGATATTTCCTTTTTCATCATTTGCCTCAATGCACTCGTGAACAGCCCTTTGCAGATTCCACAAAAATAGTGTTAGCAAACCGCTCCAAGAAAAGAAATGTGTAAATCTGTGAGATGAATTCTCACATCACAAAGCTATTTCTCAGAAGGCGTCTTTTTAGTTTTACTGTGAGGAAATTTAATTTGTTACCACAGGCTTCAATTAGCTCTCCAGTATCTTATTGCAGATCCCATGAAAATAGTGCTATCAAGCTGGTCAATGAAAACAACAGTGTAACTCTGTGAGATGAATTCACAGAAACCTTCTTTCTCAGACAGCTTCTTTCTACTTTTTATCTGAGGATATTTCCAAGGCCTCAATGTGATCCCAAATATCCCGTTGCAGATTCCATAAAAACAGTATTATCAAACTCCTCCATGAAAAGAAAGGTTTAACTCTGTGAGATGAAATCACACATCACAAAGAACTTTCTCAGAAAGCCTCTTTCTAGTTTTTATCTGAGGATATTTCCTATGTCACCGTAGGCTTCAATGTGATCAAAAATATCCCTTCTCTGATCTCCAAAAATAGTGCTACCAAACTGATTCATAGAAGGAATCCTGTAACACTGTGAGCTGAATTAACACATCAAAAAGTGGTTTTTCAATATGCTTCTTTCTAATTTTTATATGAGGATATTTCCTGTGTCACCATAAGCTTCAATACGCTTGGAAATAGCCCATGGCAGTAGCCAAGAAAAGAGTGTTAGCAAACTGGTAAATGAAAAGGACAGTGTAACTCTGTCAGATGAATTCACACATCACAAAGCAGTTTCTCAGAAAGCTTCTTTCTAGTTTTTATCTGAGGATATGTCCTTATTCACCATAGGCCTCAGAGCGCTCAGAAATATCCCTTTGCAGATCCCACGAAAACAGGGTTTGCAAACTGCTCAATGAAAAGAAAGGTTTAACTCTGTGAGATGAATTCACACATCACAAAGGACTTTCTCAGAAAACGTCTTTCTAGTTTTTATCTGAGGATACACCCTTTGTCACGATAGGTTTCAATGCGATCCAAAATATCTCTTCTCAGATGCACTGAAAACAGTGCTACCAAACTGCTCCATGAAAAGAATTGTGTAAATTTGTGAGATGGATTAAGACATCAGAAAGTATCTTCTCAGAAAACTTCTTTCTAGTTTTTATATTACGACATTTACTTTGTCACTATAAGCTTCAATGTGCTCAGAAATATCAGATTACAGATTCCAAGAAAACATTGTAAGCAAAGTGCTCAAGGCAAAGAACAGTGCAACTCTGTGAGATGAATTCACACATCACAAAGTCATTTCTCAGAAAGTTTCTTTCTAGTTTTATCTGAGGATATTTCGTTCTTCACCATATTCCTCAATGTGCTCCTGAATATCCCATGGCAGATTAAACGAAAAAAGTGTTAGCAAACTTCTCAAAGAAAAAACGGTGTTACTTGGTGAGATGAATTCACACATCAAAAAAGCAGTTTCCCTGAAAGCTTCTTTTAGACTTTTATCTGAGGATATATCATTTTTTCAATATAGGCTTCAATGTGCTCCCTAAATACCCTATTGCAGATTCCACAAAAACAGAGTTATCAAGCTGCTCAATACAAAGAATGCTGTAACTCTAGGACAAATTCACACATCACAAAGTTGTATTTTAGAAAGCTTCCTTCTAGATTTTACATGGGGTTATTTACTTTTTCACTATAGACATCAATGTACTCCAGAATATCCCATTGTGGATTCCATGAAAACAGTGTTAGCAAACTGCTCCATGAAAAGAAAAGTGTAACTTTCTGAGCTGAATTCACACATCACAAAATAATGTTCTCAGAAAGTTTCTTTCTAGTTTTTATCTGAGGGTATTTCCTCTTTTACCATAGGCCTCAAAGCGCTCCCGAATATCCCTTTGCAGGTTCCATGAAAAGTGTTAGCAAACTGCTCAATAAAAAGAAAGGGTTAACTGTGCGAGATGAATTCAGACATCACAAAGAACTTTCTCAGAAAGCTTCTTTCTAGTTTTTATCTGAGGATATTTCCTTTGCATCCTTAGGCTTCAATGCAAATCAAAATATCCCTTCCCAGATTTCCCAAAAACAGTGCTATGAAACTGCTCCATGAAAACAGTGATGTAATTCAGTGAGATGAATTCACACATTAAAAGGTGTTTCTCAGAAACCTTTTTTCTAGTTTTTATCTGAGGATATTTCCTTTTCCACCATATGCCTCAATGTGATACCACAAAAAGAGTGGTATCAAACTTCTCAATGAAAAGAATGATGTAAGTCTGTGAGATCAATTCACACATCACAAAGCAGATATTCAGAAAGCTTTCTTTTAGTTTTTACCTGAAGATATTTCCCTTGTCACCATAGGCTTCAACGGACTCCCAAGTATCCTATTACAGATCCCACGAAACCAGTGTGATCAGACTGCTCAACAAAAGAACGGTGTAACTCTGTGAGATGAATTCACACATCACAAAGCAGTTTCTCAGAAAGCTTCTTTCTACTTATTATCTGAGGATATTTCCTTTTTCAATAAATGAATCAATGTGCTCCCAAATAACCCTTTGGAGATTCCATGAAAACACTGTTAGCAAACTGCTCAGTGAAAACAACAATGTATCTCTGTGAAATGAATTCACACATCACAAAGCAGTTTCTCAGAACGTTTCTTTCTAGTTTTTACCTGAGAATACTCTCTTTTACACTATAGACCTCAATGTGCTCCCACATATCCCTTTGCAGATTCCACGAAAGCAGTGTTAGTAAACTGCTCAATGAAAAGGAAAATATAACTCTGTGAGATGAATTCACACATCACAAAGAACATTCTCAGAAAGCTTCTTTCTAGTTTTTATCTGTGGATATTTCCTTTGCCACCATAGACTTCAATGTGATCCAAAATGTCCCTTCTCAGATTCCCTAAAAATGGAGCTACCCAACTGATCCATGAGAAGAATCGTGTAACACGGTAAGTTGAACTAGCACATCACAAAGCGGTTTCTCAGAAAGCTTATTTTCTCTGTGAACATAGGCATCAATGCGCTGCCAAAAATCCCTTTTCAGATTTCCTGAAACCAGTGTGAGCAAACTGCTCGATGAAAAGAATGGTGTAATAATGTAAGATGAATTCACACATCACAAATAGTTTTTCAGAAAGATTCTTCTTCCTAGTTTTTATCTGAGGATATTTACTTTTTCACTATAGGCCTCAATTCACTCCCAAATATCCCTGTGCAGATTAAACGAAAACAGTGTTAGCAAACTGCTGCATTAAAAGAAAGTTGTAAATCTGTAGGATGAATTTACACATCGCAGAGAACTTTCTGAGAAAGCTTCTTTCTAATTTTTATCTGAGGATATTTCCTTTGTCACCATAGACTTCAATGCAATCCAAAATATCCATTCTCAGAATCCCCAAAAACAGTGTTGCCAAACTGTTCCATGAAAAGAGTGATGTAACTCGGGGAGATGAACTCAAACATCACAAAGCAGTCTCTCAGAAAGATTCTTTCTAGTTTATATCTGAGGATATTTCCTTTTTCACCGTAGGCCTCAATGTGCACACCAGTATCACTTTGTAGATTCCAGGGAAGCAGTGTTTGCAAGCTGCTCCATGAAAATAAAGGTGTAATTCTGTTGGATGAATTAACACATCAGAAAATACTTTCTCGGACAGCTTCTTTCTAGTTTTTATCTGAAGTTATTTCCTTTCCCACCATAGGCTTCAGTATGATACAATATATCCCTTCTCATACTCCCCAAAAACGCTGCCACCAAAATGGTGATTGAAAGGGATCATGTGACATTTTGAGATGAATTAGCACATCACACAGCAGTGTCTCAGAACAATTCTTTCCAGTTTTTATATGAGGATATTTCCTTTGTCACCGTAAGCTTCAAAGCACTCCAAGAAAAGAGTGTTTGCAAACTGTCTGTTGAAGAGAACAGTGTAACACTGTGAGATGAATTCACACATCAGAAAGCAGTTTCTCAGAAAGTTTCTTTCTAGTTTTTATCTGAAGATATTTCCTTTTTCACCTTAGGCCTCAATGTACTCCCAAATATCCCTTTGCAGAACGCAGTTAAACAGTGTTAGCAAACTACTTTATGAAAAGAAAAGCGTAACCCTTTGAGATGAATTAGCACATCATAAAGAACTTTTTCGGAAATTTTCTTTCTAGTTTTTACTTGAAGATATTTCTTTTGTCACCATAGGCTTCAATGCAATCCAAAACATTCCTTCTCAGATTACCCAAAAACAGTGCTACCAAACTGATCCATGAAAAGAATCGTTTACCCTCTTTGATGAATTAGCACTTCACAAATCAGTTTCTCAGAAAGTTTTTTTCTATTTCTTATATGATGGTATTTCCTTTGTCACCAAAAGCTTCGATGCACTACGAAATATACCATTGAAATTCCAAGAAAATTGTGTTAGCAAACTGCTCAATGAAAACAGCAGTGTAACTCTTGAGGTGGACTCCCTCATCACAAAGCTCAGAAAACTTCTTTTTGGTTTTTTAACTGAGGATATTTCCTTTGTCATCATAGGCTTCAGTGCACTCCCAAATATCCTATTGCAGATTCCACAAAAACAGTGTGAGTAGACCTCTCAATGAAAAGAACGGTGTATCTCTGTGATATGAATTCACACATAACAAAGGAGTTTCTCAGAAAGACTCTTTCTAATTTTTATCTGAGGATGTTTTCTTTTTCACTATAGTCCTCAATGTGCTTCCAAATAACCCTTTTCAAATTCAACGACAACAGTGTTATCAAACTGCTCCATGAAAAGAAAGGTGTAACTCTGTGAGATGAATTCACACATCATGAAGAACTTTTGCACAAAGCTACTTTCTAGGTTTTATCTGACGGTATTTCCTTTGTCAACTTATGGTTCAATGCAGTCCAGAATATCCCTTCTCAGATTCCCCAAAAGCAGTGCTAACAAACTGCTCCATGAAAAGAATGGTGTAATTCTGTGAGATGAATTCACACATCACAAAATTGTTTCTCAGAAAGCTTCTTTCTAGTTTTTATCTGGGGATATTTCCTAGGCCTCAATGCACTCCCAAATATCCCTTTGCAGATTCCATGAAAACAGTATTAGCAAAATGCTCCATGAAAAGAAACATGTAACTCTGTGAGATGAATTCACACATCACAAAAACCTTTATCAGAAAGCTTCCTTCTAGTTTTTATCTGAGCATATTTCCTGTCACCATAGGCTTCAGGGTGATCAAAACTATCCCTTATCAGATTCCCCAAAAGCAATGCTACCAAACTGATCCATGAAAAGAATCGTGTAACTCTGAGATGAATTAACACATCATAAAGTGGTTTCTCAATATGCTTCTTTCTAGTTTTTGTATGAGGATATTTCCTTTGTCACTATCAGATTCAATGCGCTTAGAAATATCCCATTGCAGAATCCAAGAAAGAGTGTTAGCAAAGTGATAAATGAAAAGAACAGCATAAGTTTGTGAGATAAATTCACACATCACAAAGCAGTTTCTCAGAAAGCTTCTTTTTGGATTTTATCTGAGGATATTTCCTTTTTCAATATAGGCTTCAATGCTCTCCCAAATATCCCTTTGCAGATTCCATGAAAGCAGTGTTAGCAAACTGTTCATTGAAGAGAACCGTGAAACTATGTGAGATGAATTCACACATCAAGAAGTTTCTTTTTGTTTTTTATCTGAGGATATTTCCTTTTTCAACATAGGCCTCAAGTCGCTCCCATGTATCCCTTTGCAGATTCCACAAAAACAGTGTTAGCAAACTACTGTATGAAAGGAAGTGTGTAACTCTGTTAGATGAATTCACACACACAAAGCTATTTCTCAAAACACTTTTTTCTAGTTTTTATCTATAGATGCTTCTTTTTTCAAGGTAGGCCTCAATGCGCTCCCAAATATCCCCTTGCAGTTTCCACGAAAACAGTGTTGGCAAACTCCTCCATGAAAAGAAAGCTGTAACTCTGTGAGATCACTTCATGCAACACAAAGAACTTTCTCAGAAAGCTTCCTTCTAGTTTTTATCTGAGGATATTTCCTTTGCTTCCATAGGCTTCAAAGCCATCCAAAATGTCCCTTCTCAGATTCCCCCAAAACAGTGATACCACACTGCTCCATGAAAAGAATCCTGTAACTCTGTGAGATGAATTCACACATCACAAAGCACTTCCTCAGAAACCTTCTTTCTAGTTTTTACATGAAGGTATTTATTTTGTCACCCTGTGTTTCAATGTGCTCTAAAATATCTCACTGCATATTCCAAGAAAACACTACTAGTAAACTTCTCAATGAAAAGAACAGTGTAAATCTGTGAGATCAATTGATACATCACCAAGCAATCTCTCCAAAAGCTTCTTTTTCATTTTTATCTGAGGATATTTCCTTTTCCACCATAGGCTTCAATGCACTCTCAAATATTCCTTTGTAGATTCCACAAAGACAGTGCTAACAAACTGCTCCAAGAAAAGAAAGCTGAACCTCTGTGAGTTGAATTCACACATCACAAATAAATATCTCAAATAGTTTCCTTCTGCTTTTATCTCAGAATATTTCCCTTGTGACCATAAGCTTAAATGTACTCTGAAATATCCCATTAGAGATTCTAAGAAAACAGTTCAGCAAACTGCTCAATGAGAAGAAAAGTGTCACTCTCGGAGATGAATTCAGACATCACAAAGCAGTTTCTCAAAAAGTATCTTTTATGTTTTTATCTGAGGATATTTATTTTTTACCATAGGTTTCAATGTGCTCCCAAATATCCTATTGCAGATTCCAAGAAAACAGTGTTAATAAACTGCTCAATGAAAATAACAGTGTAACTCTGTGATATCAATTCATACATCCCAAAGCAATCTCTCAGAGCTTCTTTTTCGTTTATTATCTGAGGATATTTCCTTTGTCACGAAAGGATTCAATGCGCTCCCAAATATCCTGTTGCAGATTCCACTAAAACAGGGTTATCAAACTGCTCAAAGTAAAGTACAGTGTAAGTCTGTTAGGTGAATTCACACACAACAAAGAACTTTCTCAGAAAGCTTCTTTCTAGTTTTTATCTGAGGCTATTTACTTTGTCACCATAGGCTTCAATGCGATCCAAAATATACCTTGTCAGATTTCCCAAAAACACTGAACCAATCTTCTAAATGAAAAGAATCATGTAACTCTTTGAGATAACTTAACTCATCACAAAGCAGTTTCTCAGAAAGCTCCTTTCTACTTTTTATATTAGGATATTTCCTTTGTCACCATAAGCTTCTGTGCGCTCCAAAATATCCCATTGCAGACTCCAAGAAAACAGTTACCAAACTGCTAAATGAGAAGAACAGTGTAAGTCTGTGAGATGAATTCAAACATTACAAAGAAGTATGGCAAAAGCTTCCTTTTGCATTTTTTCTGAGGATATTTCATTTTTCACCATAGCCTTCAATGCCCTCCCAAATATCCTATTGCAGATTCCACGAAAACACTATTATCAAACAGCTCAATGAAAAGAACAGTGTAACTCTGTGTGGTGAATTCACACATCACAAAGCAGTTTCTTAGAAATCTTCTTTTCAGTTTTTATCTGAGGATATTTCCTTTTTCACTACAGGCCTCAATGTGCTCCAAAATATTCTATTGCAGATTCCACGAAAAGAGTGTTAGCATACTGCTCAATAAAAAAACCGTGTAACTCTGTCAAATGAATTCACATATCGCAAAGCAGATTCTCAGAAAGCTTCTATTCGGTTTTTATCGGAGGAGATTTCCTTTGTCACCATAGGCTTCAATGCCCTCCCTAGTATTCTATTACAGATTCCATGAAGCCAGTGTTATTAGACTGCCCAATGAAAAGTATGGTGTAACTCTGTGAGATGAATTCACACATCACAAAGCCGCTTCTCATAAAATTTCTTTCTAGTTTTTATCTGAGGATATTTCCTTTGTCAAAATAAGCTTCAATGCACTCCAAAATATCCCATTGCAGATTCCAAGAAAACGGTGGTAGCAAACTGCTGAATCAAAACAATAGTTTATCTTTGTGAGATGAATTCAAACATCACTAAGCAGTTTCTCAGAAAGCTGTTTTCTAGTTATTATTTGAAGATATTTCATTTTTCACAAAAGGCTTCAATGCGCTCCAAAATATCCTATTGCAGATTCCAAGAAAAGAGTGTTAGCATACTGCTCAATGAAAAGAATGGTGTATCTCTGTAAGATGAATTCAAACATCACAAAGCAGATTCTCAGAAAGCTTCTTTTCCCTTTTTATCTGAAGATATTTCCTTTGGCACCATAGGCTTCAATGTGCTCCCGAGTATCCTATTACAGATTCCACGAAACCAGTGTTATCAGAGAGCCCAATGAAAAGTACAGTGTAACTCTGTGAGATGAATTCACACATCACAAAGCAGTGTCTCAGACAATTTCTTTCTAGTTTTTATCTGAGGATAATTCCTTTTTCACTATAGTTCTCAATGTGCTCCCAAATATCCCTTTGCAGATTCCAAGAAAACAGTGTTAGCAAACTGCTACATGGAAAGAATGGTGTACCTCGGTGAGATGAATTCACACATCACAAAAATTTTCTTAGAAAGCTTCTTTCTAGTTTTCTTCTGAAGATATTTCCTTTGTCACCATAGACTTCAAGGTAATTCAAAATAACCTTGCTCAGATTCCTCAAAAACAGTGCTACCAAACTTCTGCATGAAAAAGGTGGTATAACCCCGTGAGATGAACTCACACATCACAAAGATGTTTCTCAGAAACATTCTTTTTGTTTTTGTCTGAAGATATTCCCTTTGTCAAAATAAGCTTCAATGCACTCCAAAATATCCCATTGCAGATTCCGAGAAAAAAATGTTAGCAAACTCCTCAATAAAAAGAACAGTGTAACTCTGAGAGATGAATTCACACATCATAAAGCAGTTTCTCAGAAAGCTTCTTTCTAGTTTTTATCTGCGGATATTTCCTTTTCACCATAGGCCTCAATGCGCTCCCCAATATCCCTTTGCAGATTTCATGAAAATAGTGTTAGCAAAGTGCTCCTTGGAAAGAAACTCGTAACTCTGTGAAATGAATTCACACATCAGAAAGCAGTTTCTCAGAAAATTTCTTTCTAGGTTTTCTCTGAGGATATTTTCTTTGTCACCATAACCTTCAATGCACTGTGAAATATCCCTTTACAGATTCCAAGAAAACAGTGTTAGCAGACTGTTCAATGAAAATAACATTGTAACTCTGTGAGATGTATTCACACATTACAAAGAAGTTTCTCAGAAAGCATCCTTTTGTTTTTTATCTGGGGATATTTCCTCTGTCACCAGAGGCTTCAATGTGCTCCCAAACATCCTCTTGCATTTTGAACGAAAACGGTGTTAGCAAACTGCTTTATGAAAAGAACAGTGGAACTCTGTGAGTTGTATTCACACATCACAAAGAAGTTTATCAGAAAGCTTCTTTCTAATTATTATCTGAGGATATTTCCTTTGTCACCACATGCTTCAATGCAATTCAAAATATCCCTTCTCAAATTCCCCCAAAACACTGCTGGAAACTGCTCCATGAAGAAAGTCGTATTATTGTGAGATGAATTCACACATCAGAAACAAGTTTCTCACAAAGCTTCTTTCAAGTAATTATCTGAGGATATTTCCTTAGTCACCATAGACTTCAATGTGATTAAAAATATCCCTTCTCAGATTCCCCAAAAACAGTACTACCAAACTGTTCCATGAGAAGAATCGTGAACTCTGTGAGATGAATTAGCACATCACAAAGTGGTTTCTCAGAATGCTTCCTTCTAGTTTTTTTTTTTTTGAGGATATTTCCTTTGTCACCATAAGCTACAATGCGCTCTGAAATATCCCATTGCAGATTCCAAGAAAACACTGTTAGCAAACTGCTCAATGAAAACAACAGTGTAAGTCAGTGAGATGAATTCACACATCACAAAGTTTTTCAGAAAGCTTCTTTCTAGTTTTTATATACAGATATTTCTTTTTAAACCATTTGCTTCAATGTGCTCTCAAATTTTCCTTCTCAGACACCTAAAAAGAGTGATGCCAAAGTGCTCCCTGTAAAGTAATGTTTAGCTGTATGAGATGAATGCACGAATCAGAAAGGATTTTCTCTGAAAGCTTCTCTCCAGTTTTAATCTGGAGAATTGTCTTCCTTCACCTTAGAACTCTAGGTGCTCCCAAATATTCCATTACAGATTCCACAAAAACAGTGTTACCAAACTGCTCAATGAGAAGAAAGATTTAACACTGTGAGATGAATTCACCCATCACAAAACAGTCTCTCAGAAAGCTTCTTTCTAGTTTGTATCTGAGGATATATCCTTTTCCTCCAGAGGCTTCTGTGTGCTTCAAATATCCCTTTGTAGATTCCAGAAAAACAGGGTTAACAAAATACTCAATGAAAAGAATGCTTTACCTCTGGGAGATGAATTCACCCAGCACAAACAAATTTCTCAGAAGGCTCCTTTCTACCTTTCATCTGTGCAACATATTTACTTTTCCACCATCAGCCTCAATGCGTTCCCAAATATCCCCTCTCAGACACCAGCAAAACAGTGATGCCAAGCTGGTCAATAAAAACAATGGTTTATCTCTATGAGTTGAATGCACACATCACAAAACAGTTTCTCAAAAACCTTCCCTCCAGTTTTTATTTGAATATATTTCCTTTTTCACCATCAGCCTCTATGAGCTCCCGAATATCCCTTTGCAGATTCCCCAAAAACAGTGCTATCAAACTGCTCAATGAAAAGAAAGGTGTAACTCTGTGAGATGAATTCACCCGTCACAAAGCAGTTTCTCATAATGCTTCTTTCTAGTTTTTATCTGAGGATGTTTCTTTTTTCACCATAGGCCTCAAGGTGCTCCCAAATATCCCTTTGCAAATCCAGCAAAGTAGTTTTAGCGAACTGATCCATGGAAAGCATCACGTGAATCTGTGAGATGAATTGACACATCACAAAGCAGTTTCTCAGAGAGCTTCTTTCTATTTTATATATGAGGATACTTCCTTTATGACCATAAGCTTAAATGGGCTCCAAAATATCCCATTGCAAATTCCAAGAAAACAGTGTTAGCAAACTGCTTAATGAAAAGAACAATGTAGCTCTGTGAGATGAATGTACACATCAGAAAGCAGTTTCTGAGAAAACTTCTTTCTAGTTTGTATGTGAGGATGTTTCCTTTTTCACCATAGGTCTCAAAGCTCTCATAGATATCCCTTTGCTGATTCCAAAGAAACAGTGTTAGGAAACTGCTACATGAAAAGAAAGGTGCAACTCTCTGAAATGATTTCACACATCACATGTAATTTTCTCAGAAAACTTCTTTCTAGTTTTTATCTGAGGATATTTCCTTTTTCACCATTTGCCTCAATATGCAAGTGAATATTCCTTTGCAGAATTCAAAGAAAATAGTGTTAGCACACTGCTCCATGAAAAGAAAAGTGTAAATCTGTGAGTTGAATTCACACATTGCAAAGCAGTTTCTCAGAAAATTTCTTTTTGTTTTTTGTTGGAGGATATTTCCTTTGTCACCATAGGCTTCAGTGCTCTCCCAAATATCCTATTGCAGATTCCACGAAAACAGTGTTATCAAACTGCTCAATGAAAACAACAGTGTAACTCTCTGAGATAAATTCACACATTATGAAGTAGTTTTTCAGAAATATTCCTTCTAGTTTTTAATTGAGGGTATTTCCTTTGTCACCATACGCTTCAATGTGACCTAAAATATCCCTTCTCAGGTTTCCCAAAGCAGTGCCACCAAACTGTTACATGAAAAGAATGGTGTAACTCTGTGAGATGAATTCACATATCACAAAGATGTTTCTCAGAAAACTTCTTTCTAGTTTTATCTCAGTACATTTCCTTTTTCACTGTATTCATCAACACACTCCCCAATGTCCCATACCAGATTAATTGAAAAAAGTGTTAACAAACTTCTCAATGAAAAGAAAGGTGTAACTCTGTGAGATGAGTTAACACATCACAAAGCAGTTTCACAGAAAGCTTCTTTTTGGACTTTTATCTGTGGATATTTCCTTTGTCACCATGGGCTTCAATGCACCCCCAAATATCCTATTGCAGATTGCATGAAAACTGTGTTATCAAGCTCCTCAAAGAAAATAACGGTGAACTTCTGTAAGGTGAATTCACAAATCACAAAGCTGTTTTTCAGAAGGCTTCTTTTTCTTTTTATCTGTGGAAAGTTCATTTTTCACTATATGCATCAAAGGTCTCCGGAATATCCCATTGCAGATTCCATGAAAAAAGTGTTAAGACACTGCTCCAGGAAAAGAAAGGTGTTATTCCATGAGATGAATTCACACATCACAAATAACTTTCTCAGAAAGCTTCTTTCTAGTATTTATCTGAGGATATTTAATTTCTCAACATAGGCTTCAATGTGATCCAAAATATCCCTTCTCAGATTTTCTAAAAACACTGCTAAGAAACTGTTCCATGAAGAGAATCATGAAACTCTGTGAGATGAGTTAACATATCAGAACGTGGTTTCTCAGAAAGCTTCCTTCAAGTTTTTATATGAGGATATTTCCTTTGTCAACATATGTATCAAAGAACTCTGAATTATCCCATTGCAGATTATAAGAAAACAGTGTTAGCAAACTGTTCAATAAAAAGAACAGTTTAACTCTGTGAGATGAATTCACACGCCACAAAGCAGTGTCTCAGGAATTTTCTTTCTAGTTAATATCTGATTATATTTCCTTTGTCACCATAGGCTTCAATGCGATCCAAAATATCCCTTCTCAGATTCCCCAAAAACAGTGCTACCAAACTACTCCATGAAAAGTTTGTGTAACTGTGTGACATGAATTCACAAATCACAAAGCAGTTTCTCAGAAAGCATCCTTTTGGTTTTCATCTGAGAATATGTCCCTTGTCACCATAGACTTCAATGCCCTCCCAAATATCCTATTGTAGATTCCACGAAAACAGTGTTATCAAACTTCTCATTGAAAGGAATGGTGTAATTATGTGAGATGAATTCACACATCACAAAACAGTTTCTCAGAAAGATTCTTTCTAGTTTTTATCTGAGGACATTTCCTTTTTCACTCTAGGCCTCAATGTGCTTCCAAGGTCCCGTTGCATATTCCACAAAAACAGTTTTGGCACACTGCTCCATGAAAAGAATGGTGTAACTCTGTGAGATGAACTAAGACATCACAAAGACTTTTCTCAGAAAACTTCTTTCTAATTTTTAACTGAGGATATTTCCTTTGTCACCAGAAGCTTCAATGCGATCCAAAATATCCCTTCTCAGATTCCCCAAAAACAGTGCTACCAAACTACTCCATGAAAAGTTTGTGTAACTGTGTGACATGAATTCACAAATCACAAAGCAGTTTCTCAGAAAGCATCCTTTTGGTTTTCATCTGAGAATATGTCCCTTGTCACCATAGACTTCAATGCCCTCCCAAATATCCTATTGTAGATTCCACGAAAACAGTGTTATCAAACTTCTCATTGAAAGGAATGGTGTAATTATGTGAGATGAATTCACACATCACAAAACAGTTTCTCAGAAAGATTCTTTCTAGTTTTTATCTGAGGACATTTCCTTTTTCACTCTAGGCCTCAATGTGCTTCCAAGGTCCCGTTGCATATTCCACAAAAACAGTTTTGGCACACTGCTCCATGAAAAGAATGGTGTAACTCTGTGAGATGAACTAAGACATCACAAAGACTTTTCTCAGAAAACTTCTTTCTAATTTTTAACTGAGGATATTTCCTTTGTCACCAGAAGCTTCAATGCGATCCAAAATATCCATTCTCAGATTCCCCAAAAACAGTGCTGCCAAACAGCTCCATGAAAAGTATTGTGTAACACTGTGAGATGTATTATCACATCACAAAGTAGTTTCTGATAAAGCTTCTTTCCAGTTTTTATATGAGGATATTCCTGTCACCATAAGCTTCAATGCGCTCTCAAATATCCCATTGCAGATTCCAAGAAAACTGTTAGCAAACCGCTCATTGAAAAGAACAGTGTATCTCTGAGATGAATTCACACATCACAAGGACCTTTCTCAGAAAGCTTCTTTCTAGTTCCTCTCTGAGGATATTTCCTTTGTCAACATAGGCTTCAATATGATCCAAAATATCCCTTCTCAGATTTACCAAAAACAGTCCTAGCATACTGATCCTTGAAAAGAATTGTGTAATTCCATGAGATATATTAACACATCACAAAGTGGTTTCTCAGAAAGCTTCTTTCTAATTTTTATATGAGGATATTTCCTTTATCTCCATAGGCCTTAGAGCACTCCCAAATATCCTTGGCAGATTCCACAAAAACTGTGTTAGCACACTGCTCCCTGAACAGTAAGGTGTAACTCTGTGAGATGAATTCACAGATCACAAAGAAGTTTCACAGAAAGCTTCTTTTTGTTTTTTATCTGAGGATATTAGCTTTATCACCATAGGTTTCCATGCACTCTCAAATACCCTGTTGCAGATTCCACAAAAAAAAAATGTTACCAACCGCTCAATGAAAACAGTGGTGTAACACTGTGACATGAAATCACACATCACAAAGTAGCTTCTCAGAAAAGTTCCTTCTAGTTTTTATCTGAGGATACCTCCTTCTTCACTATAGGCCTCAATGCCTTCCCAAATATCCCTTTGCAGATTCCAGGAAAACAGTGTTGGCAAACTGCTCCATGAGAAGAAAGGTGTAACACTGTGAGGTGAATTCACAAATCACAAAGCAGTTTTTCAGAAAGTTTCTTTCTATTTTTTGTCTTAGGATATCTCCTTTGTCACCATAGACTTCAATGAGAGCTAAATATACCTTTCAGATTGACCAAAAAGTTTGCTAACACAATGCATAATTAAAATAATCATGTAACTCTGTGAGATGAATTCACAAACCACAAAGCAACTTCTCAGAAAGTTTCCTTCTAGTTTTTGTCTGAGGATATTTCTTTTGTCACCATAAGCTTAATGCTCTCTGAAATATACCATAGCAGATTCCAAGAAAACAGTATTTGTAAACTATTCAATGAAAGGAACAGTGTAACAAAGCGGGGTGAATTCACAAATCACAAAGCAGTTTCTCAGAAAGCTTCTTTTTGTTTTTATCTGAGGATATTTCCTTTGTTACCACCAGCTTCAATGCACTCCCAAATATGCTATTGCAGTTTCCACAAAAACAGTGTCATCCAACTGCTCAATGAAAAGAATGATATAACTCTGTGAGATGAAATTACACATCACAAAGCTGTTTCTCAGAAAGGGTCTTTCCAGATTTTATTTGAGGATACTTCCTTCTGCACCATATACCTCAATGCATTCCCAAATATCCCTTTACAGATTCCAGGAAAACAGTGTTAGGAAACTACTAAATGAAAAGAAAGGGTTAAATCAGTCACATGAATTCACACAACACAAAGAACTTTCTCAGAAAGTATCTTTCTACCTTTTTATCAGAGAATATTTCGTTTGTCACCATAGGCATCAATTCGACCCAAAATATCCCTTCTCAGATTCCCCAAAAACACTGATACCAAACTGCTCCATGAAATGAACACTGTATCTCTGTGAGATGAATTCACACATCACAAAGCAGTTTCTCATAAAGTTTCTTTCTAGTTTTTAACTGAGAATAATTCTTTTTTCACTGTAGGCCTCAATGTGGTCCCAAATATCCCTTTGCAGATTCCACGGAAAGAGTGTTAGCACACTGCTCCAAGAAAACAAAGGTATAACTCTGTGAGATGAATTCAGACATGACCAAAGCCTTTTTCAGAAAGCTTCTTTCTAGTTTTTATCTGAGGATAATTTCTTGTCATCCTAGGCTTCAATGTTATCCAAAATATCACTACTGAGATTCCCCAAAAACAGTGTTAAAAAATTGATCCATGAAAAGAATTGTGTAACTCTGTGAGATGAATTAACACATCAAAAAGCGGTTTCTCAGAAATCTCTCTAGTTTTTATATGAATGTATTTCCTTTGTCACCATAAGCTTCAATGTGCTCTGAAATATCCCATAGCAGATTCCTAGAAAAGAGTGTTAGCAAACTGCTCAATGAAAACAACAGTGTAACTCCGTGAGGTGAATAACCACATCACAAAGAAGTTTCCCTGAAATCTTCTTTCTAGTTTTAATCGGAGGATATTTCCATTCACACAATAGGCTTCAATGTAATCCAAAATATCCCTTCTCACATTCCCCAAAAACAGGGCTACCAAACTACTCCATGAAAAGAAAGGTGTAACTGTGTGAGCTGACTTCAGAAATTGCAAAGCATTTAGACAGAAAGCTTCTTTCTAGTTTTTGTCTCAAGATATTTTCTTTGTCACCATAAACTTCAAAGCACTCAGAAATATCCCACTGCAAACTCCAAGAAAGCAGTGTTAGCAAAGTGATCAATGAACAGAACAGTGTAACTCTGTGAGATAAATTCACACATCACAAAGTGGTTTCTCAGAAAGCTTCTTTCTAGTTTTTATATGAGGGTATTTTCTGTGTCACCATAGGCTTCAATGCACTCCCAAATATCGTTTTGCTGATTCCACAAAAACAGTGTTATCAAACTGCTCAATGAAAAGAATGATGTAACTCTGTGAGATGAATTCACACATTGCAAAGTAATTTCTCAGAAAGCTTCTTTCCAGTTTTTATCTGAGAATATTTCCTTTTGTACCATAGGCTGCAATGTGCTCCCAAATATCCCTTTGTAGATTCCACGAAAACAGTGTTAGAAAACTACTCAATGAAATGAAAGATGTGATGTTATGAGATGAATTAACAAATCATGAAGTAGTGTGTCAGAAAGCTTCTTTCTAGTTTTTTTCTGTGGATATTTCCTTTATCACCATAAGCTTCAATGCACTCCGAAATATCATATCGCAGATTCCACGAAAACAGTGTTAACAAACTGCTCAATGAATAGAAGAGTGTAACTCTGTGAGATAAATTCACACACCATAAAGCGGTTTCTCAGAAAGCTTCTTTCTAGTTTATATATAAGGATATTTCCTTTGTCACCATAAGCTTCAATGAGCTCTGAAATATCCCATTTCATATTCCAAGAAAACAGTGCTAGAAAACCGCTCAATGAAAAGCACAGAGCATGTCTGTGAGATGAATTCATACATTACAAATCAGTTTCTCAGAAAGCTTCCTCCCAGTTTTATCTGAGGATTAGTCCTTTTTCACCTTAGGCTTCAATGTGCTCCGAAATATCCCTTTGCAGATACCACAAAAAGAGTTTTCATGAGCTGCTCAGTGAAAAGAATGGTGTAACTCTGTGAGATGAATTCACACATCACAAAGAGATTTCTCAGAAACATTATTTGTAGTTTTTATCTGAGGATATTTCCTTTGTCACCGTGGGCTTCTGTTAGATCCCAAATATCCCTTCTTAGATTCTCCAAAAACAGTGCTACCAAAGTGATCCATGAAAAAAATCGTGTACCTCTGTGAGATGAATTCACACATCACAAAGCAGTTTCTCTGAAAGCTTCTGTCTAGTTTTTATCTGAGGTGATTCCTTTATCACCATAGGCTTCAATACCATCCAAAATATCCCTTCTCAGGTTCCCAAAAATCAGTACTAAAAATCTGCTCGATGAAAAGAAAGGGGTAACTCTGTGAGATGAATTCACAAATCAGAAAGCAGTTTCTCAGAAAGCTTCTATCTAGTCTTTGAGGATATTTCCTTTGTCACAATAAGCTCAATGCTCTCTGAAATATCCCCTTGCAGATTCTAAGAAAACAGTGTTAGCAAACTGATCAATGAAAAGAACAGTGTAACTTTGTGAGAGGAATTCAAACATCACAAAGCAGTTTATCAGAAAGTTTCTTTTGGTTGTTTATCTGAGGATGTTTCCTTTGTAACCATAGGCTTCAATGTCCTCCCAAATATCCTATCACAGATTCCATGAAAATATTGTGATGAAATAGCTTAATGAAAAGAATAGTGTAACTCTGTGAGATGAATTCACAAATCAAAATGCAGTTTCTCAGGAAGCTTCTTTCTAGTTTTTCTCTGAGGATATTTCCTTTTTCACTATAGGCCTCAATGCAATCCCAAATATCCCTTTGCAGATTCCACTAAAAACAGTGTTAGTAATGGCTCGATGTATAAAAGGTGTAACTCTGTGAGATGAATTGACACATCATAGGCTTCAATGCCATGCAAAATATAGCTTCTCAGGTTCCCCAAAATCAGTACTAAAAATCTGCTCGATGAAAAGAAAGGGATAACTCTGTGAGATGAATTCACAAATCAGAAAGCAGTTTCTCAGAAATCTTCTTTCTAATTTTTGTCTGAGGATATTTCCTTGGTCACCATAAGCTTCAATGCACTCCAAAATATCTCATTGTAGACTCCAGGAAAACAGTGTTAGCAAATGGCTCAATGAAATAAACTATGTAAATCTGTAAGACGAATTCACATATCACAAGGCAATTTCTCCAAAAGTTTCCTTCTACTTTTTCTCGGAGGAAATTTCTTTTTTCACCATAGGCCTCTATGTGCTCCTAAACATACCTTTGCAGATTCCACGAAAACTGTTTTAGCAACCTGCTCCATGAACAGAAAGGTGATACTCTTTGAGATGAATACACACATCACAAAGAAGTTTCTGAGAAAGCTCCTTTTAGTCTTTATCTGAGGGTATTTCTTTTTTCACCCTAGGCTTCAAAGCGATCCAAAATACCACTTTTCAGATTTGCTAAAAACAGTGCTGCCAAGCTACTCCATGAAAAGAATGGTGTAACTACGTGAGATGAATTCACACGCCACAAAACTGTTTCACAGATAGCTTCTTTCTAGTATTTATCTGAGGATATTTCCTTTTTCTGCATATTCCTCAATGTGCTCTGGAATATCCCATATCAGATTCCACGAGTAAAGTGTTAGCAAATTTCTCAATGAAGATAAGGGTGTAACTCTGTGAGATGAATAGACACATCACAAAGCAGTTTCACAGAAAGCTTCTTTCTAGTTGTTGTATGAGTATATTTCCTTTTACAACATATTCTTCAATGTACTCACGAATATCCCTTTTCAGAATCCAGGAAAATAGTATTAGCAAACTGTTCCATGAAAGAAAAAGTGTAAATCTGTGAAATAAATTCAGACATCACAGAGCAATTTCTCAGATAGATTCTTTTTGGTTTTTCTCTGAGGATATTTCCTCAGTCACTGTAGGCTTCAATGTGCTCCCAAATATCCTATTGCAGATCCATGAAAATAGTGTTAGCAAACTTCTCCATGAAAATAAAGTTATAACTCTGTTAGATGAATTCAAACATCACAAAGAACTTTCTCAGAAAGCTTCTTTCTAGTTTTTGTCTGAGGACATTTCCTTTGAGACCACAGTCTTAAATGCTATTTAAAATATCCCTTCTCAGATTTCCCAAAACTAGTGCTACCAAACTGCTCCATGAAAACAGTGGTGTGACTCTGTGAGGTGAATTCACACATCACAAAGGTGTTTCTCAGAAAGCATCTTTCCAGTTTTTATCTGAGGATATTTCCTTAGTCACCATAGAGTTCAATGATATCCAAAATATCTCTTCTCAGATTCCCCAAAAACGGTGCTATCAAACTGATGCATGAAAAGAATCGTGTAACTCACTGAGATAGATTCACAGATCACAAAACAGTTTCTCAGAAAATATCTTTCTAGTTTTTGTCTGGTTATATTTCCCTTTTTGCAACAAGTTTCAATGTACTCTGGAATATCTCATTGCATATTCCAAGAACACCGTTTCAACAAGCTCCTCATTGAAAGGAAGAGTGTTATTCTGTGAATTTAATTCTCACATCACAAAGCAGCTTCTCCGAAAGCTTCTTTATTGATTTTTCTATGAGGATATTTCTTTTGTCATGTTAGGCTTCAATGTGCTCCCAAATATTCTAACTCAGATTCCAAGAAAAAATGTTATCACACTGCTCAAAGAAAAGAATGATCTAACTCTGTGAGGTGAATTCACACATCACAAAGCAGTTTCTCAGAAAGCTTCTTTTGGTTCTCCTATGAGGATATTTCCTTTTTCACTATAGTCCTCAAAGCATTCCCAAATATCCCTTTGCAGATTCCACGAGAAGTGTGTTAGCAAACTCCCCCATGAAAAGAAAGGTGTAACTCTGTGAGATGAATTCACACACCACAAAGAACTTTCTCAGATAGCTTCTTTCTAGTTTTTATCTGAGGATATGTCCTTAGTCACCAAAGGCTTCAATGCGATACAAAATATCCCTTCTTAGATTCCCCAATAACAGTGCTACCAAACTGATCCATGAAAACAATTGTGTAATTCTGCCAGATGAATTAACACAACACAAAGCAATTTCTCAGAAAGCTTCTTTCTAGTTTTTGTATGAGGGTATTTCAGTTGTCACCATAAGCTTCAATGCGCTCTGAAATATCCCATTGCAGATTCCAAGAAAACAGTGTTAGCAAACTGCTCAATGAAAATAACAGTGTAATTCTCTGACATGAATTCACACATCACAAAGCAGTTTCTCTGATAGTGTCTTTCTATTTTTTGTCTTAGGTTATTTCCTTTTTCTCACAAAGGTTCAATGCGCTCCAAAATATGCCATTGTAAATTACAAGAATACAGTGTTAGAAAACTGCTCCATGAAAACAACAGTGAAACTCTGTGCATTTAATTGAAACATCACAGAGCTGATTCTCAGAAAGCTTCTTTGTAGAGTTTCTATGAGGATATTTCTTTATTCACTATAGGCCTCAATGCTCTCCCAAATGTCCATTTCCAGATTCTACAAAAGTGTTAGCAAACTTCCCCATGAAAAGAAAGCTGTAAAACTGTGAGATGAATTCACACATCACAAATAACTTTCTCAGAAAGCTTCTTTATAGTTTTTATGTGAAGATATTTCCCCTGTCACCATAGGCTTCATTGCAATCCAAAATATCCCCTCTCAGATTCCACAAAAACAGTGCTATCAAACTGATCCATGAGAAGAACCATGTAACACTGTGTGATGAATTCACAAATATGAAAGCCATTTCTCAGAATGTTTCTTTCTAATTTTTGTCTGAGGATATTTACTTTTTCACCATAAACTTCAAAGTGCTCTGAATTATCCCTTTGCAGGTTCGAAGAAAGCAGTTTTAGTAGACTTATAAATTAAAAGAACAGTGTAGCTCTGTGAGATGAATTCACACACCTCAAAGCATTTTCTAAGAGAGCTTCTTTCTAGTTTTATCTGAGAATATTTATTTTTTTTACTATAGAGCTCAATGCGATCCCAAGTATCACTTTGTATTTTCCATGAAAAGAGTATTAGCGAACTGCTCAATGAAAAGAAAGGTGTAATTGTGAGAGGAATTCATACATCACAAAGCAGTATCGCAGAAAGTTTATTTGTAGTTTTTATCTGAGGATATTTCCTTATTTATTATATTCCACAATGCGCTGCCAAATATAACTTTGCACATTCCACGGAAACAGTGTTGTCAAACTGCTCAATGAAAAGAATGGTGTATCTCTGTGAGACGAATTCAAAAATCAAAAAGCAGTTTCTCAGAAAGCTTCTCTCTAGTTTTTATCTGAGGATTTTTTCCTTTTTCACTATAGGCCTAACTGCACTCCGAAATGTCCCTTTGTAGATTCCATGAAAACAGTGTTAGCAAACTACTCAATGAACAGAAAGGTGTGACTCTGTGAAATAAATTCACACATCACAAAGAAGTTTCTCAGAAAGCTTCTTTCTAGTTTTTATCTGAGGATATTTCCTTAGTCACCATAGGCTTCAATGTGATCAAAAATATCCCTTCTCAGATTCACCAAAAATAATGCTATCAAACTGATCCATGAAAAGAATCATGTAACTCTGTGATAAGAATTAACACATCACAGAGCAGATTCTCAGAAAGATTCTTTCTAGTTTTTTTATGAGGATATTTATTTGTAACCATAAGCTTCAAGGCACTCTGAAATGTCCCACTGCAGATTCCAAGAAAACAGGGTGAGCAAACTACTCAATGAAAATAACAGTGTAACCCTGTGAGGTGAATTCATGCATCCAAAAGTGATTTCTCAGAAAGCTTCTTTTTAGGTTTTCTATGAGGACACTTCCTTTTTCACTATAGGCCTCAATGTGCTCCCAAATATCCCTTTGCAGATTCCACAAAAATTGTGTAAACAAAGTGCTCCATGAACAGAAATTGTAACACTTTGTGATGAATTCACACATCACAAAGTACTTTCTCAGACAGCTTATTTCTAGTATTTATCTGAGGATATTTCCTTATATACTGTAGGCTTCAATGCAACCCAAAATGTCCCCTTTTAGATTCCCCAAAAAGAGTGTTAAAAACTCATCCATGAAAAGAATCATGTAACTCTGTGTGATGAATTCACAAATCACAAAGCAGTTTCTCAGAAAGCTTCTTTCTAGTTTATGTCTGAGGATATATTCTTTGTCACCATAAGCTTCAATGTGTTCCAAAATATCTCATTGCAGAATTCAAGAAAAAGGTGGAGGCAAACTGCTCAATGAAAAGAACAGTGTAATTCTGTATGTTGATTTCAAATATCACAAAGCAGTTTCTCAGAAAGCTTCTTTTTGGTTTTTCTATGAGGATATATCCATTGTCACCCCAGGCCTCAATGTACTCCGAGTTAGCCCTTTGAAGATTCCATGAAAAAAGTGTTATCAATCTGCTCCACGAAAATAAAGGTGTAACTCTGTGAGATATATTCACACATCACAGTGAACTTTCTCAGAAAGCCTCTTTCTAGTTTTTATATGAGGATATTTCCTTAGTCACCATAGACATCAATGTGATCCAAAATATCCCTTCTCTTCCCCCAAAACAGTACTATCAAACTGATCCATGTAAATAATTGTATAAGGCTGTGAGATGAATTAACACATCTCATAGCAGTTTCTTATAAAGCATCTTTCTAGTTTTTATATGAATATATTTCCTTTGTCGCCATTGGCTTCATTCCGATCCACAATATCCTTTCTGAGATTTCCCTAAAACTGTGCTACCAATCTGCTCCATGAAAAGAATCGTGTAACTCTGTGAGAAGAATTCACAAATTACAAAGCAGTTTCTCAGAAAGCTTCTTTTCAGTTTTTTTCTGAGGATATCTCCTTTGTCACCATAAGCTTAAATGCGCTCTGAAATATCCCATTGCAGATTACAAGAAAGCAGTGTTAGCAAACTACTCAATGAAAAGAACAGTGTAACACTGTGAGATGAATTCACCCATCACAAAGTAGTTTCTCAGAAAGTTCTTTCCAGTTTTTATCTGAGGATATTTCCTTTTTCAAGATAGGTCTCAATCCTCTCCCAAATATCCCTTTGCATATTCCATGAAAAGAGTGATACCAAACTGCTCCATGAAACGAATGGTGTAAATCTGTTAGGTGAATTCACACATCACAAAAAACTTTCTCAGAAAACTTCTTTCCATTTTTTATCTGAGGATAATTCCTTTGTCACCATAAGCTTCAAAGCGATGCAAAATATCCCTTCTCAAATTCCCTGAAAACAGTGCTACCAAACAGCTACATGAAAAATTGTATAACTCTGAGATGAATTCACAAATCATGAAGCAGTTTTTCAGAAAGATTCTTTCTTGTTTTTGTCTGAGGATATTTCCTTTGTCACCATAAGTGTCAATGCATTCCCAAATATACCATTACAGATTCCAAGAAAACAGTGTTTGCAAACTGCTCAATGAAAAGAACAGTGTAACTCTGTGAGATGAATTGACAGAACATAAAGCAGTTTCTCAATAGGCTTCTTTTTGGTTTTCCTCTGATTATATTTCCTTTGTCACCGTACGCTTCAATGCTCTCCGAAATATCCCATTGCATATTCCAAGAAAACAGTGTGAACAAACTGCTCAATGAAAACAACTGTGTAACTCTAAGAGATGAATTCACACGTCACAAAGCAGTTTCTCATAATGCTGCTTTCTAGTTTTTAACTCAGAATATGCCCTTTTTCAACATAAGCTTCAATGTGCTCCCAAATATCCCTTTGCAGATTCTATGAAAACAGTGTTAACCAACTGCTCCATGAAAAGAAAATTGTAACTCTGTGATATGATTTCTCACATCATGAAGAACTTTCTCAGAAAGCTTCTTTCTAGTTTTAATCTGAGGATATTTCCTTTGTCACCATATTTTTTAATGCAATCCAAAATATCCCTTCTCAGTTTACCCAAAAACAATGCTACCAAACTCATCCATGAAATCAGTCATGTAACTCTGTGAGATGAATTAACACATCATAAAGTGGTTTCTCAAAATGTTTCTTTCTAATTTTTATATGAGGATATTTCCTTTGTCACCATAAGGTTCAATGCATTCTGAAATATCCCATTGCAGATTCTAAGAAAGTAGTGTTGGCAAACTGTTCAATGAAAAGAACTGTATCTCTCTGACATGATATTACACATCACAAAGAAAACTCAGAAAGCTTCTTTCTAGGTTGGTCTGAGGATGCTTCTTTTTTTACAATAAGCGTCAGTGTTTTCTGAATTATTCCAGTTCAGATTCCAAGAAAACAGTGCTGGCAAACTGCTCAATGTAAAGAAGAGTGTAACTCTTTGACTTGAATTCAAACCACACAAAGCCGTTTCCCAGAAAGCTTCTTTTTCTTTTTTATAGGAAGATATTTCCTTTGGCAGCATAGGCTACAATGCAATCCCAAATATCCTGTTGCAGATTCCATGAAAACAGTGTTATCAGCCTGCACAATGAAAAGAATGGTGCAACTCTGTGAGATGAATTCACACATCACAAAGCGGTTTCTCAGAAAGCATCTTTATAGTTTTTATCTGAGGATATTTCCTTTTTCAATACAGGTCTCAAAGCACTCCCAAATATCCCTTTGCAGATTCCATGAAAACTCTGCTAGCAAACTGCCCCATGAAAAGAAAGGTTTAACTCTGTGAGATAATTTCACACATCACAAATAACTGTCTCACAAAGATTCTTTCTAGTTTTTATCTGAGGGTATTTCCTTAGTCACCATAGGCTTCAATGTGATCAGAACTATCCCCTCTCAGATTGCCCAAAAACAGTGCAACCAAGATGATCCATGAAAAGAATCATGTAACTCTGTGACAAGACATCACAAAGCAGTTTCTCAGAAAGCTTCTTTCTAGTTTTTATATGAGGATATTTCCTTTGTCACCATAAGTTTCAATGCACTCTGAATTATCCCATTGAAGATTTCAAGAAAACAATGTTAGCAAACTGCTCAATGAAAAGAACAGTGTAACGCTCTGATATGAATTCAGTCATCACAAAGTAGTTTCTCAGAAATCTTTGTTCTAGTTTTTGTCTGAGGATATTTCCTTTTTCACAATAAGCTTCAATGTGCTCTGAAATATGCCATTGTAGATTCCAAGAAAACAGTGTTAGCAAACTGTTCAATGAAAAGGACAGTATAACTCAATGTGATGAATTCACACATGTCAAAGCAGTTTCTCAAGAAGCTTCTTTTTGGTTTTTATCTGAGGACATTTCCTTTGTCACAATAGGCTTCAATGTGCTCCCAATTATATTTGCTTATTCTACGATAACAGTGTTATAACACTGCTAAATGAAAAGAACGGTGTAACTCTGTGGGATGAATTCACAAATCAGAAAGCAGTTTCTCAGAAAGCTTTTTTCTTGTTTTTATCTGAGGATATTTCTTTCTTTCTTTTATTTTTTTTGAGACGGAGTCGCGCTCTGTTGCCCAGGCTGGAGTGCAGTGGCCAGATCTCAGCTCACTGCAAGTTCTGCCTCCCGGGTTTACACCATTCTCCTGCCTCAGTCTCCCGAGTAGCTGGGACTACAGGTGCCTGCCACCTCGCCCAGCTAGTTTTTTTGTATTTTTTAGTAGAGACGGGGTTTCACCATGTTAGCCAGGATGGTCTCGATCTCCTGACCTTGCGATCCACCCATCTCGGCCTCCCAAAGTGCTGGGATTACAGGCTTGAGCCACCACGCCCGACCTATCTGAGGATATTTCTTTTTTCACTCTAGGCCTCAATGTGCTCCCAAATATCCCTTTGCAGATTCCACGAAAATTCCGTTAGGAAACTGCCCCATGAAAGGAAAGATGTAACTCTGTGAGATCAATGCACACAGCACGGAGAACTTTCTCAGAAAGCTTCTTTCTAGTTTTTTATGAGAATATTTTCCTTTTCACCAAGGAATTCTATGCAATCCAAAATATCCTTTCTCAGATTCCAAGAAAACAGTGCTAACACACTTATCCATGAAAAGTCTCGTGTAAGGCTGTGAGATGTATTAACACATCTCAAAGTGGTTTCCCAGAAAGCTTCTTTCTCGTTTTTATATGAGGATATTTCACTTGTCATCATAGGCTGCAATGCAATCCAAAATATCCCTTCTCAGATTCCCCCAAACAGTGCTATCACTGCTCCATGAAAAGAATCGTGTAACTCTGAGATGGATTCACAAATCACAAAGCAGTTTCTCAGAAACCTTCTTTCTAGATTTTGTCTGAGGATATTTCCTTTGTCACCATAAGCTTCAATGTGCTCCGAAATATCCCATTGCTGATTCCAAGAACACGGTGTTAGCAAACTGCTCAGTGAAAAGAACAGTGAAACTCTGTGAGATGAATTCACACAACACAAAGCAGTTTCTCAGAAAGGTTCTTTTTAGTTTTCATCTGAGGATATTTCCTTTGTCACCATAGGCTTCAATGCACTCCCAAATATCCTATTGCAAATTCCATGAAAAAAGTGTTATCAAATGGCTCAATGAAAAGAACAGCATAGCTCTGTGAGATGAATTCACACATCTAAAGCAGTTTCTCAGAAAGCTTTTTTCTAATTTTTATGTGAGTATATTACCTTTTCCACTTTAGTCCACAATGCACTCCCAAATATGCCTTTGTATATTACATGAAAGCAGTGTTAGCAAACAGACCCCTGAAAAGAAAGGTGGAATACTGTGAGATAAATTCCCACATCACAAGGAAGTCTCTCAGAAAGCTTCTTTATAGTTATTACTTCAGGATATGTCCTTGTCACCGTATGCTTCAATACAATTAAAGATATCCATTCCCAGATTCCCCAAAAACAGTACTGCCAAACTGATCCATGAAAATAATCATGTAACCCTGTGAGCTGAATTAACACATCACAAAACAGTTTCTCAGAAATCTTCTTCTAGTTTTTATATGAGGATATTTCCTTTGTCACCATAGGCCTCTAGCACTCCCAAATATCACTTTGCAGGATCCATGAAAACAGTGTTATCAAATTTCTTCATGAAAAGAAAGGTGTAATTCTGTGAGATGAATTCACACATCACAAAGCAGTTTCTCAGAAAGCTTCTTTCACCTTTTTATCTGAGGATATTTATTTTCTCAGCCTAGGCTTCAATGTGATCCAAAATATCCCATCTCGGATTCCCTAAAAATAGTGTTAAAAAACTGCTCCATGATAGGAAAGTGTAGCTCTGTGAGATGAATTCACATATCAGATATCAGATTCTCAGAAACCTTCTTTCTAGTTTTTCTCTGAGGATATTTCCTTTGTCACCATAAGCTTCAATGCACTGCAAAATATCCCTTTATGCATTCCAAAAAAAACCGTGTTAGCAGACTGCTCAATGAAAAGAACACTGAAACTCTGTGAGATGTATTCACACATCACAAAGTAGTTTCTCAGAGGGCTTCCTTTTGATTTTTAACTGAGGATATTTCCTTTGTCACCATAGGGTTCAATGCCCTCCAAAGCATCCTATTGCATTTTCCACGAAAACAGTGTTAGCAAATTGCTGTGTGAGAAGGTCAGTGTAACTCTGTGAGATGAATTCACCCATTCAAAGCCATTTCTCAGAAAGTTTCTTTTCGATTATTCTCAGAAGATATTTATTTTGTCACCTTAGGCTTCAATGCACTCCCAAATATCCTAACGCAGATTCCACAAAAGCAGTGATAGCAGACTGTTCAATGAAAAGAACAGTGTAATACTGTGGGATGAATTAACCCATCACAAAACAGTCTCTCAGAAAGCTTCTTTCTAGTTTGTCTCTGAGGATATTTCCTTTGTCACCATAGGCTTCAATGCACTCCAAAATATTCTAACACAGATTCCATGAAAAAGGTGTTAGCAGACTGTTCAATGAAAAGAACCATGTAACTATGTAGTTTAATTAAGCCATCACAATGCAGTTTCTCAGAAAGCTTCTTTCTTGTTTTTATCTGAGGATATTTCCTTTTTCACCATAGGCCTCAATGCGATAAAAAATATCCCCTTGCAGATTCCACGAAAACAGCGTTAGCAAACGGTTTCATGAAGAGAAACGTGTAACTCTGAAAGATGAATTCACACATCACAAATAAGTTTCTCAGAAAGATTCTTTCCAATTATTATCTGAGGAAATTTCCTTTGTCACCATAAGTTTCACTGCGCTAAGAAATATCCCATTGCAGATTCCAAGAAAACAGTGTTAGCAAACTGCTCAATGAAAAGAACAGTGTAACTCTGTGAGATGCAGTCACATATCACAATGCAGTTTCTCAGAAAACTTCTTTCTAGTTTGTCTCTGAGGATATTTCCTTTTTCACCGTAGGCCTCAATGCGCTCCAAAATATTCCATTGCAGATTCCATGAAAGCAGTGTTAGCAAACTGCTACACTAAAACAAAGGTTTAACACAGTGAGATAAAAAAACACATCATAAGTCAGTTTCTAGAAACATTGTTTCCAGTTTTTATACGTGGATACTTCCTTTGTCACCATAGGCTTCAATGCGATCCAAAATATCCCTTCTCAGACTCCCCCAAAACAGTGCTACCAAACTGCTCCATGATAAGAATCATGTAATGCTGGTGAGATGAATTCATAAACCACAAAGCAGTTTCTCCAAAAGCTTCTTTCTATTATTTGTCTGAGGATATTTCCTTTGTCACCATAAGCTTCAATGCACTCCAAAATATCCCATTGCAGATTCCAAGAAAACAGTGTTAGCAAACTTCTTAATGAAAACAACAGTGTAACTCTGTTTGATGAATTCACACATCACAAAGCAGTTTCTCAGAAAGATTCTGTATAGTTTTTATCTGAGGATATTTCCTTTTTCACCGTAAGCCTCAATGCACTCTCAAATATACTTTGCAGGTTCCCCGAAAAGAGTGTTAGCTAACTTCTCTATGAAAAGAAAGGTGTAACTATCTGAGATGAATTCACACATCACAGAAAACTTTCTCACAAAGATTCTTTCTAGTTTTTTCCTTAGGATAGTTCTTTTGTCCTCATAGGCTTTCATGCTATCCAAAATAACCCTTCTCAGTTTCCCCAGAAACAGAGATATGAAACTGATCCATGAAGGGAATTGTGTAACTCTGTGAGATGAATTAACAAATCACAAAGCAGTTTCTAAGAAAGTTTCTTTCTTTTTTTGTCTAGAAATAGTTCCATTGTCACCATTAGCTTCAATGTGCTCTGAAATACCCCATTGCAGATTAAAAGAAAACAATGTTAACAATCTTCTCAATAGAAAAAATAGTGTAACTCTGTGAGGTGAATTCACACATCAAAAAGTAGTTTCTCAGACAGATTCTTTCTAGTTTTTATCTGAGAATATTTCCTTCTTCACCATAGGCCTCTATTGGCTCCCAAATAGCCCTTTGCAGATTCCACTTAAAGAGCATTAGCAAACTACTCCATGAAAACAAAGGTGTAACTCTGTGAAATGAATTCACACATCACAAAGAACTTTCTCAGAAATCTTCTTTCTAGTTTTTATCTGAGGATATTTCCTTTGTCACTTAGGCCTCAATGAGATCCAAAGTACCTCTTATCAGATTCCACAAAACCAGTGTTAGCAAACTGCTCCATGAAAAGAAATTTGTACTTCTGTCAGTGGAATTTGCACATCACAAATAACTTTCTCAGAACGCTTCTTTCTACTTTTATCTGAGGATATTTCTTTGTCACCATAGGCTTCAATGTGATCCAAATTATCCCTTCTCAGATTACCCAAAAACGGAGCTATCAAGATATTCCATGAAAAGAATTATGTAATTCTGTGTGATGAATTCACAAATCAAAAAGTAGTTTCTCAGAATGTTTCTTCCTAGTTTTTGTCTGAGGATATTTACTTTTTCACAATAAACTTCAATGCGCTCCGAAGTATCCCATCATAGTTTCCAAGAAAACTGCATTAGCAAACTGCTCAATGAAAACAACAGGGTAACTCTGCGAGTTGAATTCACATATCACAAAGCAGTTTCTCAGAAAACTTCTTTTTGTTTTTTCTATGAGGATATTTCCTTTATCACCATAAGCTTCAATGCTCTCCAAAATATGCTATTGCAGACTTCACGAAAACAGTGCTCTCAAGTAGCTCAAAGAAAAGAAGGGTTTAGCACTGTGAAATGAAATCACCCATCACAAAGCAGTTTCTCAGAAAGCTACCCTCTAATAATTACCAGAAGATATTTCCTTTTTCACCGTAGGCCTCAATGTTCTCCCAAATAACCCTTTGCAGATTCCACGAAAACAGTGTTAACAAACTGCTAAATGAAAAGAAAGGTATAACTCTGTGAGATGAATTCACACATCCCAAAGAAATTTCTCAGAAAATTCTTTCTAGTTTTTATCTGAGGATATTTCTTTGTCAACATAGGCTTCAATGCGTTCCAAAATATCCCTTCTCAGATTCTCCAAAAACAGTGCTATCAACGTGTTCCATTGAAAGTATTGTGTAACTCTGTGATGTGAATTCACAAACTACAAAAGAGTTTCTCAGAAAGTTTCTTTCAAGTTTTTGTCTGGGGATATTTAATTTTTAAGAGTAGGCTTCAACGCACTTCAAATTATGCCATTGTGTATTCTAGGAGAACAGTGTTATCAAACTGCTCAATGAAAACAACAGTGTAACTCTATGAGATGGATTCACACATCACTAAGCTGTTTCTCAGAAAGCTTCTTTCTCCTTTTTCTATAAGAATATTTCCTTTTTCACTATAGGCCTCAATGCACTCGCAAATATCCCTTTGCGAATTCCACAAAAACTGTGTTACAAACTGCTCCATGAAAAGAAAGGTGTTTCTCCGTGAGATGAATTCATACATCACAAAGAACTTTCTCAGAAAGCTTCTTTCTAGTTTTTATTTGAGGATAATTCCTTTGTCACCACAGCTTCCATGCGATCCAGAATATCCCTTCTCTGATTCTCCAAAAAATGTGCTACCATATTACTCCATGAAAAGAATCATGTAACTCTGTGAGATGAATTCTCAAATCACAGGCAGTTTCTCAGAATGCTTCTTTCTACTTTTTGTCTGAGGATATTTCTTTTGTCACCAAAAGCTTCACTGTGCTCCAAAATATCCCATTGCTGATTAAAAGAAAAGAGTGTTAGCAAACAGTTCACTGAAAAGAACATTGTAACCCTGTGCAATGAATTGACACAACACACAGCAGTTTCAGATAACCTTCTTTTTGGTTTTTATCTGACGATATTTCCTTTGTCACCATAGGCTTCAATGTACCTTGAAATGTCCTATTGCAGATTCCACAAAAAAAGTATTATTAAAATGCTCAATGAAAACAATGGTGTAACTCTGTGAGATGAATTCACACATCATGAAGCAGTCTCTCAGAAAGTTTCTTTCTAGTTTTTATCTGAGGATATTTTCCTTTTAACTATAAGTCTCAATGTGTTAGAAAATCCCTTTGCAGATTCCATGAAAACAGTGTTAACAAACTGCTGAATGGAAGGAAAGGTGTAACTCTTTGAGATGAATTAACATATCACAAAGAGCTCTCTCTGAAACCTTCTTTCTTGTTTTTGTCTGAGGATAGTTCCTTTGTCACCATAGGCTTCAATACGATCCAAAATATCCTTTCTCAGAATCCACGAAAAAAGTACTTAAAGACTGACCTGTGAAAAGAATTGTGTAATGCTGTGAGATGAATTAACACATCTCACAGTGTTTTATCAGAAAGCTTATCTCTAGTTTTTATATGAGGATATTTCCTTTGTCACCAAAGGCTTCATTGTGATTCAAAATATCCCTTCTCAGATTCTCCAAAAAACAGTGCTACCAAACTATTCCATGAAAAGTATCGTGTAACTCTGAGATGAATTCACAAATCACAAAGCAGTTTTTAAGAAAACTTCCTTCTAGTATTTGTCAGAGGTTATTTCCTTTTTCATCATAAACTTCAATGCCCTCTGAATGTCCCATTGCAGATTCCAAGAGAGCACTGTTACCGAACTGATCAATAAAAAGAACAGTGTAACTCTGTGAGTTAAATTCACAGATCCCAAAGCAGTTTCTCTGAAAGCTTCTTTTTGGTTTTCTCTGACAATATTTCCTTTGTCATCATAGGCTTCAAGGAGCTCCCAAATATCCTATTGCAGATTCTGCAAAAACAGTGTTATCAAAAGGCACAATAATAAGAATGGTGTAACTCTGTGAGATGAATTCACACATCACAAAGGAGTTTCTCAGAAAGCTTCTGTCTAGTTTTTGTCTGAGGATATTTCCTTTTTTACTATAAGCATCAATGGACTCCCAAATATCCATTTCCCGATTAAACAAAAACTGTGTTAGCACTCTGCTCCATGAAAAGAAAGGTGTATCTCTGTGAGATGAATTCACACATTACAGAGAACTTTCTCAGATAGCTTCTTTCTCGTTTTTATCTGAGGATATTTCCTTAGACACCATAGGCTTCAATGTGATCCATTATATCCCTTCTCAGATTCCCCAAAAACAGTGCTAACAAACTGATCCATGAAAAGAATCATGTAACCCTGTGAGATGAATTACCACCACACAAAGTGATTTCTCAGAAAGCTTATCTCTTGTTTTTGTCTGAGGATATTTAATTTTTCACAATAAGCTCAATACAATGTGAAATATGCCATTGTAGATTCCAAGTAAACAGTGTTATCAAACTGTTGAATGAAAAGAACAGTATAACTCTGTATGTTGAATTCACATATCACAAAACAGTTTCTCAGAAAGCTTCTTTCTAGTTTTTCTATGGGGATATTTTAATTTTCACTACAGGCCTCAATGCGTTCCCAAATATCCCTCTGCCGATTCCATGAAAACTGTGTTAACAAACTGCTCCATGTAAAGAAAGGTGTATCTCTGTGACATGAACTATCACATCATGGAGAACTTTCTCAGAAATCTTCTTTCCAGTATCTATCTGAGGATATTTCCATTGTCAATATAGGCTTCAATGCGATCTAAAATATCCTTTTTCAGATTCCACTAAAACAGCATTAACAGACTAATCCATGAAAAGATATATGTAATGCAGTGAGATGAATTAACACATCACAAAGCAGTTTCTCAGAAAGCTTCTTCATGGTTTTCAACTGAGGATAATTCCTTTGTCACCATAGGCTTCAATACATGCCAAAATGTCCTATTGCAGATTCCACAAAAAAGTGTTATCAAACTGCTCAATGAAAAGAATGGCGTAGCTCTGTGTGATGAATTCGCACATCACAAAGCAGTTTCTCAGAAACCTTCTTTCTAATTTTTATCTGAGGATATTGCCTTTTTCACTTTAGGACACAATGCATTCCCAAATATCCCTTTCCTTATAACACGAAAACAGTGTCAGCAAACAGATCCCTGAACAGAAAGATGTCACATGGTGAGATGAATTCACACATCAAAAAGAACTTTTTCAGAAATGTTTGTTCTAGTTTTTACTTGAGTGTTTTCCTTAGTCACCAAAGGCTTCAAGGTGACTGAAAACATCCCTTCTTAGTTTCCTCAAAAACAGTGCTACCAAACTGGTACATGAAAACAATTGTGTAACTCTGTGAGATGAATTAACACATCACAAAGTGGTTTCTCAGAAAGCTTCTTTCTAGTTTTTATATGAAGATATTTTCTTTGCCACCATAAGCTTCAATGCACTCCAAAATATCCCATGGCAGATTCCAAGAAAGCAGTGTTAGTAGACTGCTAAATGAAAAGAACAATGTATCTCTGTTAGATGAATTCACACGTCACAAAGCGGTCTCTCAGAAAGTTTCTTTCTAGTTTTTTTCTGAGCATATTTCCTTTTTCAACATAGGCCTCAATTCACTCCCAAATATCCCTTTGCAGACTCGAAAAAAGCAGTGTTAGCAAACTGCTGCATGAAAAGAAAGGTGTAACACTGTGAGATGAATTCCCACATCACAAGGAAGTTTCTCAGAAAGCTTCTTTATAGTTATTATTTTAGGATATTACCTTTGTCACCACAAGCTTCAATGCGATCAAAAATATCCCTTCTCAGATTCTCCAAAAACAGGGCTACCAAACTGACCCATGAAAAGTATCATGTAATTCCATGAGCTGAACTAATGCATCATAAAGCTGTTTCTCAGAAAGCTTCCTTCTGTTTTTTTTATGAGGATATTTACTTTGTCACCATAAGCTTCAATGCACTACATAATATCCCATTCCAGATATCACGAAAACAGTGTTAGCAAACTGCTCCATGAAAAGAAAGGTGTAACTCGGAGAGTTGAATTCACACATCACAAAGCAGTTTCTCAGACAGCTTGTTTCAAGTTTTTACATGTGGTATTTCCTTTTTCACGCTAATCTTCAATGTGATCCAAAATATCCCTTCTCAGATTCCCCAAAAACAGTGATACAAAACTGCTCCATGAAAGGAATCGTGCAATGCTGTGAGATAAACTAAAACATCTCAAAGCTTTTTCTCAGGAAGTTTCTATCTAGTTTTTACATGAGGATATTTTATTTGTCACCAAAGGCCAAAATGCAATCCAAAATATCCCGTCTTAGATTCCCCAAAAACAGTGTTAACAAACAGCCCCATGAAAAGTATCATGTAACTCTGTGACGTGAATTCACACATCACAAAGCAGTTTCTCCGAACGCTTCCTTCTACTGTTTGTCTGAGGATATTTCCTTTGTCACCATTAGCTTCAATGCAAACCAAAATATCCCTTCTCACATACCCTAAAAACAGTACTATCAAACTGATCCATGACATGTATCGTGTAACTCTGTTAGGAGAATTCACAACACAAAGAAGTTTCTCAGAAAGCTTCTTTCTAGTTTTTGTCTGAGGATATTTACTTTTCACCATAAGCTTGAATACACTTTGAAATATCCCATTGCAGATTCCAAGAAAACTGTGTTAACAAACTGCTCAATGAAAACAACAGTGTAACTCTGTGAGATGAATTCACACATCACAAACCAGTTTCTCAGAAAGTTCTTTTTGGTTTTTATCTGGGGATATTTTCTTTGTCACCATAAGCTTCAAAGGGCTCCCAAATATTGCAATGCAGATTCCATGAAAAGAGTGTTATCAAACAGCTCAATGAAGACAACAGTGTAACTCTGTGAGATGAATTCACACATCACAAAGCAGTTTGTCAGAAAGCTACTTTCTAGTTTTTACCTGAGGATATTCAGTTTTTCACCATAGGCCTCAATACACTCCCAAATATCCCTTTTCAGACTTCACAAAAACAGTGTTAGCAAACTGCTCAATAAAAACAACAGTGTAACTCTGTGAGATGAATTCACACATCACAAGGCAGTTTCCCAGAAAATTCTTTCTAGTTTTTATCTGAGGATATTTATTTTTTCAAAATAGGCCTCAATGTTCTCCCAAATATCCCTTTGCAGACTCTGTGAAAACAGTGCAAGCAAACTGCTCCAAAGCAAGAAAGGTGTACGTCTGTGAGATGAATTCAAACATCACAAATAACTTTCCCAGAAAGGTTATCTCTAGTTCTTATCTGAGAATATTTCCTTTGTCACCATATTCTTCAATGTGATGCAAAATATCCCTTCTCAGTTTTCCCAAAAACAGTGCAACCAAACTGCTCCATGAAAACAAAGGTATAACATTGTGAGATGAATTCACACATGACAAACTAGTTTCTCAGAAAGCTTCTTTCTAGTTTTCATCTGAAGATATTTCCTTTGGCACCAAAGCTTCAAGTTGCTCTGAATTATCCCATTCCAGATTCCAAGAATACAGTGTGAGCAAACTGCTCAATGAAAAGAACAGTGCAACTCTGTGTGATGAATTCACACATCAGAAAGAAGCTTATTGGAAAGCTTCTTTTCAGATTCTATCTCAGGATATTTCCTTTAGCACCATAGGCTTCTATCCAACACCCATCCCCCAACTCCCTTTGCAGATTACACGAAAGCAGGGTTAGCATACTGCTCCAAAAATAGGATTGTGTAACACTGTGAGATGAATTCACACATCACACAGCAGTTTCTCAGAAAGCTTATTTCTAGTTTTTATCTGAGGATATTTCCCTTGGCACCATAGGCTTCAATGTGATCCAAATCATCCCTTCTCAGATTCCCCAGAAATATTGCTACCAAACTGCCACATGAAAAGAATATTGTAACTCTATGAGATGAATTAGGACATCACAAAGCAGTTTCTCAGAAAGCTTCTCTCTAGTTTTTATATGAGGACATTTCATTTGTCACCATAAGATTCAATGTGCTCCGAAATACCCCAGTGCAGACTTGAAGAAAACAGTGCAATCAAACTGCTCATTGAAAAGAACTGTGTAACTCAGTGAGATGAATTCACACATCACAAAGCAGTTTCTCAGAATGATTCTTTCTAGTTTTTATCTGAGGATATACCCTTTTCCCAAATGCACTCCCAAATATACCTTTGCAGATTCCACGAAAACAGTCTTAGCAAACTGATAAATGAAAAGAAAGTGTAACTCTCTGAGTTGAATTCACAGATCACAAAGAAGTATCTCAGAAAACTTAATTCTAGTTTTATCTGAGGATATTTCCATTGTCACCCTAAGCTTCAATGCAATCCAAAATACCAATTCTCAGATTCCCCAAAAACAGTGCTACCAAACTGTTCCATGAAAACAATTGTGTAACTCTGTGAGATGGATTCACGAATCACAAAGCAGTTTCGCAGAAAACTTCTTTCCAGTTTTTGTCACAATGAGCTTCAATGTTCTCCGAAATATCCCCTTGCAGTATCCAAGAATGCAGTGTGAACAAACTGCTCAATGAAAAGAACAGTGTAACTCTATGAGATGAATTCACAAATCACAAAGAAGATTATCAGAAAGCTTCTATTTGGTTTTTATCTCATCATATTTCCTTTGTCACCATGGGCTTCAATGTGCTCCCAAATATCCTATTGCAGATTCCACGAAAACAGTGTTATCAAACTACTCAATGAAAAGAATGGTGTAATCTGTTAGATGAATTCACACATCACAAAGCACTTTCTCAGAAAGCTTCATTCTAGTTTTTATCTGAGGATACCACCTTTGTCACCATAGGTTTCAATGCAATTCAAAATATCCCTTCTCCGATTCACCAAAAACAGAGCAATCAAACTGCTCCATGAAAAGAAAGTGTAACACTGTGAGATAAATTCGCACATCACAAAGAAGTTCCTCAGAAAGCTTCTTTGTAGATATGATCTGAGGATATTTCATTTGTCACCATAGGCTTTGATGCAATTCACAATATCCCTTCTCAGATTCCCCAAAAGAGTGCTACCAAAATGCTCCATGAAAATAAAAGTGTAACTCTGTGAGATGAATTCACAAATCACAAAGCAGTTTCTCAGATAGCTTCTTTCTACTTATTGTCTAAAAATATTTCCTTTTTCACCAAAAGTTTCAATGTGCTCCGAAATAACTCATTCCAGATACCAAAATACAGTGTGAGCAAACTTCTCAGTGAAAAGAATAGTGTAACCCTGTGAGATAAACTCACACATCAAAAAGCAACTTATTGGAAAGCGTCTTTTTCATTTTTATCTCAGGATATTCCCTTTGTCACCATAGGCTTCAGTGCAATCCAAAATATCCCTTCTCAGATTCCCCAAACACATTGCTACCATAAAGCTACATGAAACGAATCATGTAACTCTGTGAGATGAATTAACACATGACAAAGCTGTTTCTCAGAATGCTTCTTTCTATTTTATATATGTTTACATTTCCTTTGTCAACATAAGCTACAATGTTCTCCGAAATATCCCATTGCAGATTCCAAGAAAGCAGTGTTAGCAAACTACTGAATGAAAAGAACACTGTAATTATGGGAGATGAATTCACACATCACTTCACAGAAAGCTTCTTTTTGGTTTTTATATGAGGATATTTTCTCTGTCACCATAGGCTTCAATGTGCTCCCAAATATACTGTTGCAGATTCCACGAAAATAGTGATATCAAAATGCTCAATGAAAAGAACAGTGTAACCCTGTGAGATGAATTCACACATCACAAAGAACTTTCTCAGAAAGATTCCTTCTTCTTTTTATCTGGGGATATTTACTTTGTCACCATAGGCTTCAATGTGATGAAAACTATCTCTTCGCAGGTATCCCAAAAACAGTGCTACCAAACTGCTCCATGAAAGAATCTTGAAACTCTGTGAGATGAATTTACACATCAGAAATCATTTCCTCAGAAAGATTCTTTGTAGTTTTTATATGAGGGTATTTCCTTTGTCACCTTAAGCTTCAATGCACTCAGAAATATTCCTTTACAGAATCCACAAAAACATTGTTAGCAAACTGCTCAATGAAAAGAATGGTGTAATTCTGTGAGATGACTTCACAAATCACAAAGCAGTTTCTCAGAAATCTTCTTTCTAGTTGTTGTCTGAGGATCTTTCCTTTGTCACCATAAGCTTCAATGAACTCCGAAATATCACATTGCAGATTCCAAGAATACAGTGTTAGCAAACTGCTCAGAGAAATGAACAGTGTAACTCTGTGAGATGACTTCACACATCACAAAACAGTTTCTCACAAAGCTTCTTTTTGGTTTTTATCTGAGGGTATTTCCTTTTTCACTCTAGGCCTGAATGCACTCCCAAATATCCCTTTGCAGATTCCATGAAAACAGTGTTAGCAAACTGCTCAATGAAAATTATGGTGTGTCTCTGTGAGATGAATTCACACATCACAAAGCAATTTCTCAGAAGTCTTTCTAGTTTTATCTGTGAATACTTACTTCTTCAATATAGGCCTCAATTCACTCCCAAATATCCCTTTGCAGATTCCACGAAAACAGTTTTAGAAAACTGCTCAATGAAAAGATTGGTGTATCTCTGTGAGATGATTTCACACATCACAAAGCAGTTTCTTAGAAAGCTTCTTTATGGTTTTTATCTGAGGATATTCTTTTTTTCACCATCAGCCTCAAAGCACTCCGAAATATCCCTTTGCAGATTCCATGAAAACAGTGTTAGCAAACTGCTCCATGATAAGAAAGGTGTATCTCTGAGAGGTGAATTCACACATCACAAAGAACTTTCTCAAAAATCCTCTTTCTTGTTTTCCTCTGAGGATGTTTCCTTTTTCACCATAGACTTCAATGCAATCCAATATATCCCTTCTCACATTCCCCAAAAACAGTGCTACCAAACTTATCCATGGAAAGAATCGTGTGAGATGAACTTAAAAATCACAAAGTGGTTTCTCAGAATGCTTCCGTCTAGTTTTTATATGAGGATGTTTCCATTGTCACCATAAGCTTCAATACATTCTGAAACATCCCAATAAAGATTCCAAGAAAACTGTGTTAGTAAACTGATCAATGAAAAGAAGAGTGTAAATCCATGAGATGAACTCACACATTACAAAGGAGTTTCTCAGAAAGCTTCTTTGTAGTTTTTTTCTGAGGATATTTCCTTTTTCACCATATTACTCAATGTGCTCCCAAATATCCTTTTGCATATTCATCGAAAACAGTGTTTCCAAACTGCTGCATGAGAAGAAGAGTGTAATTCTGTGAGATGAACTCATGCATCACAAAGAAGTTTCTTACAAAGCTTAGTTTTAATTTTTATCTGAGAATATTTCCTTTTTCCATCTAGGAATCATTGCGCTCTGAAATGTCCCATTCCAGGTTCCACGGAAACAGTGTTTGCAAATTGCTCCATGTAAAGAAAGTTGTAACTCTGTGACATAAATTCACACATCACAAAGAACTTTCTCAGAAAGTTTCTTTCTAGTTTTTATCTAAGGATGTCTCCTTTGTCACCGTTGGCTTCAATGTGATCCAAAATATCCTTCCTCAGATTCCCCCAAAACAGTACTACCAAACTAATCCATGAATAGTATCCTGTAACTCTGTGAGATGAATTAACACATCAAAAAGTGGTTTCTCAGAATGCTTGGTTCTAGTTTTTATCAGAGGATATTTCGTTTGTCACCATAAGTTTCAATGCCATCCAAAATATCCCTTCTCGGGTTCCCCAAAAGCAGTGCTACCAAACTGCTCTGTGGAAAGCATCCTGTAACTCTGTGAGATGAAGACATAAATCACACAGCAGTTTCTCAGAAAGCTTCCTTCTGGTTTTTTTCTGAGGATATATCCTTTGTCACCATAGGCTTCAATGCACTCCCAGATATCCTATTGCAGATTCCATGAAAACAGTGTTTTCAAAGAGCTAAATGAAAAAATCTGTGTATCTCTGTGAGATGAGTTCAGCCATCCCAAAGTAGTTTCTCAGATAGCTTCTTTCCTGTTTTTATCTGAGGATGAGGGTGTTTCCTTTTACACCATAGGTCTCAAAGAGCTCCCATACATCTGTTTGTAGACCCACAAAAACAGTGTTTGTAAACTGCTCCATAAAAAGATGGGTGTAACTGTGTGAGTTAAATTCACACATCACGAAGAAATTTCTCAGAAACCTTCTTTCCTTTATTTATAGGAAGATATTAACTTTGTCATGATAGGCTTCAACATGATCTAAAATATCCCTTCTCAGATTCCTCAAAAACTGTGCTATCTAACTTCTCCATATAAAGAATGGTGTAACTCTGTGAGATGAATTCACACATCACACTGCTATTTCTCAGAAAGCTTCTTTCTACTTTTTATCTCAGGATATTTCCTATTTCACCATAGGCCTCAATGCACTCAAGAATATCCCATCACAGACTCCATGAGAAAAGTGTTCCCTAACTTCTCAATGAAAAGAATGGTGAAACTCCATGAGATGAATTCCCACATCACAAAAAAGTTTCTAAGAAAATTTCTGTCTAGATTTTATCTGAGGATATTTCCTTTGCCACCACAGGCTTCAATGGGATCCAAATTATCCCTTCTCAGATTCCCCAAAAGCAGGGTTACCAAACTGCCCCATGAAAAGAATCATGTAACTCTGTGGGATGTACTCACAAATCACAAAGCAGATTGTCATAAAGGTTCTGTCAATTTTTTGTCTGAGGATATTTCCTTTTTCATCCTTTGCCCCAATGTGCTTGTGAATATACCTTGGCAGATTCCATGAAAATAGCATTAACAAACTGCTACGTGAAAAGCAAGGTGTAAATATGTGAGATGAATTCAAACATTGGAAAGCAGTTTCTCAGAAAGCTTTTTTTTGTTTTGTTTTTTCTCTGAGAATATTTCTTTTGCACCATAGGCTTCAATGTGCTCTCAGATATCCCTTCTCAGACACCACAAAAACAGTGATACCAAAGTGCACACTCAACAGAATCGTTTACCTCTATGAGATGAATGCACACATAACAAAGGAGTTTCTCTGAAAGCTTCTTACTCGTTTTCATCTGAGGATAATTCCTTTTTCACCATATTCTTCAACACACTCCCGAATATCCCATTGCAGTTTATACGAAAAAACTATTAGCAAACTTCTCAATGAAAAGAACAGTGTTACTCTGTGAGATAATTTCACACATCACAAAGTCGTTTCACAGAAAGATTCTTTTCGGTTTTTAATCTGAGGATATTTCCTTTATCACCTTAGGCTTCAATGCGGCCCAAAATACCCCTTCTCAGATTCCACAAAAACAGTGCTACTAAATTGCTCCATGAAAACAATGGTGTAACATTGTGAGATGAATTCACACATCACAAAGTTGTTCCTCAGAAAGCTTCTTTCTAGTTTTTAACTGAGGATATTTCCTTATTCACTGTATTCCTCAATGCGATCCAGAATATCACATTGCAGATCCAATGAAAAAAGTTTTAGCAAACTTCTCAATGCAAGAATGGTGTAACGCTGTGAGATGAATTCACACATCACAAAGAAGACTCTCAGAAAGTTTCTTTCTACATTTTATTTGAGAATAGTTCCTTTGTCGCCCCAGGCTTCAATGCAATGCAAAATATCCCTTCTCAGATTCCCCAAGAACAGTGCTACCAAACTACTCCATGAAAAGAATCACGTGACTCTGTGAGATGAATTAACAAATCACAAAGCAACATCTCAGAAAGTTTCTTTCTAGTTTTTTTTCTGAGGATATTTCCCTTTTCCTTGTTTGCCTCAATGCGCTCATGAATAGCCCTCAGCAGATTCCATGAAAATAGTGTTAGCAAACTGCTTCAAGAAAAGAAATGTGTAAATCTGTGAGATGAATTCTCACATTACAAAGCAGTTTCTCAGAAAGCTTCTTTTTGGTTATAGGCTGAGGATATTTAATTTGTCACCATAGACTTCGATGTGCTCCCAAATATCCTATTGCAGATTCCACGAAAATAGTGCTATCAAACTGCTCAATGAAAACAACAGTGTAACTCTGTGAGATGAATTCACAGAAACCTTTTTTCTCAGAAAGCGTCTTTCTAGTTTTTATCTGAGGATATTTCCTTTGTCACCGTAGACTTCAATGTGATCCAAAATATGCCTTCTCAGGTTTCCCAAAGACAGTGCTACGAAACTGATCCATGAAAAGAATCGTGTAACACTGTGAGATGAGTTAACACATCAATAAACAGTTTCTCAATATGTTTCTGGTTTTTATATGAAGATATTTCCTTTGTCAACTTAAACTTCAATGCACTCGGAAATATGCCATTGCAGAATCCCAGAAAAGAGTGTTAGCAAATTGGTAAATGAAAAGAACAGTGTAATTCTGTGAGATGAATTCACACATCACAAAGTAGTTTCTGCAAAAGCTTCTATCTGGTTGTTATCTGAGTATATTTCCTTATTCACCATAGGCCTCAGTGGGCTCAGAAATACCCCTTTGCAGATTCCAAGAAAACAGTGTTTGCAATCTGCTCCATGAAAAGAAAGGTGTAACTCTGTGAGATAAACTCAGAGATCACAAAGTACTTTCACAGAAAGTGTCTTTCTAGTTTTTATCTGAGGATACCTCCTTGTCACCACAGGTTTCAGTGTGATCCAAAATATCCCTTCTCAGATGCACCAAAAACAGTGCTACAAAATTGCATCATGAAAAGAATCATGTAAATGTTGAGATGAATTAACACATCAGAATGCAGCTTTTCAGAATGCTTCTTTATAGTTTTTATATGAAGATATTTACTTTGTCAACAAAAGCTTCAATGTGCTCAGAAATATCAGATAGCAAACTAAAACAAACAGTGTAAGCAAACTGCTCAATACAAAGAACAGTGTAACTCTGCAAGATGAATTTACACGTCTCAAAGCATTTTCTTAGAAAGCTTCTTTCTAGTTTTATCTGAGGATATTTCCTTTTTCACCGTATTCCTCAATCTGCTCCCAAACATCCCATTGCAGCCTAAACGAAAAAAGTGTTAGCAAACTTCTCTATGAAAAGAACGGTGTTACTCCGTGAGATGAATTCACACATCACAAAGCAGTTTCACCGAAAGCTTCTTTTAGGTTTTTATCTGAGGATATATCCTTTGCCATAATAGGCTTCAATGTGCTCCTAAATACTCTATTGCAGATTCCACGAAAACAGTACTATCAAACTGCTCATCGAAAAGAACGGTGTAACACTGTAAGATGAATTCGTATATCACAAAGCTGTTTCTCAGAAAATATCCATCTAGTTTTAACATGAGAATATTTAGCTTTTCACTATAGACCTCAATGCACTCCAGAATATCCCATTGCAGATTCCATGAAAACAGTGTTAGAAAACTCCTCCATGAAAAAAAGATGTAACTTTCTGAGATGAATTCACATATCACAAAGAATTTTCTCAGAAAACTTCTTTCTAGTTTTTATCTGAGACTATTTCCTTTTTCATCATAGGCTTTAATGCACTCCAAAATATCCCTTGGCAGGTTCTACGAACACAGTGTTAGCAAACTGCTCACTGGAAAGAAAAGTTTAACTGTGTGAGATGAATTCACACATCACAGAGCAGTTTCTCAGAAAGTTTCTTTCTAGTTTTTATATGAGGATATTTCCCTTGTCACGATACGCTTAAATGCAGTTCAAAATATCCCTTCTCAGATTCCCCCAAACGAGTGCTACCGAAATGCTCCATGAAAAGAAAGGTGTAGCACTGTGAGATGAGTTCACACATTACAAAGAAGTTTCTCTGGAAGTTTCTTTCTAGTTTCTATCTGAGGATATTTCCTATTTTCTATCTGAAGCAATCCTTTGGATTCCTTCAATGCAATTAAAAATATCCCTTCACGATTGAAAAAAACAGTGCTAGCAAACTGCTCAATGTAAAGAATCGTGAACTCTGTGAGATGAATTAACACACCACAAAGAGGTTTCTCAGAAAGCTTCTTTCTAGTTTTTGTCTGAGGATATTTCCTTTGTCACCATAAGCTTCAATGCACTTCGAAATATCCCACTGCAGATTTCAAGAAAGTGGTGTTAGCAAACTGCTCAATGAAAGTAACAGTGTTACTCTGTGAGATGAATTCTCACGACACAAAACAGTTTCTCAGAAACTTTCTTTCTAGATTTTATCTGAGGATATTTCCCTTTAAATATAGGCCTCAATGCACTCCCAAATATCCCTTTGCAGATTCCATGAAAACAGTGTTAGCAAACTTCTCAATGAAAATAGCAGTGTTACATTGTGGGATGAGTTCACACATCACAAAGCAGTTTGTCAGAAAACTTCTTTCCAGTTTTTATCTGAGGATATTTACTTTTTCACTGCAGACCTCAATGCGCTCCCAAATATCCCTTTGCAGATTCCATACAAGCAGTGTTAGCAAACGACTCCATGAAAAGGAGGGGTAACTCTGAGAGATGAATTTATTCATCACAAAGAGCTTTCTCAGCATTCTTCTTTCTAGTTTTCATCTGAGGGTATTTGCTTTGTCAGCATAGACTTCACTGTGATCCTAAATATCCCTTCTCAGATTCCTGAAAAACAGTGTTACCGAACTGCTCCATGAAAAGAATCGTGCAACACTGTGAAGTGAATTAACACATCACAAAGCAGTTTCTCAGACAGCTTCTTTATAATTTTTATCTGAGGATATTTCCTTTTCTCTTATAGGCCTCAATGCTCTCCCAAATATCCCTTTGCAGATTCCATGAAAACAGTGTTAGCAAACTGCTCAATGATAAGAGCAGTGTAACTCTCTGAGATGAATTCACACATCACAAAGAAGTTTCTAAGAAAACTTCTTTCTAGTGTTTATCTGAGGATAATTAGTTTTTCAACATAGGCCTCAATGCAACCCCAAATATCCCCTTGCAATTTACACGAAAAGAGTGTTAGCAAACTGCTCCATCAAAAGAAAGGTGTAACTCTTTGAGATGAATTCACGCATAACAAAGAACTTTCTAAGACAGCTTCTTTCTAGTTTTTATCTGAGGAGATCTCCTTTTTCACCATAGGCCTCAGTGCGCTCCAAAATTTCCCTTTGCAGGTTCCACGAAAACAGTATTAGCAAACAGCTCCATGGAAAGGAAGGTGTAGCTATGTGAGATGAGTTCACATATCACAAATAACTTTCTCAGAAAGCTTCTTTCAATTTTTTTTCTGAGGATATTTCCTTTTCACCACAGGCTTCAATGCTACCCCAAATATCTCTTCTCAGATTCCCCAAAAACTGTTCTAACAAACTGATATATTAGAAGAATCAAGTAACTGTGTGAGATGAATTCACAAATTGAAAGCAGTTTCTCAGAAAGCTACTTTCTAGTTTTTGTCTGAGGATATTTCTTTTGTCACCATTAGATTCAATGCACTCCATAATATCCCATTGCAGATTCCAAGAAAATAGCATTAGCAAACTGTTCAATGAAAAGAACAGTGTAACTTGGTGTGATAAATTCACACATCACAAAGCAGTTTTTCAGAAAGCTTCTTTCTTGTTTTTATCTGAGGATATGCCCTTTTTCAGTATAAGCCTCATTGTGCTCCCAAGTATTCCTTTGCAGATTCCATGAGAACAGTGTTAGGTAACTGCTCCATGAAAAGAATGGTGTAACTCTGTGAGATGAATTCACACATCAGAAAGAACTTTCTCAGAAAGCGTCTTTCTACTTCTTATCTGAGGATATTTCCTTTGTCACCGTAGGCTTCAAAGCAATCCAAAATATCTCTTCTCAGATTGAAAAAAACAGTGTTACTAAACTGCTCCATGAAAAGAAACCTTTAACTCTGTGACAGGAATTTGCACATCAGAAAGCATTTCCTCAGAAAGCATCTTTCTAGTTTTTATATGAGGATGATTCCTTTGTCACTTTAAGCTTCAATGTGTGCTGATATATAACACTACAGATTCCACAAAAATGTGTTAGCAAACGCTCAAAAAAAAAAAAAAAAAGAACTGTGTAACCCTGTGAGTTGAATTCACACATCACAAGCAGTTTCTCAGAAAGCTTTGGTGAGATGAATTAACACACCACAGAGCAGTTTCTCAGAAATTTTCTTTCTAGTTGTTATCTGAGGATATTTAGTTTTTCAAAATGGACTTCAATGCAGTCCCCATTATCCCTTTGCAGTTTCCATGAAAACAGTGTTAGCAAACGGCTCCATGAAAAGAAAGATTTAACTATTTGAGAGGAATTCCACCATCACAAAGAACGTTCTCAGAATGCTTCTTTCTAGTTTTTATCTGATTTTATTTCCTTTGTAACGATAGGCTTCAATGCGATTCAAAATATCTCTTCTCAGATTCCCCAACAACAATGCAACCAAACTGCTAAATGAAAGGAATCATGTAACTCTGTGAGATGAAGTAACACAGCACAAAGTGGTTTCTCAGAAAGAGTCTTTCTAGTTCTTATATGAGGAGATTGCCTTTGTCACCTAAATTTTCAATGCACTCCATAATGTCCCTTTGCAGTTTCCATGAAGACAGTGTTAGCAAACTGCTCAATGAAAAGAACAGTGCAACTGTGTATGATGAACTCACAAGTCACAAACCAGATTCTCAGAACGTTTCTAGTTTTTAACTGAGGACATTTCCTTTTTAACTATAGGCCTCAAGGTGCTCCCAAATATCCCTTTGCAGATTCCACGAAAGCAGTGTTAGCAAGCTGCTCAATGAAAAGAACATTGTAACTCCATTAGATGAATTCACACATCACAAAGCAATTTCTCAGAAAGCTTCTTTCTAATTTTTATCTGAGGATATTTCCTTTTTCACTATAGGCCTCAATGTGCTCCGATATATATCCCTTTGCAGATTACACAAAAACAGTGTTAGCAAACTGCTCCATGGAAGGAAAGGTATAACTCTGTGTGAAGAATTCACACATCACAAAGATCTTTCTCAGCAAGCTATCGCAAGAGCAGAAAACCAAACACCACATGTTCTCACTCATTTGTGGGAATTGAACAATGAGATATCTTGGACTCTGAAAGGGGAACATCACACACTGGGGCCTATTATAGGGAGCGGGAAGGGGGGAGGGATGGCATAGGGAGTTATACCTGATGTAACTGAAGAGTTGAAGTGTGCTGTTGAGTTGATGGGTGCAGCACACCAACATGGCACAAGTATACATATGTAGCAAACCTGCACGTTATGCACATGTACCCTAGAACCCAAAGTATAATTTAAAAGAAGCAAATAAAATAATAATCCTCAAAAAAAAAAAAAGAAAACAGTTCCATGAATAACTGAAATACTACAGTTTAGATGCACAGCTTTCTAATGTTTTCATTGAGTTAGAAAGAAAAGTTTAAACAATCTATAAAAAGAAAGAATTAGATCTCATCTTTATTCTGGAAAGGGGTCAGCACAAATTACGTGTCAATACTCAACTCTTATTTTTCAAGATAAATGGAAGGGAAAAGAATGAATGAATCCAAAGCAAAAGGATAGTTTTTAAAAATCATGCTTGATTTTGGAATTCAGTCAGAGGCAGATGAACCATAAATGTTCATCACACAACCCAGGACCAAGTTCCTTTTCAGCAGCCCAAGTGGAACCATAAATAAAATAGGTAAAACAAGGGTACCCTGGTATTGCCCTATTAACTTTCCACAGTTAACTTTATACATTCTGCTCAATATTTTAAAATCAAAAGAGTTTCTGGTAGAAGTCAGTTTAGAGACAAAAACTTTTAAAATGGATGTCTCATTCAGTCTGTAACCACAGCTGTGTTCTCATAGTTTTGCCTTCCTGCTTCTGATCCTCTAACCCTAAAAATTTCTTATTCATTTTCTGGACTGTCATGTTCCATCCTCTGTGAAGATCTACTCCACAGTTTTAGACAAAGTTAATGAAACTTCTTAATGAAACTTCTTTGACACTCAAAGTCAAAGTTTATAGCTTAGTAATTATTCTATGAACATCTCTTACCTCCTTAATTGGTCTGGAAGCTCCCTGAGTATGGATATTCTATTTTCATGTTACTTAATTTGTGGAGGCCAAAGCATTCCCAGCCCAGTCCTGGGCTAACGGTAGGTATTAAAGGTGGATGGAACAGGTTATATGAGCCCAATTCATATACCTTTATTCAAAATGGAACACCTACCTGAGCCCTCTAGGATGTCTTTCTCCATATAAATAATTAATGACATTTTATTTTGTATTTCTCCAGATTAATTAAAAGAGCACTGGGAAAATCATTTTTTATTTGCACGTGAAATAAAGTACAGCTTTTCATAGTGAAAAATAAAATAAAATAAAACATCCACATCACAAAGCAGTTTCTCAGAAATCCTTTTTCTAGATTCTATCTGAGGATATTTCCTTTTTAAGCATAGGCCTCAATGCACTCCCAAATATCCCTTTGCAGATTCCATGAGAACAGTGTTAGGAAACTGCTCCATGAAAACAAAGGTGATCCTCTGTGAGATAAATTCACAGATCACAAAGAATTTCCAGAGAAGGCTTCTTTGTAGTTTTTATCTGAGGATATATTCTTTGTCACCAAAGGCTTCAAAGCAATCCAAAATATCCTTTCTCAGATTCCCCAAAAACAGTGCTGTCAAATTGCTCCAAGAAAAGTACCGTGTGACTCTGTGAGATGAAATAACAAATCACAAAGAATTTTCTCAGTAAGCTTCTTTCTAGTTTTTCTCTGAGGATATTTCCTTTGTCACCATAATCTTCAATGTCCTCTGAAATATCCCATTGCAGACCCCAAGAAAACCATGTTAGCAAACTATCCCATGAAAAGAAAGATGTAACTCTGTGAGATTAATTCACACTTCACAAAGCAGTTTCTCAGAAATCTTCTTTCTAGTTTTTATCTGAGGATATTTCTTTTGTCAACATTGGCTTCAATGCGCTCCCAAATATCCTATTGCAGATTTCAAAGGAACAGTGTGATCAAACTGATCTATGAAAAGAATGGTGTAACTCTGTGAGATGAATTCACACATCACAGTGGACTTTCTCAGAATGTTTCTTTCTAGCTTTTCTTTTGAGGATATTTCCTTTGTCAACACAGGCTTCATGCATTCCAATATATGCCCTCTCAGATTCCCCAAAAACAGTGTTACCAAATGATCCATGAGAAGACTCGTGTAAGTCTGTGAGAGGAATTAATACATCACAAAGCAATTTCTCAGAATGCTTCTTTCTCTTTTTTATCTGAGGATATTTCCTATTTCACTATAGGCCTCAATGCGCTCCCAAATATCTCTTTGCAGATTCCACAAAAACAGTGTTAGAAAACTGCTCCATGAAATGAAAGGTGTAACTCTCTGAGATGAATTCACACATCACAGAAAACCTTCTCACAAAATTTCTTTCTAGTTTTTGTCTGAGGATATTTCATTTGACACCATAGGCTTCAATGCAATTAAAAATGTCCCTTCTCAGGTTCCCCAAAAACAGTGCTACCAAACTGCTCCATGAAAACAGGGGTGTATCTCTGTGAGAGGAATTCACAAATCACAAAGCCGTTTCTCAGAAAGCTTCTTTCTAGTATTTATCTGAGGATATTTCCTTTCTCACCATAGTTTACAATGTGCTCCCAAATATCCCTTCGCAGATTTCAAAGAGTGTTAGCAAACTGCTCCATGAAAGGAAAGGTGAAACACTGTGAGATGAATTCACACATCACAAAGAAATTTCTCCAAAAGCTTCCTTCTAGTTCTTATCTGAGGATATTTCCTTTGTCACCACTGGCTTTAATGCGATCCAAAATATCCCCTCTCAAATTCCCCAAAAACAGTGCTACCAAACTGTTCCATGAAAAGAATGGCTTAACTCTGTGTGATGAATTCACATATCACAATGCAGTTTCTTAGAAAACTTCTTTCTAGTTTTTATCTGAGGATATTTACTTTTTCACCATATTCCTCAATGTGCTCTTGAATATCCCTATGCAGAATAAATGAAAAGAGTTTTAGCAAACTTCTCAAAGAAAAGAATGGTGTAACATTGTGAGGTGAATTCACACATCACAAACCGTTTCACAGAAAGCTTCTTTTTAGTTTTTATCTGAGGATAGTTCCTTTGTCACCATAGGATTCAATGCACTCCCAAGTATCCTACTGCAGATTCCATGAAAACATTGTTATCAAACTAGTCCATGAGAAGAAAATTTTAACTCCTTGAGATGAATTCACACATCACAAAGAACTTTCTGAGAAAGATTCTTTATACTTTTTATCTGAAGATATTTCCTTTATCTCCATATGCTTCAATTAGATCCAAAATATCCCTTCTCAGCTACCCCCAAAACACTGCTGCAATCTGATACATGAAAATGTTTGTGTACCTCTGTGAGATGAACTATCTCTTCACAAGGTGGTTTCTCAGAAGGTTTTTTTTCAAATTTTAACATGAGGATATTTCCTTTTTCAAAAAAGGCCTCAATGTGCTTGTGAATATCCCTTTGCAGATTCCATGAAAATAGTGAGAGCAAACTGCTCCATGAAAAGAGGGGTGTAACTCCATGAGATAAATTCACACATCTCAAAGACGTTTCTCAGAAAGCTTCTTCTTCGTTTTTGTCTGAGGATATTTCCTTTCTCACCATTGGCTTCAATGTGATCCAAAACACCCCTTCTCAGATTTCCCAAAAATAGTGCTACCAAACTGATCCATGAAAATAATCGTGTATCTCTGTGAGGAGAAATAACACATCACAAAACGGTTTCTCACAAAGCTTCTCTCTAGTTTTTGTATGAGGATATTTCCTTTGTCACCATAAACTTCAGTGTGCTCCAAAATATCCCATTAGAGATTCCAGAATACAGTGTTAGCAAATGTCTCAATGAAAAGAATAGTGTAACTCTGGGAGGTAAATTGACACATCACAAAGTGGTTTCACAGAAAGTTTCTTCTCAGTTTTAATCTGAGGATGTTTAATTTGTCACCATAGACTTCAATGTGCTCCAAAACATCCTACAGCAGATTCCATGAAAATAGTGTTATAAAACTGCTCTATGAAAAGAATGGTGTAACTCTCTGAGATGAATTCACACATTACAAACCAGTACCTCAGAAAGCTTCTTTCTAGTTTTTATCTGAGGATATTTCCTTTGTCACCACAGGCTTCAATGCAATTCAAAATATTCCTTCTCAAATTCCCCAAAAACAGTGTTACCAAACTGCTTCATGAAAAATGTGGTGTAACTCTATGAGATGAATTCTCACATCACAAAACTGTTTCTCAGAAAGCTTATTTCTAGTTTTTATCTGAGAATATTTCCTTTTTCACTATATTCCTCAATGCACTCCCAAATATCCCTTTGCAGATTCCACAAAAAAACAGTTTTAGCAACCTGCTCCAAGAAAGTAATCATGCTTCTCTGGAAGATGAATACACACATCACAAAGCAGTTTCTCGGAAAGCTTCTATCTAGTTTTTATCTGACAATATTCCCTTTCTTACCTTAGGCTCTAATGCAATCCAAAATAGCCCTTCTCATATTCTCCAAAAACAGTGGTACCAAAATACTCCATGAAAACAGTCATGTAAATCTGTGAGATGAATACACAAATCAGAAAGCTTTTTCACAGAAAGCTTCTTTGTAGTTTTTTTCTGAGGATATTTCATTTTTCACCACAGGCCTCATTGCGCTCATGAATATCCCTTTGCAGATTCCACAAAAATAGTGTTAGCAAACTGCTCCATGAAAAGAAAGGTATAAATCTATGAGACAAATTCACACGTCACAAAGCAGTTTCTCAGAAAGGTTCTTTTTGTTTTTTGTGTGTAAGGATATTTCCTTGGTCACCATAGGCTTCAATGCACTCCCAAATATCCTATTGCAGATTCCACAAAAACAGTTTTACCCAACTGCTCCAAAAAAAGAATCGTGCTTCTCTGTGAGATGCATTCACACATCACAAGGAAGTTTCTCAGAAAGCTGCTTTCCAGTTTTTATCTGAGGATATTTCCTTTCTTGCCATGGGCTTCCATGTGATCCAAATTATCCCTTCTCTATTCCCCAAAAACAGAGCTAGTAAACTGCTCCATGAAAAGAATGGTGTAACTCTGTGAGATGAATTCACAAATTAGAAAGCAGTTTGTTAGAAAGTTTCTTTCTAGTTTTTGTCTGAGGATATTTCCTTTGTCACCAAAACCTTCATTGTGCTCTGATATATTCCATTGCAGATTCCAGGAAAATAGTGTTAGCAAACTGCTCAATGAAAAGAACAGTGTAACTCTGTGACATAAATTGACACATCACAAATCAGATTCTCAGAAAGCTTCTTTTCCGTTTTTGTCTGAGGATATTACCTTGTCACCATAGGCTTCAATGTGCTCTCAAATATCCTATTGCAGATTCCACGAAAACAGTGTTAGCAAACTGCTCAAAGAAAAGAATAGTGTAACTCCGTGAAATGAATTCACATATCTCAAAGAAGTTTCTCAGAATGCTTCTTTCTAGTTTTTGTCTGAGGATATTTCATTTGTCAACATGGGCTTCAATGCGATCCAAAATATCCCTTCTCATATTCCCCATAAACAGTACTAACAAACTGCTCCATGGAAAAAAATGGGTAATTCTGTGAAATGAATTAACATATCACAAAGGACTTTCCCAGAAAGCTTCTTTGCAGTTTTCATGTTAGGATATTTCCTTTTTCACCGTAAGCTTAAATACACTCCAAAATATCCCATTGTGGATTCCAAGAAAACAGTGTCAACGAACTGCTACCTGAATAGAATCAGATAACTCTGTGAGATGAATTCACAAATCCCAAAGGAGTTTCTCAGAAAGCTTCTTTCTAGTTTTTGTCTGAGGATATTTCCTTTTTTCAAAAAAGGCCTCAATGCGCTTGTGAATATCCCTTTGCAGATTCCATGAAAATGGTGTTAGCAAACTGCTCCATGAAAAAGAAAGGTGTAAACATCTGAGATGAATTCACACATCACAAAGCAGTTTCTCAGAATGTTTCTTTTTGGTTTTTGTCTGAGTATATTTCCTTTGTCATCATGGGCTCTAATGTGCTCCCAAATATCCTATTGCAAATTCCCCAAAAACAGTGCTAGCACACCGATCCATGAAAAGAGTCGTGTATCTCTGTGAGATAAATTAACACATCACAAAGTGATTTCTCAGAAAGGTTCTTTCTAGTTTTTATTTGAGGATATTTCCTTTGTCACCATAGGCTTCAATGCAATTCAAGACATCCCCTCACAATTCCCCCAAAACAGTGCTACCAAACTGCTTCATGAAAAGTGTGGTGTAACTCTGTGAGATGAATTCTCACATCACAAAACTGTTTCTCAGGAAGCTTCTTTCTAGTTTTTACCTGAGGATCTTTCCTGTTTCACATATTCCTCACTGCACTCCCAAGTATTCCTTTGCAGATTTACTGAAAACAGTTTCAGCCACCTGCTCCAAGAAAAGAATTGTGCTACTGTGCGAGATGAATACACATATCAAAAGCAGTTTCTCAGAAAGATTCCAACTGATTTTTATCTGAGAATATTCCCTTAGTCACCATAGGCTTTCAAGGCCTAAATAGCCCTTCTCAGATTCTCCAAAAACAGTGCTACCAAATGGTCCATGAAAAACTCCTGTAAATGTGTGAGATGTATTCAGAAATCAGAAAGCATTTTCATAGAAACCTTCTTTCTAGTTTTTGTCTGAGGATATTTCTTTTTTCACCACAGTCTTCATTGTGCTCGTGAATATCCCTTTGCAGATTTCATGAAAATAGTATTAGGAAACTACTCCACAAAAAGAAAGGTGTAAACCTGTGAGATGAATTCACACATCACTTAGCAGTATCTCAGAAAGCTGCTTTTTGTTTTTTTTTTTTTTTTTTTTTTTTTTGTCTGAGGATATTTCTTGGGTCACATTAGGCTTCAATGTGCTACCAAATATCCTATTGCAGATTCCATGAAAGCAGTTTTACCAAACTGCTCCAATAAAAGAATCATGCTACTCTGTGAGATGAATACACACATCACAAAGCAGTTTCTCAGAAAGCTTCTTTCTATTTTTTATCTGAGGATATTTACTTTAGCACAACAGGCTTCAATGTGATCCAAAATATCTCTTCTCAGATTCCCCAAAATCGGTGCTACGAGACTACTGTGTGAAAGGAAATTGTAGTCTCTGAGATTAATCTACAAATTGGAAAGCCATTTGTCAGAAACTTCTTTATAGTTTCTGTCTGAGGATATTTCCTTTGTCAACATAAGCTTAAATGTGCTCTGAAATATCCCACTGCAGATTCCAGGACAGTGTTAGCAAGCTACTCAATGAAAAGAACAGTGTAACTCTGTGGGAAAAAATGACACATCACAAAGCAGTTTCTCAGAAAGCTTCTATTCCGTTTTTATCAGAAGATATTTCCTTTGTCACCATAGGCTTCAATGCGCTCCCAAATACCCTATTGCAGATTCCACAATAACAGTGTTAGCAGACTTCTCACTGAAGAGAACAGTGTAATGCTGTGAGATGAATTCACACATCACTTAGAAGTTTCTCAGAATGGTTCTTTCTAGTTTGCATCTGAGGATATTTCCTTTGTCACCATGGGCTTCAATGTGATTCAAAGTATCCCTGCTAATATTACACAAAAACAATACTAACAATCTGCTCCATGGAAAAAAATGGGTAACTCTGTGAGAAGAATTAACACATCACAAAGAAATTTCTCAGAAAGTTTCTTTCTAGTTTCTATATTAGGATATTTCCTTTTTTTTTTTTTTTTTTTTTTTGCTTAGTTCAGTACTGTATACTCCAGACCTCGTCCAGTTCTACAAGCAGTATTTTATTTATCAATTTTTTAATTTTTTATTATATTTTAAGTTCTAGGGTACATATGCACAACGTGGAGGTTTGTTACATATGTAGACATGGGCCATGTTGGTGTGCTGCACCCATCAACTCGTCAGCACCTTTCAACTCGTCATTTATGTCAGGTTTAACTCCCAATATCATCTCACCCCCATCCCCCTCCAAACAATAGGCCCCAGTGTGTGATATTCCCCTTGCCATGTCCAAGTGATCTCAATGTTCAATTCTCATCTATGAGTGTGAACATGCGGTGTTTGGTTTTCTGTTCTTGTGATAGTTTGCTAAGAATGATGGTTTCCAGCTGCATCCACGTCCCTACAAATGACACGAACTCATCATTTTTTATGGCTGCATAGTATTCCATGGTGTATATGTGTCACATTTTCTTAATCCAGTCTTTCGCTGATGGACATTTGGGTTGATTCCAAGTCTTTGCTATTGTGAATTGTGCAGCAATAAACATACTTGTGCATGTGTCTGTACAGCAGCATGATTTATAATCCTTTGGGTATATACCCAGTAATGGGATGGCTGGGTCATGTGGTATTTGTAGTTCTAGATCCTTAAGCAATCACCATACTGTTGTCCACAATGGTTGAACTAGTTTAGAAACTCACCAACAGTGTAAAAGTGTTCCTATTTTTCTATATCTTCTCCAGCACCTGCTGTTTCCTGTCTTTTTAATGATTGCCATTCTAACTGGTGTGAGATGGTATCTCATTGTGGTTTTGATTTGCATTTCTCTGATGGCCAGTGATGATGAGCATTTTTTAATGTGTCTTTTGGCTGTATGAATGTCTTCCTTTGAGAAATATCTGCTTTTTTGGTTCCATATGAACTTTAAAGCAGTTTTTTCCAATTCCGTGAAGAAAGTTATTGTTAGCTTGATGGGGATGACATTGAATCTATAAATGACCTTGGGCAGTATGGCCATTTTAACAATATTGATTCTTCCTATCCATGAGTATGGTATGTTCTTCCATTTGTTTGTGTCCTCTTTTATTTCACTGAGAAGTTACTACAAGCTTCAATGCACTCCAAAATATCCCATTGCGGATTCCAAGAAAACAGTGCTACCAAACTGCTCCATGAAAAGAATCATGTAACACTGTGAGAAGAATTCACAAATCACAAAGCAGTTTCTCAGAAAGCTTCTTTCTAGTTTTGGTTTGAGGATATTTCCTTTCTCATAATAGGCTTCAAAGTGCTCACAAATATCCCCTTGCAGATTCCACGAAAATAGTGTTAGTAAATTATTCCATGAAAAGAATTGTGTAAATCTGTGAAACGAATTCACACATCACAAAGCAGTTTCTAAGAATGCTTCTTTTTGTTTTCTGTATGAGAATATTTCCTTTGTCATCATAGGATTCAATGCACTCCCAAATATCCTATTGCAAATTCCCCAAAAACAGTGCTACCGAAGTGATACATGATAAGAATAGTGTAACTCTGTAAGATGAATTAAGACATCACAGGCAGTTTCTCAGAAAACTTCTTTCTCGTTTTTATATGAGGATATTTTCTTTGTCACCAAAAGCTTGAATGCACTCCGAAATAGCCGAACCAATTGCAGATTAAAAGAAAACAGTGTTCGCAAACTGCTCAAAGGAAACAACATTGTAACTCTCTGAGATGAATTCACACAACACAAAGCAGTTTCTCAGAAAGCTTCTTTCTAGTTTTTATCTAAGGATATTTCCTTTGTCACTGTAGGCCTCAATGCAATTTCAAATATCCTTTCTCAAATTCCCCAAAAACAGTGCTAAAAAACATCTTCATGAAAAGTGTAGTGTAACACTATGAGATGAATTCTCACATCACAAAACCGTTTCTCAGAAAGCTTCTTTCTACTTTTTAGCGGAGGATAATTCCTTTTTCACCATATTCCTCAATGTGCTCCAAAATATTCCTTTGCAGATCCATGAAAAGTGTTTTAGCCAACTACTCCAAGAAAAGAATCATGCTACTCTTTGAGAGGAATACACACATCAAAAATCAGTTTCTCAGAAAGTTTCTATCTAGCTTTTATCTCAGAATATTCCCTTTGTCACCATAGGCTTCAATGTGATCCAAAATGTCCGTTATCAGATTCCCCAAAAACAGTGTTACCAAGCTCTTCCATGAAAAGGATCGTGTAACTCTGTGAGATGAATTCACAAGTCAGAAAGCAGTTTCATCAAAAGCGTCTTTCTAGTTTTTGTCTGAGGATATTTGCATTTTCACTGCAGGCCTCGCCAAGCTCATGAATATCCCTTTTCAGATTCCACAAAAATGGTGTTAGCGAACCATTTCATAAAAAGAATGGTGTAGGGGGGTGGAGCAAGATGGCCGAATAGGAACAGCTCCAGTCTCCAACTCCCAGCGTGAGCAACACAGAAGACCAGTGATTTCTGCATTTTCAACTGAGGTACTGGGGTCATCTCACTAGGGAGTGCTGGACAATCGGTGCTGGTCAGCTGCTGCTGCCCAGCCAGCGAGAGCTGAAGCAGGGCGAGACATCGCCTCACCTGGGAAGTGCAAGGGGGAAGGGAATCCCTTTTCCTAGTCAGGGGAACTGAGACACACAACACCTGGAAAATTGGGTAACTCCGACCCCAATACTGCGCTTTACCAAGGGTCTTAGAAGTAAAGCACTCCTCAGCAAATGTACAAGAACAGAAATTATAACAAACTGTCTCTCAGACCACAGTGCAATCAAACTAGAACTCAAGACTAAGAAACTCAATCAAAACCGCTCAACTACATGGAAACTGAACAACCTGCTCCTGAATGACTACTGGGTACATAACGAAATGAAGGCAGAAATAAAGATGTTCTTTGAAGCCAATGAGAACAAAGATACAACATACCAGAATCTCTGGGACGCATTTAAAGCAGTGTGTAGAGGGAAATTTATAGCACTAAATGCCCACAAGTGAAAGCTGGAAAGATCTAAAATTGACACTCTAACATCACAATTAAAAGAACCAGAGAGGCAAGAGCAAGCACATTCAAAAGCTAGCAGAAGGCAAGAAATAACTAAGATCAGAGCAGAACTGAAGTAGATAGAGACACAAAAAACCCTCCAAAAAATCAATGAATCCAGGAGTTGGTTTTTTGAAACGATCAACAAAATTGACAGACCACTAGCAAGACTAATAAAGAAGAAAAGAGAGAAGAATAAAATAGATGCAATAAAAAATGATAAAGGGGAAATCACCACTGACCCCACAGAAATACAAACTACCATCAGAGAATACTATAAACACCTCTATGCAAATCAACTAGAAAATCTAGAAGAAATGGATAATTTCCTGGACACTTACACTCTCCCAAGACTAAACCAGGAAGAAGTTGAATCCCTGAATAGACCAATAGCATGCTCTGAAATTGAGGTAATAATTAATAGCCTACCAACCAAAAAAAGTCCAGGACCAGATGGATTCACAGCTGAATTCTACCAGAGGTACAAGGAGGAGCTGGTACCATTCCTTCTGAAACTATTCCAATCAATAGAAAAAATGGGAATCCTCCCTAACTCATTTTGTGAGGCCAACATCATCCTGATACCAAAGCCTGGCAGAGACACAACAAAAAAAGAGAATTTTAGACCAATATCCCTGATGAACATCGATGCAAAAATCCTCAATAAAATACTGGCAAACCGGATTCAGCAGCACATCAAAAAGCTTGTCCACCATGATCAAGTGGGCTTCATCCCTAGGATGCAATGCTGGTTCAACATATGCAAATCAATAAACGTAATCTAGTATATAAACAGAATCAAAGACGAGAACCACATGATTATCTCAATAGATGCAGAAAAGGCTTTTGACAAAATTCAACAGCCCTTCATGCTAAAAACGCTTAATAAATTCGCTATTGATGAAACGTACCTCAAAATAATAAGAGCTATTTATGACAAACCCACAGCCAATATCATACTGAATGGGCAAAAACTGGAAAAATTCCCTTTGAAAACTGGCACAAGACAGGGATGCCCTCTCTCACCACTCCCATTCAACATAGTTTTGGAAGTTCTGGCTAGGCCAATCAGGCAAGAGAAAGAAATAAAGGGTATTCAGTTAGGAAAAGAAGAAGTCAAATTGTCCCTGTTTGCAGATGACATGATTGTATATTCAGAAAACCCCATTGTCTCAGCCCAAAATCTCCTTAAACTCATAAGCAACTTCAGCAAAGTCTCAGGATACAAAATTAATGTGCAAAAATCACAAGCATTCTTATACACCAGTAACAGACAAACAGAGAGTCAAATCAGGAATGAACTTCCATTCACAATTGCTTCAAAGAGAATAAAATACCTAGGAATCCAACTTACAGGGGATGTAAAGGACCTCTTCAAGGAGAACTACAAACCACTGCTCAGTGAAATAAAAGAAGACAGAAACAAATGGAAAAACATACCATGCTCATGGATAGGAAGAATCAATATCGTGAAAATGGCCATACTGCCCAAGGTAATTTATAGATTCAATGCCATCCCCATCAAGCTACCAATGACTTTCTTCACAGAATTGGAAAAACGGCTTTAAAGTTCATATGGAACCAAAAAAGAGCCCACATTGCCAAGACAATGCTAAGTCAAAAGAACAAAGCTGGAGGCATCACTTTACCTGACTTCAAACTATACTACAAGGCTACAGTAACCAAAACAGCATGGTACTGGTACCAAAACAGAGAAATAGACCAATGGAACAGAACAGAGTCCTCAGAAATAATACCACACATCTACAGCCATCTGTTCTTTGATAAACCTGAGAGAAACAAGAAATGGGGAAAGGATTCCCTATTTAATAAATGGTGCTGGGAAAATTGGCTAGCCATAAGTAGAAAGCTGAAACTGGATCCTTTCCTTACTCCTTATACAAAGATTAATTCAAGATGGATTAGAGACTTAAATGTTAGATCTAATACCATAAAAACCCTAGAAGAAAACCTAGGTAGTACCATTCAGGACATAGGCATGGGCAAGGACTTCATGTCTAAAACACCAAAAGCAACAGCAGCAAAAGCCAAATTTGACAAATGGGATATGATTAAACTAAAGAGCTTCTGCACAGCAAAAGAAACTACCATCAGAGTGAACAGGCAACCTACAGAATGGGAGAAAATGTTTGCAATCTACTCATCTGACAAAGGGCTGATATCCAGAACCTACAAAGAACTCAAACAAATTTCCAAGAAAAAAACAAACAACCCCATCAAAAAGTGGTCAAAGGATATGAACAGACATTTCTCAAAAGAAGACATTCATAAAGCCAACAGACACATGAAAAAGTGCTCATCATCACTCGCCATCAGAGAAATGCAAATCAAAACCACAATGAGATACCATCTCACACCAGTTAGAATGGCAATCATTAAAAAGTCAAGAAACAACAGGTGCTGGAGAGAATGTGGAGAAATAGGAACACTTTAACACTGTTGGTGGGATTGTAAACTAGTTCAACCATTATGGAAAACAGTATGGCGATTCCTCAAGGATCTAGAACTAGATGTAACATATGACCCAGCCATCCCACTACTGAGTATATACCCAGAGGATTATAAATCATGCTGCTATAAAGACACATGCACACGTATGTTTATTGTGGCACTATTCACAAGAGCAAAGACTTGGAATCAACCCAAATGTCCATCTATGACTGACTGGATTAAGAAAATGTGTCACATATACACTATGGAATACTATGCAGCCATAAAAAAGGATGAGTTTGCATCCTTTGTAGGGACATGGATGCAGCTGGAAACCATCATTCTTAGCAAGCTATCACAAGAATAGAAAACCAATCACTGCATGTTCTCACTCATAGGTGGGAGCTGAACAATGAGAGCACTTGGACTCGGGAAAGGGAACATCACACACCGGGGCCTATCATGGGGAGGGGGGAGGGCGGAGAGATTGCATTGGGAGTTATACCTGATATAAATGACGAATTGATTGGTGCTGACGAGTTGGTGGGTGCAGCACACCAACATGGCACAAGTATACATATGTAACAAACCTGTATGTTATGCACATGTACCCTAGTACTTAAAGTATAATAATAAAGAAAAAAAATGTTCAAAAATTATTTGCAAAATTTTGTTCATATGTGCATGAATTTCTCAAAGGAGTTTGTGACCCCTAAAATGTCTAAAGAGCATAGTGTAGTGTGATGATGGTGGTGTTTTTCAGTGTGTTCGTGAAAGTGTTAGTTTTAGTTTTGATTTTTGATTCATTTTTATGTTTTCATGTATTAAATTATTTCACTATCTTGTTATATGGAAGACGACTTAGTTTGGTAAGCCAAATACCATTTTTATTTGGTTTTATATTAAAATAAATCTCTTAAGTATTGCTTTGAAAAAAAAAAAAGAAAACAGTGTAAGCAACTTCTCCAAAGCAAGAAAGATGTAACTCGGTGAAATGAATTCACACATCACAAATAACTTTCTCAGAAAGGTCCTTTCTAGTTTTTATCTGAGGATATTTCCTTTGTCACCGCATTCTTCAATGTGATCCTAAATATCACTTCTCAGATTCCCCAAAAACAGTGCTACTAAAGTGATCCTTCAAAATATTGTGTAACTCAGTGAGATGAATAAGGACATCACAAAGTGATTTCTGAAAAGATTCTTCCTACTTTTTATATGAGGATATTTCTTTTGTCACCATATGATTCAATGCACTCCAAAATAGACCATTGCAGATTCCAAGAAAGCAGGGTTACCAAACTGCTGATTGAAAAGTACTGTGTAACTCTGTGAAATGAATTCACACATCATAAAGAAGTTTCCCAGAAAGCTTCTTTCTAGTTTTTGTCTGAGGATATTTCCTTTTTCACCATACTACTCAATGTGCTTCCAAATATCCCTTTGCAGATCCAATGAAAACGGTTTCGGCAAATTGCTCCATGAAAACAAAGATATAACTCTGTGAGATGTATTCACATATCACAAAGAAGTTTCTCAGAAAGGTCCCTTTTAGTTTTGATCTGAGCATATTTCCCTTTTCACTATAGGAATCATTGTGCTCCAAAATGTCCCATTCCAGACTCTATGAGATAAATTCACATATCACAAAAACTTTCTCAGAAAGCTTCTTGCTAGTGTTTATCTAAGGATGTCTCCTTTGTCACCACTGATTTCAATGCGATCCAAAATATCCTTCCTCGGATTCCCCAAGAACAGTGCTACCAAACTGATACATGAAAAAAATCATGTAACTCTGTGATATGAATTAATGCATCACAAAGTGGATTCTCAGAAAGCTTGTTTCTACTTTTTATCAGAGGATATTTCCCTTATCTCCATAAGCTTCAATGTGATCCAAAATATCCCTTACCAGAGTCCCTAAAAACAGTGCAACCAAACTGATCCATGAAAAGCATCATGTAACTCTGTGAATCAAAGTTACAAATCACAAAGTAGTTTCTCAGAAAGCTTCTTTCTGGTTTTTGTCTGAGGATATTTCCTTTGTCACCATAAGCTTCAATGCACTCTGAAATATCACATTGCAGAATCCAAGAAAACTGCATCAGCAAACTACTGAATGAAATGAACAGTGTAACTCTGTGAGATGAATTCACACATCACAAAGCAGTTTCTCAGAAAGCTTCTTTGCGGTTATTTTTCCGAGGTTACTTAGTTTTTCACCATGGGTCTAAATTCGCTCCCAAATATCCCTTTGCAGATTCCACAAAAACAGTGTTAGCAAACGGCTCCATGAAAAGAAAGGTGGAACTCTATGAGATGAATTCACATTTCACAGACAACCTCTCAGACGGTTTCTGTCTAGTTTTTATCTGAGGATATTCCCCTTGTCACCATAGGCTTCAATGTGTTCCAAAATATTCCTTCTCAAATTCCCCAAAACCAGTGGTAACAAACTGCCCCTCAAAAAGAATTGTGTAACTCCATGAGATGAATTCACAAACCACAAAGCAGTTTCTCAGAAAACTTCTTTCTACTTTTTGTCTGACGATATTTCCTTTGTCACCATATGCTTCCATGTGCTCTGAAATATTCCACTGTAGATTACAAACATACAATGGTAGCCAACTGCTCAATGAAAAGAACAGTGTAACTCTGTGAGATGAATTGACACATCACAAAGCAGTTTCTCAGAAAGCTTTTTTTCTGGTTTTTATCTGAGGATATTTCTCTTTTCACTATAGGCTTCAGTGCATTCCCAAATATACCTATGTAGATTCGACAAAAACAGTGTTAGCAATCTGCTCCATGAAAAGAAAGGTGTAACCCTGTGAGATGAAAAAACACCTCAGAAAGAACTTTCTCAGAAAGCTTTTTTCCAGTTTTTATCTGAGGATATTTCCATTGTCACCATTAGCTTCAATACGATCCAAAATATCCCTTCTCAAATTCCAAAAAACAGTTCTACCAAACTGATCCATGAAAAGAATCATATACCTCTGTAAGATGAATTTGCAAGTCACAAAGCAGTTTCTCAGAAAAGTTCTTTCTAGTTTTTATATGAGGATATTTCCATTGTCACCATAAGCTTCAATGCACTCTGAAATATTCCATTGAATATCCAAGAAAACAGTTTTAGCACACTGATCAATGAAAAGAATGGTGTAACTCGGTGAGATGATTTCAGAAATCGTGAAGCAGTTTTTTAGAAAGCTTCTTTCTAGTTTTTATCTAAGGATATTTTCTTTTACACCCTAGACCTCAATGTGCTCCCAAAGATACCTTTGCAGATTCCAGGAAAACAGTGTAAGCAAACTGCTCCATGAAAAGAAACGTGTAACTCTGTGTGATGAATTCACACATTACAAAGAAGTTTTTCAGAAAGCTTGTTTCTAGTTTTTAACTGTGGATATTTCCTTTATCACTATAGGCCTCTTTGTGCTCCCAAATATCCCTTTGCAGACTCCACGAAAACAATGTTAGCAAACTACTCCATGAAAAGAAATGTGCACCTCTGTGAGAAGAATTCACACATCACAAATAACTTCTTCTGAAAGTTTCTTTCTAGTTTTTATCTAAGGCTGTTTCCTTTGTCACCATTGGCTTCAATGCAATCCAAAATACGCTTGGTCAGATTCCCCAGAAACAATGCTACAAAACTGATCTATGAAAAGAATCGTGTAATTCAGTGTGATGAATTAGGTCATTACAAAGTGGTTGCTCAGAAAGATTCTTCCTACTTTTTATATGAGGATATTCTTTTTATCACTATATGATTCAATGCGCTCCAAAATATACCATTGCAGATTCCAAGAAAGCAGGGTTATCAAACTGCTCATTGAAAAGTACAGTGTGACTCTGTGAAATGGATTCACACCTCACAAAGAAGTTTCCGAGAAAGCTTCTTTCTAGTTTTTTCTGAGGATATTTCCTTTTTCACCATATTCCTCCATGCACTCCAAATATTTCTTTGCAGATCCATCGAAAACAGTGTTAGCAACCTGCTCCATGGAATGCAAAGTGTAACTCTTGAGATGAATTCACGTATCACAAAGAAGTTTCTCAGAAAGCTTCCTTCTAGTTTTTATCTGAGGATATTTCCTTTATCACCATTGACTTCAATGCGATCCAAAATATCCTTCCTCAGATTCCCCCAAAACAATGCTACCAAACTGATCCATGAAAAGAATCGTGTAACTCTGTGAGATGAGTTAATACATTACAAAGTACTTTCTCAGAAAGCGTGTTTCAAGTTTTTAACTGAGGATATTTCCTTTGTCACAATAGGCTTCAATGCAATCCAAAATATACCTATGCAGATTCCATGGAAACTGTTTGCAAACTGTTCCATGAAAAGAAAAGTGTAACCCTGTGAGATGAAAAAACACATCACCAAAAACTTTCTCAGGAAGCTTCCGTCTAGTTTTTATTTGAGGATATTACCTTTGTCACCATAGGCTTCAATGCAATCTAAAATATCCCTTCTCAAATTCCCCAAAAACAGTGTTACCAAACTGATCCTTGAAAAGAATCATGTAATTCTGTGAGATGAATTTACAAATCACAAAGCGGTTCCTCAGAAAGCTTCTTTCTAGTTATTATATGCGGATGCTTCCGTTGTCACCATAAGCTTCAATATGCTCTGAACTATCCCATTGAACATTCCAATAAATCAGTGTTACCAAACCGCTGAATGAAAAAAAGAGTGTAAATCTGTGAGATGAATTCACCCATCACATAGTAGCTTCTCAGAAAGCTTCTTTCTAGATTTTATCAGAGGATATTTCCTTTTTCACCATAATCCTCAATGAGCTCCCAAATATCCCTTTGCAGATCCGACAAAAAGAGTGTTAGCAAACTGCTCCATTGAAAGAAAGGTGTAAGTCTGTGAGATGAATTCACACATCACAAAGAAGTTTCTCAGAAAGCTTCCTTTCAGTTTTTATCTGAGCACATTTCCCTTTTCACTGTAGGAATAATTGTGCCCCAAAATGTCCCATGCCAGACTCTGTGAGATAAATTCACACATCACAAAGAACTTTCTCAGAAAGTTTTTGTTTCTAGTTTTTATCTAAGGATATTTCTATTGTCACCATTGATTTTAACGTGATCCAAAATATCCTTCATCATATTCCCCCAAAATAGTGCTACCAAACTGGTACATGAAAAAATTGTGTAATTCTGTGAGATGACTTCACACATCACAAAACAGTTTCTCAGAAGCTTGTTTCTAGTTTTTAACAGAGGATATTTCCCTTGTCTCCATAAGCTTCAACGTGATCCAAAATATCCTTATCAGATTCCCCAAAAACAGTGCAAATAAACTGCTCCATGAAAATCACCATGTAACTCTGTGAGACAAAGTCACAAATCACAAAGTAGTTTCTCATAAAGCTTCTTTCTAGTTTTTAATGAGGATATTGCCTTTGTCACCATAAGCTTCAAAGTGCTCTGAAATATTACATTGCAGATTCCAAGAAAACTGTGTTAGCAAACTACTCAACGAAATGAACAATGTAACTATGTGAGATGAATTCACACATCACTAAGGACTTTCTCACAATGCTTCTTTCTAGTTTTTATCAGAGGATACTGCCTTTGTCACTGTAGGCGTCAATCAGATCCAAAATATCCCTTCTCAGATTCCCCAAAAATGGTGTTACCAAACTGTTCCATGAGAAGATTTGTGAAACTCTGTGAGATGAATTCACGAATCACAAAGCAGTTTCCCAGAAAGTTTCTTTCTAGTTTTTGTCTGAGGATGGTTCCTTTGTTACCATAAGCTTCAATGCACTCCAAAATATCCCTTTGTAGATTCCACGAAAATAGTGTTAGCAAACTGCTCCATGAAAAGAAAGGTGTAAATCTGTGAGATGAATTCACACATCACAAATCAGTTTCTCAGTAATGTTCTTTCTAGTTATTATCTGAGGATATTTCCCTTTTCACAAAAGGCCTCACTGCCCTACTAAATATCCCTTTGCAGATTCTATGGAAATGGTGTTAGGAAACTGCTCCATGAAAAAAATGTGTAACTCTGTGAGATGAATTCACACAGACAAAGAACTTTCTCATAAAGCTTCTTTCTAGTTTCTCTATGAAGGTATTTCCTTTGCCACCATAGGATTTAATGCAATCCAAAATATCCCCTCTCAGATTCAACAAAAAGAGTGCTACCAAACTGATCCATGGAAAGAATCATGTAGCTCTCTGAGATGAATTAACGTATCACAAAACGGTTTCTATGAAAGCTTCTTTCTAGTTTTTATATGAAGATATTTCCTTTTTCACCACAAGCTTCAGTTCCCTCAGAAATATCCCATTGCAGATTCCAAGAAAGAGTGTTAGCAAACTGCTCAATGAAAAGAACAGTGAAACTCTGTGGTATGAATTCATACATCACAAAGCAGTTTCTCAGAAATCTTCTTTCTAGCTTTTATCTGAGGATGTTTCCTTTTTCACGATAAGCCTCAATGCATTCCCAAATATCCCTTTACAGATTCCACAAAAAGAGTGTTACCAAACGGCTCCATGAAAAGAATTGTGTAACTCTGTGACATGAATTAACACATCACAAAGCAGTTTTGAAGAAAGGTTCTTTCTAGTTTTTATACGAGGATATTTCCTTTTCCATCATTGGCTTCAATGCACTTCCAAATATCCAATCTCAAGCACCACAAAAACCTTGATGTCAAAGTGCTTCCTCAACAGAAATGCTACCATTATGAGATGCATGCAAACATCGCAAAGGAGTTTCTCTGAAAGCTTCTCTCCAGTTGTTACATGAAGAAATTTCTTTTTTCATCTTAGGTCTCTCTGTGCTCCCAAATATCCCTCTGCATATTCCATGAAAACAGTACGAAACTGCATCACGAAAAAAATGATGTAACTCTGTGAGATAAATTGACCCATCATAAAGCAGTTTCTCAGGAAGCTCCTTTCTAGTTTTTATCTGAGGATATTTCTTTTTCCACCATAAGCTTCAATGCACTCCCAAATATCCCTTCTCAGTCACCACTCAAGCAGTGATGCCAAAGTACTCCCTCAACAAAAATGGTTAGCTCTATGAGATGAATGCATACATCACAAAGGAGTTTCTCATACAGCTTCTCTCCTGTTTTTAACTGAGCGTATTTCCTTTTCCGCTGTTGGACTCTATGCGTTCCCAAATATCCCTTTGTAGATTACACAAAAACCATGTTACCAAACTGCTCAATGAAAACTAAATTGAAACTCTGTGAGATGAATTTACCCATCACAAAGCAGTTTCTCAGAAGCTTCTTTCTAGTTTAAATCTGATGATATTTCCTTTTTCACCATAGGCTTCAATGTACTCCCAAATGTCTCCTCTCAGATACCATAAAAACAGTGATGCCGAACTGCTCAATCAAGAAAAAGGTTAAGCTCTATGATATGAATACACATGTCAGAAAACAGTTTCTCAAAAGCTTCTCTGCAGTTTTTATCTGAAGTTATATCCTTTTCATTATAGGCCTCTAGAAGCTCCTGAATATCCCTTTGAAGATTCCATAAAATACTGCTAACAAACTGCTCCATGAAAAGAATCGTGTAACTCTGTGAGATGAATTCACAAATCAAAAGCAGTTGGTCAGAGAGCTTCTTTCTAGTTTTTGTCTGAGGATATTTCTGTTGTCACCCTAATCTTCAATGCACTACAAAATATCCCATTGCAGATTCCAAGAAATCAGTGTTAGGAAACTCATCAATGCAAAAAACAGTGTATCTCTGTGAGATGAATTCACACATCACAAAGCAGCCTCTCAGAAAGCTTCCTTTTGTTTTTTATCTGAGGGTATTTCCTTTTTCACTGTAGGCCTCAATGCACTCCCAAATATCCCTTTGCAGATTCCATGAAAAGAGTGTTAACAAAGTGCTCCATGTAAGCACACATGTAAGAACTTTCTCAGAAAGCTTCTTTCTGGTTTTTATCCGAGGATATTTCGTTTGTCACTATAGGCTTCAATGCGCTTACAAATATCCCTCTGCAGATTCCACAAAAACAGTGCTAATAAACTTCTCTACTAAGAGAATGAGGTAACTCTGTGAGGTAAATTGACCAATCACAAAGCAGTTTCTCAGGAAGCATCTTTCTATTTTTTATCTGAGGATATTTCCTTTTCCACCATAAGCTTCAACTTGCTCTCAAATATCCCTTCTCAGAAACCACAAAATCAGTGAAGCCAAGGTGAAACGTTTAGCTCAACAGAAACATTTAGCTATATGTGATGAATACACACATCATAAAAGAATAAAGGAGTTTCTCAGAAAGCTTACCTCCAGTGTTTACATGAAGAATTTTCTTTTTTCACCCTATTCCTCTATGTGCTCCCACATATCCCTCTGCAGATTCCACAAAAAACAGAGCTACAAAACTCCTCAATGAAAAGAAGGTTGTAAGTCTGTGAGATGAATTCACCCATTACAAATAAGATTCTCAGAAAGCTTCTTTCTAGTTTACATCTGAGGATATTTCTTTTTTCACTGTAGGCTTCAATGTGCTCCCAAATATATCCTCTCAGATTCCACAAAACAGTGATGCCAAACTGCTCAATCAGCAAAAAGTTTAAACTCTATGAGATGAATAAACACATCAAAAGCCATTTCTCGAAAAGCTTCTCTCCAGTTTTTATCTGAAGTTATTTCCTTTTTCACCATAGGCCTCTATGAGCTCCTGAATATCCCTTGGCAGAATCCATAAAAACAGTGCTACCAAATTGCTCCATATAAAGAATCATGTAACTCTGTGAGATGAATTAACAAATCACAAAGCAGTTTTTCAGGATGCTTCTTTCTAATTTTTGTCTGAGGATATTTTCTTTATCACCCCAAACTTGAATGTACTCCAAAATATCCCATTGCAGATTCCAAGAAAACAGTGTTAGCAAACTGCTCAATGGAAAGAACTCCGTGAGATGAATTCACACATCACAAAGCAGTTTCTCAGAAAGCTTCTTTCTAGTTTTAATCTGAGGATATTTCTTTTTTCATCATAGGTCTCAAACGCTCCCAAATATCCCTTTGCAGATTCCACGAAAACAGTGTTAGCAAACGGTTCCATGAAAGGAAAGGTGTACCTATATGAGATGAATTCACACATCACAAAGCAGTTTCCCAGACAGCTTCTTTCTAGTTTTTGTCTGAGGATATTTTTCCTTTGTCAGAATATTGTAGATCCTACGAAAACAGTGTTATAAAACTGCTCACTGAAAACATCAGTGTACCTCTGTGAGATGAATTCACGCAGCCAAACATAGTTTCTCAGAAAGCTTCTTTGTAGTTTAAATATGAGAATATTTCCTATTTCACCATAGGCTTCACTGTGCTCCCAAATAACTCCTCTCAGATACCACAAAAACAGTGATGTCAAACTTATCAATCAACAAAAATGTTAAACTCTCAGATGAATATACACATCACAAAACCATGTCTCAAAAAGCGTCTCCAAAGTTTTAATCTGAAGTTATTTCTGTTTTCACCACAGGTCTCTAGGACCTCCCAAATATCCCTTTGCAAATTCCTAAAAACAGTGCTACCAAACTGCTCAAACAAAAGAAAAGTGTAACTTTGTCTGATGAATTCACCCATCACAAAGAAATTTATCTGAAAGCTCCTTTCTAATTTTTTTCTGTGCATATTTACTTTTCCACCATCAGCCTCAATGAGCTCCCAAATATCTCTTCTCAGACACCATAAATAAAGTGATGCCAAACTGCTCAATCAACAAAATGGTATATCTCTATGAGGTGAATACACATGTCACACAACAGTTCTTCAAAAACCTACTTTTCAGTTTTTATCTGAAGATATTTCCTTTTTCATCATAGGCCTCTGTGAGCTCCCGAAAATCCGTATTCAGATTCCCCCAAAACAGTACTACCAAACTGCTCAATTAAAAAAATGGTGTAACTCTGTGAGATGAACTCACCCATAACAAAGCAGTTTCTCAGGAAGCTTGTTTCTAGTGTTTATATGAGGATATTTCCTATGTCACCATAACCTTCAATGCACTCCACATCACAAAGCAGTTTCTCAGAAAGTTTCTTTCTGATTTTAATCTTAGGATATTTCCTTTTTCACCATAGGCCTCAAAGTGCTCCCAAATATCCCTTTGCAGATTCCATGAAAACAGTGTTATCAAACTACTCAATGATAAGAGCAGTGTATCTCTGCGAGATGAATTCACGCATTCAAAAGATGTTTCTTAGAAAGCTTCTTACTAGTTTTTATCTGAGGATATTTTCTTTTTCACCATAGGCCTCAATGCTCTCCCATATATCACTTTTCAGATTCCCCAAAAGGAGTGCTAACAAACTACTCCATGAAAAGTATCGTGCAACTCTGTGACATGAATTCACACATCACAAGGCTGTTTCTCAGAAAGCGTCTTGCTAGTTTTTGTCAGAGGATATTTCCTTTTTCACCATATTTCTCAATGCACTCTGGAATATCCCATTGCAGATTCCACGAAAAAAGGTGTTAGCAACTTCTCAATGAAAAGAACAGTGCAACTCTGTAAGATGAACTCACACAAAGAAGATTTTCAGGAAGTTTCTTTCGAGATTTTATCTGAGGATATTTCCTTTGTCACCATAGGCTTCAAAGTGTTCCAAAATATCCCTTCTCAGATTCCCCAAAAACAGTGCTACACTACTGCTCCATGAAAACAATGGTGTAACTCTGTGAGATGAATTCATAAACCACAAAGCAGTTTCTCAGAAAGCATCTTTCTTGTTTTTGTCTTAGGATATTTCCTTTTTCAACATTTGCCTCAATGTGCTCACGAATATCCCTTTGCAGATTCCATGAAAATAGTGTTAGCAAGCTGCTCCATGAAAAGAAAGGTGTAAATCTGTGAGATGAATTCACACATCAGAAAGCAGTTTCTCAGAAAATTTCCTTTGGTTTTGCTCTGTGGGTGTTTCCTTTGTCACCGCAGGCTTCAATGCGCTCCCAAATATCCTATTTCAGATTATACGAAATCAATGTTATCAAACTGCTCAATGAAAACAACAGTGTAACTCTATGAGATGAATTCACATATCCAAAAGTAGTTTATCAGAAAGTATCTTTCTACTTTTCACCTGAAGATAATTCCTTTTTCACCATAGGTCTCAATGCGCTCCAGAATATCCCATCGCAGAATCCATGAAAAAAGTGATAGCAAACTTCTCAATGAAAAGAATGTTGTAATTCTGTGAGATTAATTCACATATCATAAAGAAGTTTCTCAGAAAGTTTCCTTCTAGATTTTATCTGAGGATACTTCCTTTGTCACCCTAGTCTTCAACGGGATCCAAAATATTTCTTCTCAGATTCCACAAAAACAGTGCTCCCAAACTGCTCCATGAAAAGAATCGTGTATTTCTGTGAGATGAATTCACAAATCACAAAGTTGTTTCTCAGAAAATGTCTTTCTACTTTTTGTCTGAGAATATTTCCTTTGTCATTGTTTGCCTCAATGCGCTTGCGAATATCCCTTTGCAGATTCCACGAAAATAGTCTTAGCAAAATGCTCCATGAAAAGAAAGGTGTAAATCTGTGAGATGAATTCACAAGTCACAAAGCAGTTTCTCAGAAAGCATCTTTTTGTATTTTGTCTGAGGATATATCCTTTGTCACCATAGGCTTCAATGCACTCCAAAATATCCCTTCTCAGACACCACAAAAGCAGTGATACCAAAGTACTCCCTCAACAGAAATGTTTTGCTCTTTGAGATGAATGCACACATCACAAAGGAGTATCTCTGAAATCTTCTCTCCAGTTTTTACCTGGAGAATTTTCTTTTTGCATCTTAGGCCTCTGTGGGCTCCCAAATATCCCTTTGCAGATTCCATAAAAACAGTGCTATCAAACTGCTCAAAGAAAACAAAGGTTCAATCTGTGTGATGAAATCACCCATCACAAAGACATTTCTCAGAAAGCTTCTTTCTAGTTTTTATCTCAGGATATTTCCTTTTCCACCATAGGGTTCCATGTGCTCCCAAATATCTCTTCTCAGACACCACAAAAACAGTGAAACCAAACTTCTCTCTCAACAGAAAGCTTTACCTCTATGAGATTAATGCACACTTCACATAGGAGTTATCAGAAACTTTCTCTCCAGTGTTTACCTGAAGATATTACCTGTTTCAAACTTGGGCTGTATCCACTCCTAAATATCTCTTTGCATATTCCACAATAACAGTGTTACCAAACTGCTCAATGAAAAGAAATATTAAACACTGTGAGATAAATTCAACCATCACAAAACAGTCTCTCAGAAAGTTTCTTTCTAGTTTTTATCTGACCGTATTTCCATTTTCACCATAGGCTTCTCTGTGTCTGAATACTGCTCTGTAGATTCAACAAAGCAGGGTTACCAAACTGCTCAATGAAAAAAGAATAGTTTACCTCTGGGAGTTGATATCACTCATCACAAAGGAATTTCTCAGGAAGCTCCTCTCTAGTTTTTATCTTTGCATATTTATTTTTCCACCCTGAGCCTCAATGCACTCCCAAATATCCCTTCTCAGACAACACAAAAACAGTGAGTCCATACTGCTCAATGAACAAAATGGTGTACCTCTATGAGGTGAATACACACATCACAAAACAGCTTCTCAAAATCCTTCTCTCCAGTTTTTCTCTGAAGATATTTCCTTTTTCACCATAGGCCTCCTCTCTGATCTCCTGAAAATCCCTTTGCAGATTCCCCCAAAAACGGTGATACCAAACTGTTCAATGAAAAGAAAGGTGTAACTCTGTGAGATGAACTAACACATTGCAAAGCAGTTTCTCAGAAAGCTTCTTTCTAGTTTATATGTGAGGATATTTCCTTTGACACCACAGGTCTCAAGCACTCCCAAATATCCCTTTGCAGAGTCCAAGAAAGTAGTGTTAGCAAACTGCCCCATGAAAATAAAGGTGTAACTCTGTGAGATGAATTCACACACCACAAAGAACTTTCTCAGAAAGTTTCTTTCTAGATTTTATCTGAGGATATTTCCTTTGTCACCATAGGCTTCAATGTGATCCAAAATATCCCTTCTAACATTCACCAAAAACAGTGCTACCAAACTGCTCCATTAAAAGAATCATGTAACTCTGTGAGATGAATTCAGAAATCACAAAGCAGTTTCTCAAAAATCTTCTTTCTAGTTTTTGTCTGAGGATATTTCCTTTTTCACTATAGGCCTCAAGGCATTCTTGAATATCCCTTTGCAGATTCCACGAATTCAGTGCAAGGAAAATGCTCCAAGAAAAGAAAGGTGTAAATCTGTGATATGAATTCACACATCACAAACCAATTATTCAGAGAAATTCTTTTTGGTTTTTGTCTGAGGATATTTCCTATGTCACCATAGGTTTCAATACACTCCAAAATATCCTAATGCAGATTCCACGAAAACAGTGTTTTGAAACTGCTCAGTGAAAACATCAGTGTATCACTGTCAGATGAATTCACCCATCTCAAAGTAGTTTCTCAGAAAGCTTCTTTCCAGTTTTTATCTGATTATATTTCTTTTTACATGATATGCCTCAATGCGCTCCAATACATCACTTTACAGACTATACGAAAGCAATGTTTGCCAACTGTTCCATGAAAAGAGGTGTAACTCTGTGAGATGAATTCACACATCACAAAGGACTTTCTCACAAAGCTTCTTTCTTGTTTTTATCAGATGATATTAACTTTGTCACCATAAAGTTTAACACAATCCAAAATATCCCTTCTCATATTCCCCATAAACAGTGCTACCAAACTGCTCCATGAAAATAATTGTGTAACTCTGTGAGAAGAAATCACACATCACACAGCTGTTTCTTAGAAAGTTTATTTCTAGTTTTTATCTGAGGATATTTCCTTTTACACCATAGGCCTCAATGCGCTCCAAAATATCCCATCACAGTTTCCACGAAAAAAGTGTTACCCTTCTTCTCAATGAAAAGAACTGTGTAACTCTGTGAGATAATTTCCCACATCAAAACAAAGTTTCTCAGAAAGATTCTTTCTAGATTTTATCTGAGGATATTTCCTTTGTCACCATAGGCTCAATGCGATCCAAATTATTGCTTCTCAGATTCCCCAAAAACAGTGCTACCAAACTGCTCAATGAAAAGAATCGTGTAACTCTGTGAGATGTATTCACAAATCACAAAATCACAAAACAGTTTGCCATAAGGCTTCTTTCTAGTTTTTGTATGTTGATATTTCCTTTTTCACTGTTTGCCTCAATGCGTTTGAGAATATCGATTTGCAGACTCCATGAAAATACTATTAGCAAACTTCACCATGAAAAGCAAGGTATAAATCTGTGAGATGAATTCAAACATCAGAAAGCAATTTCTCAGAAAGATTATTTTTGATTTTTGTCTGAGGATATTTCCTTTGCCACCATAGGCTTCAATGTACTCTCAGATATCACTTCTCAGAAACCACAAAAACAGTGATGCCAAAGTGCTCCCTCAAAAGAAACGTTTACCTCTATGAGATGAATGCACGCATCACAAAGGAGTTTCTCTGAAAGCTTCTCTCTCGTTTTTATCTGAGGTTATTTCGTTTTTTCACTATGTTCCTCAATGTGCTCCAGAATATCCCATTGCAGATTAAACGACAAAAGTGTTAGCAAACTTCTCAATGAAAAGAACAGTGATACTCGGTGTGATGAATTCACACATCACAAAGCAGTTTCCCAGAAAACTTCTTTTTGGTTTTTATTTGAGGATATTTTCTTTCTTCAATGTGCTCCCAAATGTCCTAATGAAGATCCAAAATATTCCTTTTCAGATTCCCCAATAACAGTGCTACCAAACTTCTCCTTGAAAGAACTCTGTGAGATGAATTCACACATCACAAAGAAGTTTCTCAGAAAGTTTCTTTCTAGATTTTATGTGAGAATAGTTCCTTTGTCACCAAAGGCTTCAATGTAATCCAAATAGCTCTTCTCAGATTCCCCAAGAACAGTGCTACCAAACTGTTCAATGAATAAACTCATGTAACTCTGTGAGGTGAATTCAAGAACTACAAAGCAACATCTCAGAAAGTGTCTTTCTACTTTTTCTCTGAGGGTATTTCTTTTTTCATCATTTTCCTCAATGCACTAGTGAACAGCCCTTTGCAGATTCCACAAAAATACTGTTACCAAACTGCTCCATGAAAAGAAACGTGTAAATCTGTGAGATGAATTCTCACATCACAAAGCAGTTTTTCAGAAAGCTTCTTTTTGGTTTTTGCTGAGGATATTTAATTTGTCACCATAGGCTTCAATTTGCTCACAAGTATCTTATTGCAGATTCCACGAAAACTGTGTTATCAAACTGGTCAATGAAAACAACAGTGTAACTCTTTGAGACGAATTCACAGAAACCTTCTTTCTCAGACAGCTTCTTGCAAGTTTTATCTGAGGGTATTTCCTTGTCCTCAATGGGTTCCCAAATATCCCATTGTAGATTCCACAAAACAGTGTTAGCACACTCTTCCATGAAAAGAAAGGTGTACCCTGTGAGATGAACTCACACATCACATAAAGCTTTCTCAGAAAGTTTCTTCCTAGTTTTTATCTGAGGATATTTCCTTTGTCACAATAGGCTTCAATGCAATAAAAAATCTTCCTTCTCTGATTCCCCAAAAACAGTTTTACCAAACTGATGCATCAAAGAAATCATGTATCACTGTGAGCTGAATTAACACATCAGAAAGCAGTTTCTCAATATGCTTCTTTCTAGTTTCTATATGAGGATATTTCCTTTGTCACCATAACCTTCAATACACTCGGAAATATCCCATTCCAGAATCCAGGAAAATTTTGTTAGCAAACTGGTAAATGAAAAGAACAGTGTAACTCTCTGAGATGAATTCACACATCACAAAGCAGTTTCTCAGAAAGCTTCTTTCTAGTTTTTATCTGAGGATATTTCTTTATTCACCATTGGCCTCAGAACATTCAGAAATATCCCTTTCCAGATTCTACAAAAACAGTGTTTGCAAACTGCTCAATGAAAAGAGAGCTGTAATTCTGTGAGATGAATTCACACATCACAAAGGACTTTCTCAGAAACCGTCTTTCTAGTTTTTATCTGAGGATATTTAATTTGTCACCATAGGTTTCAATGCGATCCAAAATATCTCTTCTCAGATGCACCAAAAACAGTGCTACCAAACTGCTGCATAAAAAGGATCATGTTAATTTGTGAGATGAATTAACACATCAGAATGCATCTTCTCAGAAAGTTTCTTTCTACTTTTTATTTGAAGACATTTACTTTGTCACTATAAGCTTTAATGCGCTCAGAAATATCAGATTACAGAATCCAAGAAAACAGTATAAGCAAACTGCTCAAGGCAAAGAACAGTGTAACTCTGAGATGAATTCACGCATCACAAAGCCAATTCTCAAAAAGCTTCTTTCTAGTTTTATCTAAGGATATTTCCCATTTCACCATATTCCTCAATGTCCTCCTGAATAGCCCATTGCAGAGTAAACGAAAAAAGTGTTAGCAAACTTCTCAATGAAAAGAATGGTGTTACTCTGTGAGATGAATTCACACATCAAAAAGCAGTTTCACCGAAAGCTTCTTTTAAGTTTTTATCTGAGGATATATCATTTGTCAATATAGGCTTCAATGCTCTCCTAAATACCCTATTCTAGATTCCACGAAAACAGAGTTATCAAACTGCTCAGTGAAGAGAATGGCGCCACTCTGTATGATGAATTGACACATCACAAAGCTGTTTTTAAGAAAGCTTCCTTCTAGTTTTTACCTGGTGTTATTTACTTTTTCACTAGAGACCTCAATTTGCTCCAGGTCATCCAATTGCAGATTCCATGAAAACAGTGTAAGCAAACAGCTCCATGAAAAGAAAGTTGTAACTTTTTGAGTTGAATTCACGCATCAAAAAGAACTTTCTCAGAAAGATTTTTTCTTTTTTTTTGTCGGAGGATGTTTCATTGTTTACCATGGGCCTCAATGTGCTCCCAAATATCCCCTTGCAGGTTCCACAAAAATAGTGTTAGAAAACAGCTAAATGAAAAGAAAGGTTTAACTGTATGAGATGAATTCAGACATCACAAAGAACTTTCTCAGAAAGCATCTTTATATTTTTTATCTGAGGATATTTCCTTTGTAACCTTAGGCTTCAATGCAAATCAAAATATCCCTTCCCAGATTCCCCAAGAACAGTGCTACCAAACTGCTCCATGAAAGCAGTGTTGTAAGACTGTGAAATGAATTCACACATTAAAAGGTGTTTCTCAGAAACCTTCTTTCTAGTTTTTATCTGAGGATATTTCCTTTTACACCATATTCCTCAATGCATGCCCGAATATCCCATTGTAGATTAAACGAAAAATGTGTTATCAAACTTCTCAATGAAAAGGTCGGTGTAACTCCATGAGATGAATTCACACATCACAAAGCAGTTTCTCAGAAATCTTCTTTCTAGTTTATATCTGAGGATATTTCCTTTTTAACCATAGGTCTCAACTCGCTCCCAAATATCACTTTGTAGATAGTATGCAAACATTGTTAGCAAAGTGTTCCATGAAAAGAAAGATGTTACTCTGTGAGAAGAATACACACATAAAAAGAAGTTTCTGAGAAAACTTCTTTCTAGTTTTTATCTGTTTATATTTCTCTGTCACCATAGGCTTCAAGGTGATTAAAACCATACCTTCTCAGATTCCCCAAAAACAGTGTAACCAAAATGAAAAGGTTCATTTAACTCGGTGAGATAAATTCACAAATCATAAAGCAGTTTCTCAGAAAGCTTCTTTCTAGGTTTGATCTGAGGTTATTTCCTTTGTCACCATAAGCTTCACTGCAATCCAAAATATCCCTTCTCAGATTCCCCAAAAACAGCGCTACAAAACAGCTCCATGAAAAGAATCAAGTAACTCTGTGAGATGAATTCACAAGTCACAAAGCAGTTTCTCAGAAAGCTTCTTTCTACTTTTTATCTGAAGATATTTCCTTTTTCACCCTCAGCCTCAATGCACTCCCGAATATCCCTTTGTAGATTCCAGGAAAATAGTCTTAGCAAAGTGCTCCATGAAATGAAAGGTGTAAATCTCTGAGGTGAATTCACACAACAAAAAGCTGTTTCTCAGAAAGCTTCTTTTTGGGTTTTGTCTGAGGATATTTCCTTTGTCAATATAGGCTTTAACACACTCCCAAATATCCTACTTTAGATTCCATGAAAACTGTGTTAGCAAACTGCTCCAAGAAAAGAATCATGTAAATCTGTGAGATGAATTCACACATCACAAAGCAGTTTCTTAGAAAGCTGCTTTCTGGATTTTAACTTCGGATATTTCCTTTGTCAATATAGGCTTCAATGCTATTCAAAATATCCTTTCTCAGATTCCCCAAAAAGAGTGCTACTACACTGCTCTATATAAGGGGAGGTGTAACTCTGTGAGATGAATTCATACATCATATAGCTCTTGCTCAGATTGGTTCTTTCAAGTTATATCTGAGGATATTTCCTTTTTCACCATATTGCTCAATGTGACACAGAATATCCTATTGCAGATTCCCCAAAGTGTTAGCAAACTTCTCAACTAAAATAATGGTGTAGCTCGGTAAGACGAATTCACAAATCCAAAGCAGTTTCACAGTAAGCTTTTTTTTTTTGTCTGATTATATTTCCTTTGTCACCATTGGCTTCAATGCATGCCAAAATATCCTCTTGCAGATTCCACGATGACAGTGTCATCAAAGTGCTGAATTAAACAGACAGGTAACTCTTTATGATGTATTCACACATCACAGAGCAGTTTCTCAGAAAGATTCTTTCCACTTTTTATCTGAAAATATTTCCTTTTTCACTATAGGCCTCAATGCATTCCCAAATATCCTTTTGCATATTCCACGAAAACAGTTTTATCAAACTGCTCCATGAAAATAAAGGTGTAACTCTTTGAGATGAATTCACACATCACAAATAAGTTTCTCAGAAATCTTGCTTCTGGTTTTTATCTGAGGTTATTTCCTTTTTCACCATAGACTTGAAAGCGGTCCAAAATATCCCTTCTCAGATTCCCCAAAAACAGTGCTACCAAGCTGCTCCATGAAAAGGATTGTAACTCTGTGGGATGAATTCACAAATCACAAAGCCATTTCTCAGAAAGCTTCTTTCTTGTTTTAGTCTGAGGAAATTTCCTTTTTCACCATAAGCTTCAATGCGCTCTGAAATATCTCATTGCAGATTCCAAGAAAACAGTGTTAGCAAACAGCTCAATAAAAAGAACAGTGTAACTCTGTGAGATGAATTCAAACATCACAAATCAGGCAACTCGGAATGCATGTTTTTGCTTTTTATCTGAGAATATTTCCTTTGTAACCATAGACTTCAATGCGATCCTGAATATCCTATTGCAGATTCCATGATATAGTGTTATGAAGCTGCTCAATGAAAAGAACAGTGTAACTCTGTGAGATGAATTCACACATCACCAAGCAGTTTCTCAGAAAGCTTATTTCTAGTTTTTTTCTGACAATATTACCTTTCTTACAATAAGCCTCAATGCACTCCCAAATGTCCCCTTGCAGATTTCTTGAAAACAATGTTAGCAAACTGCTCCATGGAAAGAAAGGTGTAACTCCATGAGATGAAATCACACATCACCAAGAACTTTCTCAGAAAACTTCCTTCTCATTTTTATCTGAGGATATTTCCTTAGTAAACATAAGGTTCGATGCAATCCAAAATATCCCTTTTCTGATTCCTCAAAAACAGTGCAACCAAATCGGCCTAATGAAAAGAATCATGTAACCCTGTGAGATGAATTAGCACATCACAAAGCCGTTTCTCAGAATGTCTCTTTCTAGTTTTTACATGAAGTTATTTCCTTTGTCACCATAAGCTTCTAGGTGCTCTGAAATATTTCGTTGCAGATTCCAAGAAAACAGTGTTAGCAAAATTCTCAATGAAAAACCAGTGTAACTCTGTGTGATATATTCACACATCACAAAGCAGTATCTCAGAAACCTTTTATCTATTTTTTATCTCAGGATATTTAACTTTTCAGTATACGCCTCAACACGCTCCCAAATATCCCTTTGCAGATTACATGAAAACAGTGTTAGCAAGCTGCTCCATGAAAAGAAAGTTGTAACTCTGTGAGACGAAACCACACACCACAAAGAACTTTCTCATAAAGCTTCTTTCTAGTTTTTATCTCAGGATATTTTCTTTGTCTCCATAGGCTTCAATGTTATCCAAAATATCCCTTCTCAGACTCCCCAAAAACAGTGCCACCAAACTGCTCCATGAAAAGACTCATGTAAGTCTGTCACATGAATTCACAAATCACAAAGCAGCTTCTCAGAAAGCTTCTTTCTATTTAATGTCTGAAGATATTTCCTTTGTCACTATAAGCTTGAATGCGCTCCGAAATATCCCATTGCAGATTCCAAAAAAACAGCATTAGCCAACTGCTCAATAAAAAGTAGAGTGTAACTTTGTGAGATGAATTGACACGTAACAAAGCAGTTGTCTCAAAAAGCTGATTTTTGTTTTTTATGTGAAGAAATTTCCTTTGTCACCATAGGCTTCAAAGCGCTCCCAAATATCCTATTGCAGATTCCAAGAAAACAGTGTTATTAAACTGCTCAATATAAAGAACAGTGTAATCCCATGAGATGAATTCACACATCACAAAGCAGTTCCTCAGAAAGCGTCTTTCTAATATTTATCTGAGGTTATTTCTTTGTCACCATATGCTGCAATGCAATTCAGAATATCTCCTCTCAGATTCCCCAAAAACAGTGCTACCAAACTGCTCCATGAAAAGAATCATGTAGCTCTGTGAGATGAATTAACACATCACAAAGCAGTTTCTCAGAATGCTTTATTCTAGTTTTTATTTGAGAATATGTCCCTTGTCACCATAAGCTTCAAGGCACTCCAAAATATCCCATTGCAGATTCCAAGAAAACAGGAAATAGTTCAATGAAAAGAAACCTGTAACTCTGTGAGATGAATTCGCATATCATGAAGCACTTTCTCAGAAAGATCATCTATAGTGTTTATCTGAGGATATTTCCATTTTTAATATACACTTCAATGCGTTCCCAAATATCACTTTGCAGATTCCATGAAAACAGTGTTAGCAATCTGCTCCATGAAGAGAAAGGTGTAACCTTTTGAGGTGAATTCATACATCATAAAGAAGTTTCCCAGAAGGCTCCTTTCTAGTTTGTATCTGAGGATAATTCCTTTGTCACCAAAGTCAATTCAATCCAAAATATCCCTTCTCTCATACCCCAAAAACAGTGCTACCAAACTGCTCCATGAAAAGAATGATGTAACTCTGAGATGAACTCACACATCACAAAGCAGTTTCTCAGAAATCTTCTTTCTAGTCTTTATCTGAGGATATTTCTCTTTTCACTGTATGCCTCAATGCCCACCAAAATATCCCTTTGCAGATTCCATGAAAACAGTGTTTGAAAATTGCTCCATGAAAAGAAAGGTATAACTCTATGACATGATTTCAAATATCACAAATAACTTTCTCAGACAGCTTCTTTGTAGTTTTTATTGAGGATATTTCCTTTGTCAACGTAGTCTCCAATGAAATAAAAAATATTCCTTCTCAGATTTCCGAAAAACAGTGCTACAAAACTGATCCATAAAAAGAATCGTGTAACTCTGTGACGTGAATTCACAAATAACAAAGCAGTTTCTCAGAAAGCATCTTTCTAGTTTTTGTATGAGGATATTTTCCTTGTCATCATAAGATACAATGTGCTCCAAAACATCCCATTACAGATTCCAAGGAAACAGTGTTAGTAAACTGCTCCCTGAAGAGAACAGTGTAACACTGTGAGATGAATTCACACATCACAAAGAAGTTTCTTGGAAAGCTTCTTTCTAGTTTTTATCTGAGGATATTTCCTTTGTCACCATAGGCTTCAATTCTTTCCCAAACATAATATGGCAGATTCCATGAAAACAGTTTCTTAGAAAGCTTCTTTCTAGTTTTTATCAGTTTCTCAGACAATTTCATTCTAGTATTTATCTGAGGATAATTCCTTTTTCACTATAGTCCTCAATGCACTCCCAAATATCCCTTTGCAGATTCCACGAAAACAGTTACCAAACTGCTACATGACAAGAATGGTGTAACTCAGTGAAATGAATTCACACATCACAAACAAGTTTCTTAGAAAGCTTCTTTCTAGTTTTTGTCTGAAGATATTTCCTTTGTCACCATAGGCTTCAAGGTGATTCAAAATATTCCTTTTCAGATTCCCCAAAAACGGTGCTACCAAACTGCTCCATGAAAAAAATCGTGTACCTCTGTGACATGAATTCACAAATCACAAAGTAGTTTCTCAGAGAGCTTCCTTTTGATATTTATCTGAGAATATATCCGTTGTCACTATTTAATTCAATGCCCTCCCAAATTTCCTATAGCAGTTGCCATGAAAACAGTGTTATCAAGCTGCTCATTGAAAGGTATTGTGTAATTCTGTCAGATGAATTCACACATCACAAAGTAGTTTCTCAGAAAGCTTCTTTCCAGTTTTCATCTGAGGACATTTCCTTTATCACTATAGGCCTCAATGTGCTCCCAAATATACCATTGCATATTCCACAAAAATAATTTTGACAAACTGTCCCATGAAAGAAGTGATGTAACACTGTGAGATGAACTCTGACATCACAAAGACCTTTCTCAGAAAGCTTCTTTCTAGTTTTCAACTGAGCATATTTCCTTTGTCACCAGAAGCTTCAATGTGATCAAAAATAACTGTTCCAATTCCCGAAAAACAGTGCTGCCAAACTGCTCCAAGAAAAGTATTGTGTAACTCTGTGAGATGTATTATCACATCACAAAACGGTTTCTGAGAAAGCTTCTTTCTAGTGTTTATATGAGGATTATCTTGCCACCATAAGCTTTAATGTGCTCCCAAATATCCCATTGCAGATTCGAAGAAAAATGTATTAGCAAACTGCTCATTGAAAAGAACAGTGTAACTCTGAGATGAATTCACACATCACAAGTACCTTTCTCAGAAAGGTTCTTTCTAGTTCCTCTCTGAGGATATTTCCTTTGTCACCATAGGCTTCAATGTGATCCAAAATATCCCTTCTCACATTCCCCAAAAACAGGTTTTCCAAACTGTTCCATGAAACGAAAGTTGTAATTCTGTGAGATGATTTCAGAAATCACAAAGCAGTTCCTCAGAAAGCTTATTTCAAATTTTTTTCAATGTGATCCAAAGTATCCCTTCTCAGATTTACCAAAAACTGTACTACCATACTGATCCATGAAAATAATTGTGTAATTCCGTGAGATGAATTAACACATGACAAACTGGTTTTTCAGAAAGCTTCTTTCTAGTTTTTATCTGAGGATATTTCCTTTAACACCATAGGCCTCAGAGCACTCCAAAATATCCCTTGGCAGAATCCACAAAAAAAGTGTTAGCAAACTGCTCCATGAAAAAGAAAGGTGTAACTCTGTGAGATTAATTCACATGTCACAAAGAACTTTCTCAGAAACCTTTCTTGTTTTTGTCTGCAGATATGTCCTTTGTCACCATAGGCTTCCATGCACTCCCAAATACCATATTACAGATTCAAAGAAAAAAGGGTTATCCAAATGCTCAATGAAAAGAGCAGTGTAACTCTTTGAGATGAAATCACACATCACAAAGCAGTTTCTCAGAAAGGTTACTTCTACTTTTTATCTGCGGATGCTTCCTTCTTCACTATAGGCCTCAATGCATTCCCAAATATTCCTTTGAAGATTCCAGAGAAAACAGTTTTAGCAAACTGTGAGGTGAATTCACACATAACAAAGAACTTTCTCATAAAGCTTCTTTCTACTTGTGAACTGAGGACATTTCCTTTGTCACCATAGGCATCAAAGAGATCCAAATATACCTTGTCAGATTGACCAAAAACAGTGCTAACAAACTGAGCCATGAAGAGAAGCTTGTAAGTCTGTGAGATTAATTCACAAGTCACAAGGCAGTTTCTCAGAAAGCTTGTTTTTAGTTTTTGTCAGAGGATAGTTCCTTTTTTACCATAGGCTTCAATGAGATACAGACATGTCTTCTCAGATTGACCAAAAACAATGCTAACAAACTGCGTCATGAAAAGAATTGTGTAACTCTGTGAGATGAATTCACAAATCACAAAGCAGCTTATCAGAAAGTTTCCTTCTAGATTTGTCTGAGGATATTTCCTTTGTCACCATAACCTTTAATGCATTCTGAAATATCCCATAGTTGCTAACAGTGTTAGCAAACAGCACAATGAAAAGGACAGTATAACACAGAGGTGAATTCACACATCACAAAGCAGTTTCTCAGAAAGCCTCTTTCTAGTTTTTATATGAAAGTATTTCCTTGTCACCATAAGCGTCAATGCACTCTGAAATATCCCATCACAAATTCCTAGAAAACAGTGTTAGCAACTGCTCAATGAAAACAACAGTGTAACACTGGGAGATGAATACACACATCGCAAAGAAGTTTCTCTGAAAGCTTCTTTCTAGTTTTAATCTGAGGATATTTCCTTTGACACCATAGGCTTTAACGCGATCCAAAATATCCCTTATCACATTCCCCAAAAACAGGGTTTTCAAACTGTTCCATGAAATGAAAGTTGTAATTCTGTTAGACAATTTCAGAAATCACAAAGCAGTTCCTCACAAAGCTTCTTTCTAGTTTTTGTCTCAGGATATTTCTTTTGTCACCATTAACTTCAATGCACTCTGAAATATCCCATTGTAGATTCCAAGAAAAAAGTGTTAGCAAGCTGATCAATGAACAGAACAGTGTAACGCCATGAGATGAATTCACACATCACAAAGTGGTTTCTCAGAAAGCTTCTCTTTGGTTTTTCTATGATGATATTTCCTTTGTCACCATATTATTTGTGGCACTCCCAAATACCCTATTGCAGACTCCAGGAAAACAGTGTTATCAAAACGCTCAAAGAAAAGCATGGTTTAGCTCTGTGAGATGAATTCACACATCACAGAGCAGTTTCTCAGAAAGCTTCTTTCTAGTTTATATCTGAGAATATGTCCTTTTTCAACATAGGCTTCAAAGCCCTCACAAATATCCTATAGCAGATTCCACGAAAACAGTGTTATCAATCTGCTTATTTAAAGGAATGGTGTAATTCTGAGAGAATTAATTCACACATCACAAAGCAGTTTTTCAGAAAGCTTCCTTCTAGTTTTTACATGATGATATGTCATTTGTCACCCTAAGCTTCAATACGCTGCAAAATATCCCATTGCAGATTCCAAGGATATGGTGTTAGGAAACTGCTCACTGAAAAGATTATAACCCCTTGAGATGAATTCACCCATCACAAAGCAGTTTCTCACAAAGCTTCGTTCTAGTTTTTATCTCAGGATAATTCCTTTTTCACCATAGGACTCAATGCACTCATAAATATCCCTTTGAAGATTCCACAACAGTGTAAGCAAACTGCTCCATGAAAACAAAGAAGTAGCTCTATAAGATGAATTCACCAATCACAAAGCAGTTTCTCAGAAAGCTTCTTTCTAGTTTTTGTCTGAGGATATTTTCTTTGTCACCATAGGCTTCAATGTGATACAAAACATGTCTTCTCAGATTCCTCAATCACATTGCTATCAAACTGCTCCATGAAAAAGAATCGTGTAACATTTTGAGATGGATTCATACATCACAAAGCATGAGGATATTTCCTTCTTCACTTTAGGCCTCAATGCCCTCCCAGATATCCCTTTGTAGATTCTACGAAAACTGTGTGAGAACACTGCTCAATGAAAAGATCAGTGTAAGTCTGTGTGATGAGTTCACACATTACAAGGCAGTTCATCGGAAAGCTTCTTTTTGGTTTTTATCTGATTAAACTTTATTTGTGTCCATTGGGTTCAATATGATCCAAAATATCCCTTCTAAGATTCCCCATACAGTGCTAGGAAACTGATCCATGAGAAGAATTGTGTAAATCTGGGAGGTGAATTAACACATCACAAAGCAGTTTCTCAGAAAGCTTCTCTCTAGTTTATATATGATGATATGTTGTTTGCCACCCTAAGCTTCAAAGCACTCTGAAATATCCCACTGCAGATTCCAAGGAAACATTGTTAGGAAACTGCTCACTGAAAAGAACAGTGTAACCCTGTGAGATGAAGTCACACATCACAAAGCAGTTTCTCACAAAGCTTCTTTCTAGTTTTTATCTGAGGATAATTCCTTCTCCATCATAGGACTCAATGCACTCCTAAATAACCCTTTGCAGATTCCATGAAAACAGTGTTAGCAAACTGCAGCCATAAAAGAAAGGTGTAGCTCTGAGATGAATTCACACATCACCAAGAAGTTTCTCAGAAAGCTTCTTTCTATCTTTTATCTGGGATATTTTCTTTGTCACCATAGGCTTTAAAGGAATCCAAAGTATCTCCTCTCAGATTCCCCAAAAACAGTGTGACCCAACAGCTGCATGAAAGTATCATGTAACTCCACGAGATGGATTCACATATCACAAAACAGTTTCTCAAAAAGCTTGTTTCTAGCTTCTTTCGGAGGATATTTCCTTTTTCACCATAAACTTCAATGTGTTCCAAAACATGCCATTGCAGATTCCAGTAAACAGTGTAAGCAAACTGTTCAGCGAAAATATCAGTGTAAGTCTGTGAGATGAGTTCACACGTCACAAAGCAGTTTATTGGAAAGCTTCATTTTGGTTTTTATCTGATTGTACTTTCTTTGTCACCATTGACTTCAATGCACTCCCAAATATCTTATTGCAAGTTCCTTGAAAACAATATTAGCAAACTGCTCAATGGAAAGAACAGTGTAACTCTGTGACATGAATTCACACATCACAAAACACCATCTCAGAAAGACTCTTTCTAGTTTTATTCTGAGTATATTTCCTTTGTCACCATAGGCTTCAATGTGATGCAAAATATATCTTCTCAGTATTCACTAAAACAGTGCTACCAAAATGATCCATAAAAAAAAATCATGTAACTCTGTCAGGTGAAATAACACATCAGAAATCCATTTCTCAGAAAGATTCTTTCTGGTTTTTATATGAAGATATTTCCTTCATCACCATAAGCTTCAATGCACTGCAAAATATTCCATTGGAGATTCCAAGAAAACAGTGTTAGCAGACTGTTAAATGAAAAGAACATTGTAATTCTTTGAGGTGAATTCACATATTACAAAGCAGTTTCTCAGGAAGTTTCTTTCCAGTATTTATCTAAGGATATTTCATTATTCACCACAGGCACCAACAGACTCCCAAATATCCCTTTGCAGATTCCATGAAAACAGTGTTAGCAAACTGCTCCATGAAACTAAATCTGCAACACTATGAGATGAATTCCCACAACAAAAGTAGCTTCTCAGAAAACTTCTTTGTAATTTTTATTAGAGTATATTTCGTCATCACAGGCTTCAATGCAATCCAAAATATCCCTTCTCAGATTCCCCAAAAACAGTGCTACCAAACTGCTCTTTGAAAAGAATTGTGTAACTCTGTGAGATGAATTCCCAAGTCACAAAGCAGTTTCTCAGAAAGCTTCTTTCCAGTTTTTGTCTGAGGTATTTCCTTTGTCAAAATAAGCTTCAATGTGCTCCAAAATATCCCTTTGCACATTCCACGAAAAGAGTGTTAGCAAACTGCTCCTTGAAAAAAAAGGTGTATCACTGTGAGATGAACTCACACATCACAAAAAACTTTCTCAGAAGCTTCTTTCGATTTTTTATCTGAGAATATTTCCTTTGTCACCATAGGCTTCATGATGATCCAAAATATCCCTTCTCAGATTCCCCAAAAACAGTGCTACCAAGCTGATCCATGAAAGGTATCATGTAACTCTGTGAGATGAATTAACACATCATAAAGCAGTTTCTCAGAGGATTTCTTTATAGTTTTTATATGAGGATATTTCCTTTGTCACCATAAGCTTCAATATGCTCTGAAATATGTTATTGTAGATTCCCAGAATACACTGTTAGCAAACTGCTCCACGAAAAGTACAGTGTAACTTTGTGCCTTGAATTCAAACATCACAAAGCGAATTCTCAGAGAGTTTCTTTCTAGTTTTTCTATGAGGATATTTCCTTTTCCACGATAGGCCTCAATGCACTCCCAAATATATCTTTGCAGATTCCACAAAAAGAGTGTTAGCAAATTGAACTATGAATAGTAAGGTGTAACTCTGTGAGATAAACTCACACATACAAAGAACTTTCTCACAAAGCTTCTGTCTAGCTTTTATCACAGGATATTTTTTTTTCACCATAGGCCTCAAAGCGATCCCTAATATCCCTTTGCAAATTCCATGAAAACAGTGTTAGCAAACTTTTCCATGAAAAGAAAGGTGTAACTCTTTGAGATGAATTCACACATCACAAGGAACTTTCTCAGACAGCTTCTTTCTAGTTTTTATCTGAGGATACTCCCTTTTTCACCATAGGCTTCAATGCAATTCATAATATCTTATTGGACATTCCAAGAAAACAGTGTTGTCAGACTGCTCAATGAAAAGAATGGTGTAGCTCTGTGAGATGAATTCATACGTCACAAAGCAGTTTCTCAGAAAGCTTATTTCTAGTTTTTATCTGAGGATATTTCCTTTGTCACCGTAGGCTTCAATGCGATCCAAAACATTGCTTCTCAGATTCCACATAAACAATGCTACCAAACTGCTCCATGAAAAGAATCATGTAACACTGTGAGATGAATTCATAAACCACAGAGAAATTTCTCAGAAAGCGTCTTTCTAGTTTTTATCTGAGCATATTTCCTTTTTCACTATAGGCCTCAATGGGCTCCAAAATATCCCTTTGCAGATTCCACGAAAACAGTGTTAGCAAACTGTTCCATGAAAAGAAAGTTGTAACTCTGTGAGATGAATTCACACATCACAAAGAACTTTATCAGAAAGTTTCTTTCTAGTTTTTATCTGAGGTTATTTCCTTTGTCACCATAGGCTTCAGTGTAATCAAAATATCCCTTCTAAGATTCCCCAAAAACAGTACTACCAAACTGATCTATGAAAAGAATCATGTAATTCTGGGAGATGAATTAACACATCACAAAGCAGTTTGTCAGAAAGCTCTTTCTAGTTTTTACATGATGATATGTCTTTTGTCACCCTAAGCTTCAATGCACTCTGAAATATCCCATTGCAGATTCCAAGGAAACAGAGTTAGAATACTACTCACTGAAAAGAAGAGTGTAACCCTGTGATATGTATTCACACATCACAAAGCAGTTTCTCACAAAGCTTCTTTCTAGTTTTTATCTGAGGATAATTCCTTTTTCACCATAGGACTCAATGCACTCGTAAATATCTCTTTGCTGATTCCACAAAAACAGTGCGAGCAAACAGCTCTTTGAAAAGAATCATGTAACTCTGTGAGATAAAATTCCAAATCACAAAATAATTTCTCAGAAAAATTCTTTCCAGTATTTGTCTGAAGTATTTCCTTTGTCAAAATAAGCTTCAATGCGCTTCCATATATCCCTTTGCACATTCCATGAAAACAGTGTTAGCAAACTGCTCCATGTAAAGAAAGGTGTAACACTGTGAGTCAAATTCAAACATCACAAAGAACTTTCTTAGAAAGCTTCTTTCTCGTTTTTATCTGAGGATATTTCGTTTGTCACCATAGGCTTCAAAGCAATAAAAAAATATGCTTTCTCAAATTCCCCAAAAACAGTGTTAAGAGACTGATTCTTGAAAAGAATTATGCAATGTTTTCAGATGAATTAACACATCTCAAATCGGTTTTTCCAAAACCTTCTTTCTAATTTTTATCTGAGGATAATACCTTTGTCACTATAGGCTTCAATGTGATCCATAATATCACATTGCAGATTCGAAGAAAACAGTGTTAGCATACTGCTCAATGAAAAGGACACTGCAATTCTGTGAGTTGATTTCATACATCACAAAGCAGTTTCTCAGAAAGCTTCTTTTTGTTTCTTATCTGAGGATATTTCCTTTTTCACAATTGGCCTCAATGTGCTCCCAAATACCCTGTTGTAGATTCCATGAAAGCAGTGTAATAAAACTGCACAATAAAAATAATGTTGTAACTCTCTCAGATGAATTCACACATCACAAAGCAGTTTCTCATAAAACTTCTTTCTATTTTTTATCTGAAGATATTTCCTTATTCACAATTGACCTCAATGTGCTTCAAAATATCCCATTGCAGATTGCACTAAAACAGTGTTAGTAAACTCCTCCATGAAAAGAAAGGTGTAACTCTCTGAGATGAACTCACACATCACAAAGAACATTCTCAAAACGCTTCTTTCTAGTTTTTATCTGAGGATATTTCCTTTTTTACCATAAGCCTCAGTGCACTCCCAAATATTTCTTTGCAGATTCCCCAAAAACATTACTACCAAACTGATCTATGAAAAAAAAAGCTGTAACTCTGTGAGATGAATTCATAATCAGAAAGCAGTTTCTCAGAAATGTTCTTTCTAGGTTTTCTCTGAGGATATATCTTTTGTAACCATCAGCTTCAATGCACTCCAAAATGTCACGTTGCGGATTCCAAGGAAACAGTGATAGCAAACTGCTCAATGAAGAGAACAGTGTAACTCTGTGAGATGAATTCACAATCTCAAAGCAGTTTCTCAGAAAGCTTCTTTCTAGTTTTTACCTGAGGATATTGCCTTTTTAACCATAGGCCTCAATACCTTCGCGATTATCCCTTTGCAGATTCCGTTAAAAGTGTTATCAAACTGTTCCATGAAAATAAATGTGTAAATCTGTGAGATGAATTTACATATTACAAAGAGCTTTCACAGAAATTTTCTTTGTACTTTTTATCTGAGGATATTTCTTTTGTTGCCATAGGCTTCAATGGGGTCCAAAATATCCATTCTCAGATTCCCCAAAAACAGTGCTACCAAACTGCTCCATGAAAAGAATGGTGTAACTCTGTGAGATGAATTCAAAAAATACAAAGCAGATTCTCAGAAAGTTTATTTCTAGTTATTGTCTGAGGATATTTGCTCTATAACCATAAGCTTCAATGGGCTCTGAAATATCCCTTTGCAGAATCCAAGAAAGGAGTGTTAACAAACTGCTCAATGAACGAACAGTGTAACTCTGTGAGATGAATTTGCACATCACAAAGCATTTTCTCAGAGAGCTTGTTTCTAGGATAGACCTCAATGCGCTTCCAAATATCCAATTGCAGATTCTATGAAAACAGTGTTAGCAAACTTCTCCATGAAAAGAAAGGAGTAACTGTGTGAGACGAATTCACACATCAAAAAGAGCTTTCTAAGATAGCTTCTTTCTAGTTTTTACGTGAGGATATTTGCTTTTTCACCATAGGCCTCAATGTGCTCTCGAATATCCCAATGCAGATTCCAGGAAAAAGTGTTAGCAAACTTCTCAATGAAAGGAATGGTGTAACACTGTGAGATGAATTCACACATCATAAAGCAGTTTCTCAGAAAGTTTCTTCCTAGTTTTGAACTGAGGATATTTCCTTTGTCATCATAGACCTCAATGTACTCCCAAATATCCCTTTGCAGATTCCATGAAAAGACTGTGATCAAACAGTTCAATGAAAAGAACACTGTCACTCTGTGAGATGAATTCACAAATAAAAAGCAGTTTCTCAGAGACCTACTATGTAGTTTTTGGCTGAGGATATTTCCTTTGTCACCATAAGCTTCAATGCTCTCTGAAATATCCCCTTGCAGAATCCAAGAAAACATTGGTAGCAAACTTATCAATGAAAAGTACATTGTAAGTTGGTGAGATGAGCTCACATAACCCAAAGAAGTTTCTCAGAAACTTTCTATTTGTTTTTTGTCTGAGAATGTTGCCTTGGGAACCATAGCCTTTAATGAGCTCCCATATATTCTACTACAGATTCCACAAAAGCAGTGTTATCAAACAGCTCAATGAAAAGAAAAGTGTAACTCTGTGAGACGAATTCACACAGGACAAAGCAGTTTCTCAGAAAGCTTCTTGCCAGTTTTTTTCTGAGGATATTTCCTTTTTCACTATAGGCCTTAATGCACTCCCAAATATCCCTGCGCAGATTGCATGAAAACAGTGTTCACAAGCTGCTCAATGAAATGTACAGTGTAACTGTGTCAGATGAATTCACATACCACAATGTAGTTTCTCAGAAAACTTCTTTCTATTTTTTATCTGAGGATATTTAGTTTTTCACCATAGCCCTTAATGCACTCCAAAATATCCCTTTGCAGATACCACGAAAACAGTGTTAACAAATGGCTCCATGTAAAGAAAGGTGTAACTCTGTGAGATGAATTCATACATCACAGAAAATTTTCTCAGAAACCTTTCTAGTTTTTATCTGAGGATATTTCGTTTGTCACCTTAGTCTCCAATGCCATTCAAAATATCCCTTCTCAGATTCCCTAAAAACAGTGCTACCAAACTGATCAATGAAAAGTATCATGTAACTCTGTGATATGAATTAGCACATCACAAAGTGGTTTCTCAGAAAGTTTCTTTCTACTTTTTCTATGATGATATTTCCTATATCACCATTAGCTTCAATGTGTACAAAATATCCCATTGCAGTTTCCACAAAAAAAGTGTTATCAAACTGCTCAATGAAAAGAACAGTGTAACTCTGTGAGATGAATTCAAAAATCACAAAGCAGTTTCTAAGAAAGCTTCTTTCTATATATTGTCTGAGGATATTTCATTTTTCACCCTAGGCCTCAATGCACTCATAGTTGTCCCATTGCAGATTCCACAAAAAAAGTGATAACAAACTTCTCAATGAAAAGAACACTGTAACTCTTGAGATGAATTGATGCATCACAAAGCAGTTTCACAGAAAGCTCTTTCTAGAATTTGAATGAATATATTTCCTTTTTCAACACATTCCTCAATGCATTCACGAATATCCCTTTTCAGAGTCCATAGAAATAGTATTATCAAACTGCTCCATGAAAGAAAAGTGTAAATCTGTGAGTTGAATTCACACATCACAAAGCAGTTTCTCAGAAAGATTCTTTTTGGTTTTTCTCTGAGGATATATCCTTAGTCACCATAGGCTTCAATGCACTCCTAAATATTCTATTGCAGATTCCACGAAAACAGTGTTAGCAAACTGCTCCATGGAAACAAAGGCATAACTCTGTGAGATGAATTGACACAACACAAAGCATTTTCTTAGAAATCTTCTTTTTGATTTTTAATTGCGGATATTTCCCTTGTCACCACAGGTTTCAATGCGCTCTCAAATATCCTATTACAGATTCCACAAAAACAACGTTATCAATCTGCTCAATGAAAAGAACAGCGTATCTCTGTAAGATGAATGCACACATCACAAGGCAGTTTCTCAGAAATGTCATTTCTAGTTTTTATCTGAGTAGATTTCCTTTTTTACTACAGGCCTCAATGCACTCCCAAATATCCCATCACAGATTCAATGAGAATAGTGTTAGCAAACGGCTTCATGAATGGAAAGATATAAATCTGTGACATAAATTCAAACATCACAAAGAACTTTCTCAGAATGATTCTTTCTAGTCTTTATCTGAGGATATCTTCTTTGTCACCATAGGCTTTAGTGCGATACAAAATATCGCTTCTCAGATTCCCCAAAAGCTGATCCATTAAAAGAATCATGTAACTCAGTGAGATGAATTAACATAACACAAAACGGTTTCTCAGAAAGTTTATTTCTAGTTCTTATATGAGGATATTTCCCTTGTCACCATAAGCTTCAATGCGCTCCGAAATATCCCACTGTAGAATCCAGGAAAACAGTGTTAGCAAATGGCTCAATGAAATGAACAGTGTAAGTATATAAGATGAATTCACACATCACAAAACAGTTTCTCAGAAAGCTTCTTTCTACTTTTTCTCTGAGGATATTTCCTTTTTCACCATAGGCCTCAATACGCTCCCAAACATCCCTTTGCAGATTCCACGAAAACTCTGTTAGAAATCTGCTCCATGAACAGAAAGGTGATACTCTGTGAGATGAATACACACATCACAAAGAAGTTCTGGAGAAAGCTTCTTTCTAGTTTTTATCTGAGGATATTTCCTTTGTCACCCTAGGCTTCCATGAGATCCAAAATATCCCTTCCAGACTCCCTAAAAACAGTGCTGCCAACTGCTCAATGAAAAAAATGATGTAACTATGGGAGATGAATTCATACATCACAAAGCTGTTTATCAGACAATTTCTTTCTAGTATTTATCTGAGGATATTTCCTTTTTCTCCATATTCCTCAATGCGCTCCAGATTATCCCATTGCAGATTCCACAAAAAAAGTGATAGCAAACTTCTCAATGAAAACAACGATGTAACTCGGTGAGATGAATTGACACATCACAAAGCAGCTTCGCAGAAAGTTTCTTTATAGTTTTTGTATGAGTATATTTCCTTTTTCAACATATTCCTTAATTCATTCACGAATATCCATTTTCAGATTCCATGAAAATAGTATTAGCAAACTGCTCCATGAAGGAAAAAGTGTAAATCTGTGAGATGAATTCACACATCACAAAGTGGCTTCTCAGAAAGATTCTTTTTTTTTCTCTGAGGATATTTCCTCAGTCACCGTTGGCTTCAATGTGCTCCCAAATATCCTATTGCAGATTCCATGAAAACAGTGTTAGCAAACTGCTCCATAGAAAGAAAGGTGTAACTCTGTGAGATAAATTGACACAACACAAAGCAGTTTCTTAGAAAGCTTCTTTTTGGTTTTGAATAGAGGATATTTCCCATGTCACCATAGGCTTCAATGCACTCTCAAATATCCTATTGCAGATTCCAGAAAAACAGTGTTATCAAACTGCTCAATGAGAAGAATGGTATCTCTGTAAGATGAATTCACACATTACAAAACAGTTTCTCAGAAAGCTTCTTTCTAGTTTATGTCTGAGGATATTTCTTTTGTCAACATAAGCTTCAATGCACTCCAAAATATCCCACTGTAGACTCCAGGAAAAGTGTTAGCAAATGGCTCAATGAAATGAACAGTATAAATCTGTAGGATGATTTCACACATCACAAAGCAGTTTCTTACAAGCTACTTTCTACTTTTTCTCTGAGGATATTTCCTTTTTCACCATAGGCCTCAATGCGCTCCCAAACATCCCTTTGCAGATTTCATGAAAACTGTGTTGGAAATCTGCTCTGTGAACAAAAAAGTGATACTCTGTGAGGTGAATACACACATCACAAAGAAGTTTCTTTGAAAGCTTCTTTCCAGTTTTTATCTGAGGATATTTCCTTTGTCACCCTAGTCTTCAATGCGATCCATAATATCCCTTCTCAAATTCCCCAAAAAGAGTGGGGCCAAACTGCTCCATGAAAAGTATGGTGTAACTATGTCAGATGAATTCACACATCACAAAGCTGTTTCTCAAACACCTTCTTTTTAATATGTATCTGAGGATATTTCTTTTTTTCTCCATATTCCTCAAAGTGCTCCGGAATATCCTATTGCAGATTCCACCAAAAAAGCATTAGCAAACTTCTCAGTGAAGAGACCAGTGAAACTCTGTGAGATGAATTGACACATCACAAAGAAGTTCCACAGAAAGCACTTTCTAGTGTTTTTGTGAGTATATTTCCTTTTTCAACATATTCTTCAATGCACTCGTGAATATCCCTTTTCAGATTCCATGAAAACAGTATTAGCAAGCTGCTCCATGAAAGAAAAGTGTAAATCTGTGTGATGAATTCACACATCACAAAGCAGTTTCTAAGAAATATTCTTTTTTGATTTTCTCTGAGGATATATCCGTAGTCACCATAGGCTTCAATGCGCACCAAAATATCCTAGTGCATATTCCATGAAAACAGTGTTAGCAAACTGCTCCATGGAAACAAAGGCATAACTCTTTGAGATGAATTGACACAACACAAAGCAGTTTCTTAGAAAGCTTCTCTTTTGCCTTTAACTGTGGATATTTCCTTTGTCGCCACAGGTTTCATTGTGCTCTCAAATATCCTATTGTAGGTTCCACAATAACAGTGTTATCAAACTGCTCAATGAAAATACCGGTGGATCTCTGTAAGATGAATTCACATATCACGAAGCAGTTTCTCACAAAGCTTCTTTCTAGGTTTTATCTGAGGATATTTCCTTTTTCACTACAGACCTCAATGCGCTCCCAAATATCCCTTCACAGACTCAAAGAAAACAGTGTTGGCAAAAGGCTTCATGAATGGAAAGGTGTAAATCTGTGACATGAATTCAAACATCACAAAGAACTTTCTCAGAATGATTCTTTCTAGTTTTTGTCTGAGGATATCTCCTTTGTCACTATAGACTTCAGTGCTATCCAAAATGTCCCTTCTCAGATTCCCCAAAAGCTGATCCATGAAAAGAATCATGTAACTCTTGGAGATGAATTAACACATCACAAAATGGTTTCTCAGAAATTTTTTCCTAAGTTTTATATGACGATATTTCCTTTGTAACCATAAGCTTCAATGTGCTCCAAAACATCCCATTGTAGACTTCATGTAAACAGTGTTAGCAAATGGCTCAATGAAATGAACAGTGTAAATATGTAAGATGAATTCACACATCACAAAGCAGTTTCTCAGGAAGCTTCTTTCTACTTTTTCTCTGAGGATATTTTCTTTTTCACCATAGGACTCAATGCACTCCCAAACATCCCTTTGCAGATTCCACCAAAACTAAGTTAGCAATCTGCTCTATGAACAGAAAGGTGATATTCTGTGAGATGAACACACACATCACAAAGAAGTTTCTGAGAAAGCTTCTTTCGAGTTTTTATCTGAGGATATTTCCTTTGTCACCCTAGGCTTCCATGAAATCCATAATATCCCTTCTCAGATTCCCCGAAAACAGTGCTACCAACTGCTCCATGAAAGAATGGTGCAACTATGTGAGATGAATTCATACATCAAAAAGCTGTTTCTCAGACTCTTTCTTTGTAGTATTTCTCTGAGGATGTTTCCTTTTTCTCCATATTCCTCAATGTGCTCTGGAATATCTCATTGCAGATTCCACTAAAAAAGTGATAGCAAACTTCTCAATGAAAAGAATGGTGTAACTGTGTGAGATGAATTGACATATCACAAAGCAGTTTCACAGAAAGTTTCTTTCTAGTTTTTTATGAGTATATTTCCTTTTTCAACATATTCCTCAATGCACTTGTGAATAATCCTTTTCAGATTCCATGAAAATAGTATTAGCAAGCTGCTTGATGAAAGAAAACTGTAAATCTGTGAGATGAATTCACATATTGGAAAGCAGTTTTTCAGAAAGATTCTTTTTGTTTTTTCTCTGAGGATATTTCCTCAGTCATCACAGGCTTCAATGTGCTCCCAAATATCCTATTGCAGATTCCACGAAAACACTGTTAGCAAACTCCTCCATAGAAAGAAAGGTGTAACTCTGTGACATGAATTGACACAACACAAAGCAGTTTCTCAGAAAGTTTCTTTTTGTTATTAACTGAGGATATTTCCTTTGTCACCATAGGCTTCACTGTGATCCAAAATATCCCTTCTCAGATTCCCCAAAAACAGTGCTAACAAACAGCTTAATGAAAAGAATCATGTAACTCTGTGAGATGAGTTCACAAATCACAAAGCAGTTTCCTAGAAAGCTTCTTTCTAGTTTTTGACTGAGGATATTTCCTTTGTCACCATAAGCTTCTTTGGGCTCCAAATTATCCCTTTGCAGAATCCTCAAAAACAGTGTTAGCAAACTGCTCTACTAAAAGAACAGTGCAACTCTGTGAAATGAATTCACACATCACAAAGCAGTTTCGCAGAAAGCTTCTTTCTAGTTTTTATCTGAGGATATTTCCTTTTTCAACATAGGCCTCAATGCACTCCAAACAATCCCTTTGCAGATTGTACAAAAACAGTGTTAGCCAAGTGCTCAATGAAAAGAACGTGCACTCTGTGAGATTAATTCACAAATTACAAAGCAGTTTCTCATAAAGCTTCTTTCTATTTTTATCTTACGATATTTCCTTAGTCACCATAGGCTTCAACGCAATCCAAAATATCCCTTCTCAGATTCCCCAAAAACCGTTCTATTAAACTGCTCCATGAAAGGAATTGTATAACACTGTGAGATGAATTCACATATCACAAAGCAGTTTCTCAGACAGCTTCTTTCTACGCTTTTCGGAGGATCTTCCCTTTGTCACCAAATGTTTCAATGCACTCCGAATTATCCCTTGCAGATTCCACGAAAACAGTGTTTGCAAACTGCCTAATGAAAAGAACGCTGTAACTCTGTGAGATGAATTCACACATCACAAAGCAGTTTCTCAGAAACTTCTTTCTAGTTTTTGTTTGAGGATATTTCCTTTGTCACCGTAAGCTTCAATGCACTTCGAAATATCCCATTGCAGATTCCAAGGAAACAGCATTAGCAAAATTCTCAATGCAATGTACAGTGTAACTCTGTAAGATGAATTCACACATCACAAAAGAGTTTCTCAGAAAGCTTCTTTCTAGTTTTTATATGAGGGTATATCCTTTGTCACCATAAGCTTCAATGAGCTCACAAATCTCCCTTTGCAGATTCCAAGAAAGCAGTGTTAGCAAAGGGCTCCATGCAAGGAAAGGTGCAACCCTGTGAGGTGAATTCACACATTACAAGGAACTTTCTCAGAAAGCTTATTTCTATTTTTTAATCAGAGGATATTACCTTTGTCACCTTAGGCTTCAGTGCGATCCAAAATATCCCTTCTCAGATTCACCATAACAGTGCTAACAAACTGATCCAGAAAAGAACCATTTAAGTCAGTGGGAAAAATTAACACATCACAAAATGGTTTCTAAGAAAGCCTCTTTTTAAATTTTGGTATGAGGGTGTTTCCTTTGTCACCTTAAGTGTCAATGTGCTCTGAAACATACCTTTGCAGATTGCATGAAAACAGTGTTAGTGAAAGAAAACAGTGTTAGCCAAAAAAAAAAAAAAAATACTCAATGAAAAGAACAATGTCACTCGGCAAGATGAATTCCCACATCACAAAGCAGTTTCTCAGAGAGTTTCTTTCTACTTTTTATTCGAGGATATTTACTTTTTAACTATAGGCCTCCATGCACTCCCAAATATCCCTTTGCAGATTCCACGAAAACAGTGTTAGCAAACTGCTCCCTGGAAAGAACAGTGTAACTCTATGAAATGAATTCACACATTACAAACCAGATTCTCAGAAAGTTTCTTCCTAGTTTTTATCTGAGGATACTTATTTTATCAACATAGGCTTCAATGAGATCCAAAATATCCCTCCTCTGATTCCCCAAAAACAGTGTTATCATAATGATTCATGAAAAGAATTCTGTATCTCCATAAGATGAATTCACACATTACAAAATAGTTTCTCAGAAAGCTAATTTCTCGTTTTTATCTGAGGATATTTCATGTTTCACCATAGGCATCAATGTGCTCCCAGATATCCCTTTGCAGATTCCATGAAAACAGTGTTAACAACAGCTCCATGCAAAGAAAGAAATGTGTAACTCTGTGAGATGAATTTACACATCACCAAACAGTTTCTCATAAAGATACTTTCTAATTTTTATCTGAGGATATTTTCTTTGTCACCATAGGGTTCAATGTGATCCAAAATATCCCTTTTTGGATTCCCCAAAAACAGTGCTGCCAAAGTGATCCATGAAAAGAATCATGTAACTCTGTGAGATGAATTAACACATCACAAAGCGGTTTCTCAGAAAGCTTCTTTCTACTTTGTCTATGAGGACGGTCCCTATGTCACCGTAATTTTCATTGTGCTCCAAAATATCCCTTTTATGCTACCAAGAAAGCAGTGTTAGGAAACTGCTCAATGAAAAGAACAATGTAACACTGTGAGAGGAATTCACATAACACAAAGCAGTTTCTCAGAAAGCTTCTCTTCATTTATCTGTGAGGATATACACTTTGTCACCATAGGCTTCAATGCAACCCCAAATATCCTATAGCAGTTTCCACGATAACAGTGTTATCAAACTGCTAAATGAAATGAATGATGTAACTCTGTGAGATGAATTCACACACCACAAAGCAGTTTCTCAGAAAGCTTCTTTTGTCACCATAAACTTCAATGTGCTAAGAAATATCAGTGTGCAGACTCCAAGAAAAAGGTGTAAGCAAACTGATCAATGCAAAGTACAGTGTAACTCTGTAAGTTGAATTCACACATCACAAAGCAGTTTCTCAGAAAACTTCCTTCTAGTTTATATCTAAGGATATTTCATTTCTCACTGTAAGACGGAACGTACCCCCAAATATCCCTTTTCAGATTCCACAAAAAGAGTGTTAGCAAACTGCTCCATGAAAATAGAGGTGTAACTCTGTGAGATGAATTCACACATCACAAAGTAGTTTCTCAGACTGCTTCTTTTTGGTGTTTGTCTCAGGATAATTTCATTGCCACCATAAGCTTCCATGCACACAAAAATATCCTATTCAAGATTCCACGAAAACAAGATTAGCAAACTGCCCCATGAAAATAGATGTGTAACACTGTGAGATGAATTCCCACATCACAAAGGTCTTTCTCAGAAAATTTCTTTCTGGTTTTTATCTAATGATACTCCTTTTGTCACCATAGGCTTCACTATGATCCAAAATATCCCTTCTCAAATTACCTAAAAACAGTGCTACCAAACTGATCCATGAGAATAATTGTGCAACTCTGTGAGATGAATTACCAATCACAAAGCCGTTCCTCAGAAAGCGTCTTTCCAGTTTTTGTATGAGGATGATTCCTATGTCACAATAAGCTTCAATGCACTCTGAAATATCAAATTGAAGATTCCAAGAAAATAATGTTAGCAAACTGCTCTATGAAAAGAACAGAGTGACACTGTGAAATGAATTCATGCATAAAAAGGAATTTATCAGAAAGATTTTTTCAAGTTTTTAACTCATCATATTTCCTTTTTCACTGTAGGCCTCAATGTGCTCCCAAATATCCTATTGCAGATTTAATGAAAACAGTGTTACCAAACTGCTCAGTGAAAAGAACCCTGTAATTCTCTGAGATGAATTCACGTATCACAAAGTAGTTTCTCAGAAAGTTTCTGTCTAGTTTTTATCTTAGGATATTTCCTTTTTCACTATAGGCTTCAATGCACTCCCAAATATCCCACTGCAGATTCAAAGAAAACAATATTAGAAAACTGCTCCATGAAAAGAAAGGTGTAACACTGTGAGATGAATTCACACATCAAAATGTCCTTTCTCAGAAAGCTTCTTTTTGGTTTATATCTGAGGATATTTCCTTTGTCACCATAGGCTTCAATGCGATCAAAAATATACCTTCACAGATTCCCCAAAAACAGTGGTACGAAACTGTTCCATGAAAAGAATCATGTAACTCTGTGAGGTGAATTAACAAATCAGAAAGCAGTTTCTCAATATGTTTCTTTCTAGTTTTTATATGAGGATATTTCCTTTGTCACCCTAAGCTTCAATGTGATCCAACGTATCAGATTGCAGATTCCAAGAAAACAGTGTCAGTAAACAGCTCAATGAAATGAATGATGTAACGCTGTGAGATGAATTCACACATCATAAAGAACTTTCTCAGAAAACTTCTTTCTAGTTTTTCTCTGCCAATATTTCCTTTTCCACCATTTGCCTCGATGTGCTTATGAACAGCCCTTTGCAGATTCCATGAAAATAGTGTTAGCAAACTGCTCCATGAAAAGAAATGTGTAAATCTGTGAGATGAATTCCCACATCACAAAGCAGTTTCTCAGAAAACTTCTTTTTGGTTTTAGTCTGAGGATATTTAATTTCTCACCATAGGCTTCAATGAGCCTCCAAATATCCTATTGCAGTTTCCATGAAAATAGTGTTATCAAACTGCTCAAAGAAATCAACAGTGTAACTCTGTGGGATGAATTCACAGAAGGCTTCTTTATCAGAAAGCTTCTTTCTAGTTTTTATCTGAGGATATTTCCTATGCCTCAATGTGCTCCCAAATCTCCCTTTGCAGATTCCATGAAAACAGTATTAGCAAACTCCTCCATGAAAAGAAAGGTGTAAATCTGTGAGACGAATTCACACATCACAAAGAAGTTTCTCAGAAAGCTTCTTTTTCGTTTTTATCTGAGGATATTTCCTTTGTCACCATAGGCTTCGAAGATCAAAATTTTCCCTTCTTAGATTCCCCAAAAGCAGTGCTACCTAACTGATCTATTTAAAGAATCATGTAACTCTGTGAGTCGAATTAACACATCAAATAGCAGTTTCTTATAATGTTTCTTTCTGGTTTTTATATGAGGATATATCCTTTCTCATGATAAGCTACAATACAATCAGAAATATCCCATTGCGGAATCCAAAAAAAAGAGTGTTATCACACTAGTAAATGAAAAGAACAGTGTAATTCTGTGAAATGAATTCACACATCACAAAGCTGTTTCTCAGAAAGCTTCCTTCTAGTTTTTACATGGCAATATTTCCTTATTCACCTTAGTCCTCAGAGCAATCAGAAATATCTCTTTGCAGATTCCACGAAAACAGTGTTTGCAGACTGCTCCATGAAAACAAAGGTGTAACACTCTCAGATGAATTCACACATCACAAAGAACTTTCCCAGAAAGCTTCATTCTAGTTTTTGTCTGAGGATATTTCCTTTGTCACCTTCAATGCGATTCGAAATATCCCTTCTCAGATTTCACAAAAACACTGCTACCAAACTGATCCAGGAAAAGGATCGTGTAACTCTGTCAGGTTAATTAACACAACATAAAGCTGTTTCTCAGAAAGCTTCTTTCTAGTTTTTATCTTAGAATATTTCCGATGTTACCATAAGCTTCAATGCACTCCCAAGTATCCCATTGCAGATTCTAAGAAAGCAGTGTTAGCAAATTGCTCAATGAAAAGGACAGTGTAACACTGTGAGATGAATTCACACAACACAAAGCAGTTTTTCAGAACGATTCTTTCTCCTTTTTTTCTGAGGATATTTCCTTTTTCACCATAGTCCTCAATGCGCTCCAATATATCCCTTTGCAGATTCCACAAAAACAATGGTAGAAAACTGCTCAATTAAAAGAACGGTGTAACTCTGTAAGATGAATTCACATATTACAAAGAAGTTTCTCAGAAAGCTTCTTTCTAGTTTAAATCTTAGGATATTTCCTTTGTCACCATAGGCTTCCATGCGATCCAAATTATCCCTTCTCAGATTCCCCAAAAACAGTGCTACCAAACTGATCCATGAAAGAATTGTGTGACTCTGTGAGATGAATTACAGCACCACAAAGCAGTTTCTCAGAAAGCTTCTTTCTAGTTTTTATATGAGGATATTTCCTTTTACACCATAGGCTTCTATGCACTCCACATTATCCATTCTAAGACACCAGAAAAACAATAATGCAAATGTGCTCCCTCAACAGAGATGTTTAGTTTTATTAGATGAATTTACACATCACAAAGGAGTTTCTCCAAAATCTTCTCTCCTCTTTTTCCTGAAGAAATTTCTTTTGTTACCATAGGCCTCAATGCCGTCCCAAATATCCCTCTGCAGATTCCACAAAAACAGCTCCATTAAAAGAATAATATAACACTGTGAGATAAATAGATCCATCACAAAGTAATTTCTCAAGAAGCTTCTTTCCAGTTTTTATGTGAAGATATTTCCTTTTCCACCATAGGCTTCAAAGTACTCCCAAATATCCCTTTTCAGATACCACAAAGAGTGATGCCAAAGTGCTCCCTCACCAGAAACGTTTACCTCTATGAGATGAATGCACACATCACAAAGGAGTTTATCTGAAAGCTTCTCTCCAGTTTTTACCTGACGATATTTCCTTTTTCACCATTTTACTCTATGCACTCCTGAATATCCCTTTGCAGATTCCACAAAAAGAGTGTTACCAATCTGCTCAATGAAAAGAAAAGTGTAACTCTGTAAGATGAATTCACCCATCACAAAGCAGTTTCTCAGAAATCTTCTTTCTAGTTTAAATCTGAAGATATTTCCTTTTTCACCATAGGCATCAATGTGCCCCCAAATAACTCCTTTCAGATACCACTAAAACAGTGATGATGAACTATTCAATCAGAAAAAGTTTAAATTCTATGAGATGAATACGCACATCATAAAAACGTTTCTCGAAGAGCTTCTCTACAGTTTTCATCTGAATTTTTTTCCTTTTTCACCATAGGCCTCTATGAACTCCCGAATATCCCTTTGCAGATTCCATAAAAACCGTGCTACTAAACTGCTCCTAGAAAATAGCCATGTAATTCTGTGCAATGAATTCACTGATCCCAAAGAAATTTCTAAGAAGGCTTCTTTCTAGTTTTTATCTCAGAATATTTACTTTTCTACCATCGCTCCCAAATATCCCTTCTCAGACACTACAAAAACAGTGATGCCAAACTACTCTCTCAACAGAAAGCTTTACCTCTATGAGATGAATGTTCACATAACAAAGCGGTTATCAGAAGCTCTGTCTCCTGTTTATTCCTGAAGATATTTCCTTTTTCAACATTGGCCTCTATCTGCTCCCGAATATCCCTTGCATATTCCACAAAACAGTGTTACCAAACTGCTCAATGAAAAGAAAGGTTTAACTCTGTGAGATGAATTCGACCATAACAAAACAGTCTCTCAGAAAGTTTTATTCTAGTTTTTATCTGAGGGTATTTCCTTTTTCACTATAGGCTTCCCTGTGCTGTGAATATACCTTTTACAACCACAAAAACAGGGTTAACAAACTGCTCAATGAAAAGAATGGTTTACCTCTTGGACATGAATTCACCCAGTATAAATAAATTTCTCAGAAAGCCCCTTTCTGGATTTTATTTTTGCATATTTACTTTTCCACCATCAGCTTCAATGCGCTCCCAAATATCGCTTCCCAGACACCACAAAAACAGTGAAGAAAAACTGCTCAATCAACAAATGGTTTATCTCTATGAAGTGAATACACACCTCACAAAACAGTTTCTCAAAAACCTTCTCTCCAGTTTTTATCTGAAGATATTTCATTTTTCTCCATAGGCCTCTAAGAGCTCCAGAAAATCCCTTTGCAGATTTCCCAAAAAGAGTGCTACAAAACTGCTCAATGAAAGAAAGGTATAACTGTGTGAGATGAATTCACCCATCACAAAGTAGTTTCTCTAAAGCTTTTTTCTAGTGTTTATCTGAGCATATTTCCTTTTTCACCATAGGTCTCAAAGCACTCCCAAATATCCCTTTGCAGATTCCTCAAAAACAGCGTTTGCAAATTGTTCCATGAGAACAAAGGTGTAACTTTCTGAGATAAATACACACATCACAAAGCTATTTCTCAGAAAGCTTCTTTCTAGTTTTTATCTGAGGATATTTCCGTTTTCACCATAGGTTTCAATGCGATCCAAAATATCCCTTCTCAGACGCACCAAAAACAGTGCTACCAATCTGCTCCATGAAAGCAATCATGAAACATTGTGAGATGTATTAACACATCATAAAGTGGATTCTCAGAAGGCTTCTTTCTAGTTTTTATATTAGGATATTTACTTTGCCATCATATCTTCAATGAACTCAGAAATATCAGATTTCAGATACTAAAAAAACAATGTAAGTAAACGGCTCAGCACAAAGAACAGTGTAACTCTGTGAGATGAATTCACACACCACAAAGCAGTTTCTCAGAAAACTTTTTTCTAGTTTTTGACTGAGGAATTTTTTTTTCACCATATTCCTCCAGGCACTCCTGAATATCCAAATTCAGATTAAATGAAAATAGTGTTAGCAAACTTCTCAATGAAAAGAAGGATGTTACTCCTTGAGATGAATTCACACATCATAAAGCAGTTTCACAGAAAGCTTCTTTTTGGTTTTTATCTGAGGATATTTCCTTTGTCACGTTAGGCTTCAATGTCCTCTCAAATACTCTATTGCAGATACCATGAAATCAGTGTTATCAAACTGCTCATTGAAAAGAACAGTGTAACTCTGTCAGGTGAATTCACACATCACAAAGCTGTATGTCAGAAAGCTTCCTTCTAGTTTTTACATGAGGATATTTACTTTCTCACTATAGGCCTCAATGCGCTCCAGAATGTCCCATTGCAGATTATATGAAAACAGTGTTAGCAAACTGCACCATGAAAAGAAAGGTGTAACTTTCTGAGATGAATTCACACATCACAAATAACTTTTTCAGAAAACTGCTCCCTGAAATGAAACGTGTAACTCTGTGAGATGAATTCACAAATCACAGATCAGTTTCTCAGAAAGCTTCTTACTAGTTTTTGTCTGAGGACATTTCCTTTGTCATCATAAGCTTCAATGCACTCTGAATATACCATTGCAGATTCCAACAAAAGAGTGTTAGCAAACTGCTCAAGGAAAAGATCAGTGTAACTCTGTGAGACGAATTCATACATCACAAGGAAGTTTCTCAGAGCTTCTTTTCTGTGTTTATTTGAGAATATTTACTTTTTCACTACAGGCCAGAATGCACTCCCAAAAATCCCTGTGCAGATTTGGTGGAAAGAGTGTTAGCAAACTGCACCATGGAAAGAATGGTGTAACTTTGTGAGATTAATTCAAACATCACAAAGGACTTTGTCAGAAATCTTCTATCTAGTTTTTATCTGAGGACATTGTTTTTGTCACTCTAGGTTTCAATGCTATCCAAAATATTCCTTCTCAGAATCCCCAAAAACAGTGCTACCAAGCTGATCCATGAAAAGAGCCATGTAACTCAGTGAGACGAGTAAACACAGCATAAAGCTGTATCCGAGAAAGTTTCATTCTAGTTTTTATATGAGGTTATTTCCTTTGTCACCATAACGTTCAATGTGCTCTAAAAATCCCATTGCAGATTCCAAGAAAACAGTGCTAGAAAACTGATCAATGAAAAGACAGTGTAATTCTGTAAGATAAATTCAAACATTACAAAGAACTTTCTCAGAGAGCTTCTATCTAATTTTTACCGGAGGATATTGCCTTTGTCACCCTAGGTTTCAATGCTATCGAAAGTATCCCTTCCCAGATTCCCCAAAAACAGTGCTACCAAGCTGATCCATGAAAACAGCCATGTAACTCAATGAGACGTATTAACACAGCATAAAGAAGTATCTGAGAAATCTTCATTCTAGTTTTTATAAGAGGTTATTTCCTTTGCCACCTTAACTTCCAATGTGCTCTGAAATATCCCATTGCAGATTCCAAGAAAACAGTGCTAGAAAACCGCTCAATGAAAAGGATAGCGTAACTCTGTGAGATGAATTCACACATCACAAAGCACTTTCTCAGAAAGCTTCCTTCTTGTTTAATCAGAGGATATTTCCTTTCTTACCGTAGGGCTCAATGCACTCCAAAATATCCCTTTGTAGATTCCACGAAAACAGTGTTAGCAAACTGCTCCATGAAAAGAAAGGTGTAACTCTGTGGGATGAATTTACAGTCCACTAAGCAGCTTCTCAGAAAGCTTCTTCTGGTTTTTTTTTTTTTTTTTTTTTTTTTTTTTTTTTTTTTTTTTTTTTTTTTTTTTTTTTTGAGGCGGAGTCTCGCTCTGTCGCCCGGACTGGAGTGCAGTGGCCGGATCTCAGCTCACTGCAAGCTCCGCCTCCCGGGTTCACGCCATTCTCCTGCCTCAGCCTCCCGAGTAGCTGGGACTACAGGCGCCCGCCACCTCGCCCGGCTAGTTTTTGTATTTTTAGTAGAGACGGGGTTTCACTGTGTTAGCCAGGATGGTCTCGATCTCCTGACCTCGTGATCCACCCGTCTCGGCCTCCCAAAGTGCTGGGATTACAGGCTTGAGCCACCGCGCCCGGCCCTTCTGGTTTTAATCTGAGGATATTTCCTTTTTCACCATAAGCCTCAGTGCACTCCCAAATATCCCTTTGCAGATTCCACGAAAACAATGTTAGCAAACTGCTCAATGAAAAGAAACCTGTAAGTCTGTGAGATGAATTCACACATCAAAAAAAACTTTCACAGAAAATTTCTTTCTAGTTTTTATCTGAGTATATTTACTTTGTCACCATAGGATTCATTGCGATCCAAAATATCCCTTCTCAGATTCTATAAAAAGAGTGCTAGCAAACTGCTCCATGAAAAGAATCGTGTCATTCTGTGAGATGAATTCACACATCACAAGGAAGTTTCTCAGAAAGCTTCTTTCTAGTTTTTGTCTGAGGATATTTCCTTTGTCACCATAAGCTTCCATGCAATCCAAAATATCCCTTCTCAGATTACCCAAATACAGTGCTACCAAACTGCTCCATGAAAAGTTTCGTGTAACTCTGTGAGATGAATTCACAAATCACAAAACAGTTTCTCAGAAAGCTTCTTTCTAGTTTATGTCTGAGGATATTTCCTTTGTCACCATAAGCTTCAATGCACTCCAAAATATCCTATTACAGATTCCACAAAAACAGTGTTATCATACTGTTCCATGAAAAGAATGTTATAACTCTGTGAGATGAATTTATATATTGCAAAGCAGTTTCTCAGAAAACTCCTTTCCAGTTTTTATCTCGGGACATTCCCTTTTCCACTACAGGCCTCAAAGCGCTTCCAAATATCCCTTTGAGGATTCCATGAAAGTGGCTGGCAAACTGCTCAGTGATCGGAACAATGTAACTCTGTGTGGTAAATTGACACATCACAAAGCAATTTCTCAGAAAGGTTCTTTCTAATTTTTGTCTGAGGATATTTCCTTTTCACCATAGGCCTCAATGCACTCACGAATATCCCTTTGAAGATTCCACAAAAACAGTGTTAGCAATCGGCTCCATGAAAATAAAGGTGTAAATATGTGAGATGAATTCACCCAGCATAAAGCAGTTTCTCAGAAAGTTTGTTTTTTGTTTTTCTCTGAGGATATTTCCTTTGTCACCATAGGCTTCAATGCGCTCCCAAATGTCCTATTGCAGATCCCCAACAACAGTGATACCATACTGCTGCGTGAAAAATATGGTGTAACTCTGTGAAATGAATTCAGATATCACAAAGCTGTTTCTCAGTAAGCTTCTTACTAGTTTTTATATGAGGATATTTCCTTTTTCACCATATTCCTCTATGCGCTCACGAATATCCCAATGCAGATTCCATGAAAAAAGTGTTAGCAAATTTCTCAATGAAAATAATGGTGTAACATTGTGAGGTGAATTCACACATCACAAAGCATTTCCCAGAAAGGATGATTTTGGTTTTTATCTCAGGATATTTACTTTGTCACCAGAGGCTTCAATGAACTCCAAAATATCCTATTGCAGATTCCCCAAAAACAGTGTTATCAAACTGCTCAATGAAAGGAACAGTGTAACTCTGTAAGATGAATTCACACATCACAAAGCAGTTTCTCAGAAAGATGCTTTCTAGTTTTTGTCTGAGGATACTTCCTATTTCACCAAAGGCCTCAATGTGCTCCCTAATATCCCTTTGCAGATTCCATGAAAACAATGTTAGTGAACTGCTAAATGAAAAGAAAGGGGTAATTCTGTGAGACAAATTCACACATCACAAAGAACTTTCTCAGAAAACTTCCTTTCCAGTTTTTATCTGAGGATTTTTTTTGTCACCATAAGCTTCAATGCACACCCAAATATCCTATTGCAGATTCCATGCAAACTGTGTTAAAAAAAACTGGCAAGAAAGGAATTGTGTAACTCTGTGAGATGAATTCACAAATCATAAAGCAGTTTGTCAGAAATCTTCTTTCTAATTTTTATCTGAGGATATTTCCTTTGTCACCATTGACTTCAATGTGCTCCCAAATATCCTTATGCAGATTCTATGATAGCAGTGTTATCAATATACTCAATGCACAGAATGCTGTAACTCTGTATGTTGAATTCACACATCACAAAGCAGTTTGTCAGAGAGATTCTTTCTAGTGTTTATCTGAGGTTATTTTCTTTTTCACTACAGGCCTCAATGCACTCTCAAGTATCCCTTCGCAGATTCCACAAAAAATGTGTTAGCAAACTGCTCTATGAAAAGAAAGGTGTAAAACTGTGAGATGAATTCAAACATCACAAACAACTTTCTCATAATACTTATTTCTAGTTTTTATCGGAGGATATTTCCTTTGTCACCATAGGCTTCAATGCAATTCAAATTACCCCTTCCAACATTCCCCAAAAACAGTGCTACCAAACTGCTCCATTAAAAGAATCATGTAACTCTGTGAGATGAATTCACGAATGACAAATCTGTTTCTCAGAAAGTTTCTTTCTAGTTTTTGTCTGAGGATAGTTCCTTTGTCACCATAAGCTTCAATACGTTCTGAAATATCCTTTTGCAGACTCCAGGAAAACACTGTTAGCAAACTTCTCAGTAAAAGGAACATTTTAACTCTGATAGATGAATTCACACATCACAAACCAGTTTCTCAGTAAGCTACTTTCTAGTTATTATCTGAAGATATTTCCTTTTCCAATTTAGGTCTCAATGCACTACTAAATATCCCCTTGCAGATTCCACAAAAACGGTATTAGCAAACTGCTCCATGAAATGAAATGAGTAACTCTGTGAGATGAATTCATACATAAAGAACGTTCTCAGAAAGCTTCTCTCTAGTTTCTATACGAAGATATTTCCTTTGCCACCATAGGGTTTACTGCGATCCAATATATCCCCTCTCAGATTCCCCAAAACGAGGGCTACCAAACTGATCCATGAAAGGAATCGTTTATCTCTGTGAGATGAATTAAAATATCACAAAGTGGTTTCTGAGAAAGCTTCTTTCTACTTTTTATATGAGGATATTTCCTTGTCACCATAAGCTTCAGTGCATTCAGAAATATCCCATTGCAGATTCCAAAATAGACTGTTAGAAAACTGTTCAATGAAAAGAACAGTGTAACTCTGTGGTATGAATTCACACATCACAAAGCAGTTTCTCAGAAACTTACTTTCTGGTTAATATTTGAGGATATTTCCTTTTTCACCATAGGCCTCAATGCACCTCAAAATATCCCTTTGCAGATTCCACGAAAACGGTGTTAGCACACTGCTGCATGAAAAGGAAAGGTAAAACTCTGTGAGATAAGTTCGCAAATCAAAGGAACTTTCTCAGGAAACTTCTTTCTAGTTTTTATCTGAGGATATTTCCTTTGTCACTATAGGCTTCAATGCGCTCCAAAATATCCTATTACCGATTCCAAGAAAACATTGTTAGTAAACTGCTCAATGGAGAGAATGATGTAACTCTGTGAGATGAATTCACACATCACAAAGCAGTTTCTCAGAAAGCCTCTTTTTGGTTTTCACCTGAGAGTATTTCCTTTGTCACCGTAGGCTTCAATGTGTTCTAAAATATCCTATTGCAGTTCCCACGAAAATATTGTTAGAAAACTGCTCAATGAAAAGTACGTTGTAACTCTGTGAGATGAATTCACACATCACATAACAGTTTCTCAGAAGATTCTTACTATCTTTTATCTGAGGATATATCCTTTTTCACTGTAGGCCTTAATGCCTTCCCAAATAACCCTTTGCAGATTCCACAAAAACAGTGTTACCAAAGAGCTCCATGAAAAGAATCATGTAACTCTGTGACATAAATTAACGCATCACAAAGCAGTTTCGAAAAGGGTTCTTTCTAGTTTTTACATGAGGATATTTACTTTTCCACCGTTAGCTTCAATGTGCTCCCAAATATCCCATCTCAGGTGCCACAAAAAACTTGATGTCAAAGTATTTCCTCAACAGCAATGTTACCTCTATGAGATGAATGCAAACATCAGAAAGGAATTTATCCGGAAGCTTCTCTCCAGTTGTTACCTGAAGAAATTTCTTTTTTCATCTTAGGCCTCTATGCGCTCCCAAATATCCCTCTGCAGTTTCCACAAAAACAGTGCTAACAAACTGCACTATGAAAGGAATGATATAACTCTGTGAGATAAATTGACCCATCACAAAGCAGTTCTCAGGAAACTTCTTTCTAGTCTTAATCTGAGGATATTTCTTTTTCCCCCATAGGCTTCAATGCATTCCCAAATATCCCTTCTCAGACACTACACAGTGATACCAAAGTGCTCCCTCATCAGAAACGTTTACCTCTATGAGATGAGTGTACACATCACAAAGGAATTTCTCAGAAAGCTTCTCTCCACTTTTTAACTGAAGATACTTCCTTTTTCACCATTGGATTCTATGCGCTCCCAAATATCCATTTGCAGATTCCACAAAAACAGTGTTACCAAACTGCTCAATTAAAATAAAATTGAAACTCTGTGAGATGAATTCACATATCACAAAACAGTTTCTCAGAAAGCTTCCTTTCTAGTTTAAATCTGATGATATTTCCTTTTTCACTATAGGCTTCAATGTGTTCCCAAATGTCTCCTCTCAGATACCATAAAAACAGTGATGTTGAACTGCTCAATCAGCAAAAGAGTTTAAACTCTATGATATGAATACACATATCAGAAAACCTTTTATCAAAAAGCTTCTCTCCAGTTTTTATCTGAAGTTATTTCCTTTTCACTATAGGCTTCTAGAAGGTCCCGAACATCCCTTTGCAGATACCATGCCATGAAAAGAATGGTGTAACTCTGTGAGATGAATTCACAACTCAAAAGCAGTTGGTTCAGAAAGCTTCTTTCTAGTTATTGTCTGAGGATATTTCCGTTGTCACCCTAAGCTTCGGTGCACTCCAAAGTATCCCATTGCCGATGCCAAGAAAACAGTGCTAGCAAGCTCATCAATTTAAGAACAGTGTATCTCTGTGAGATGAATTCACACATCACAAAGCAGTTTCTCAGAAACCTTCTTTTTGGTTTTTATCTGAGGGTATTTCCTTTTTCACTCTAGGCCTCAATGCTCTCCCAAATATAACTTTGCAGATTCCACGAAGAGTGTTGGCAAACTGCTCCATGAAAGCAAAGGTGTAACTCTGTGAGACGAATTCACACATCACAAAGAACTTTCTCAGAAAGCTTCTTTCTAGCTTTTATCTGAGGATATTTCCTTTGTCACCATAGGCTTCAATGCGATTAAAAATATTCCTTCTCACATTCCTCCAAAACAGCGATACCAAACTTCTCCTTGAAAAGAATCGTGTAACTTTGTGAGGTGAATTAACTCATCACAAATCGTTTTCTCAGATAGCTTCTTTCTAGTTTTTATATAAGGATATATACTTTTCCACCATTGGCTTGAATGCACTCCCAATACCCCTTCAATGATATCACAAAAACAGTGATGCCAAAGTGCTCCCTCAACAGCAATGTTTTACTCTATGAGGGGAATGCATACATCATGAAGGAGTTTCTCCAAAACTTCTCTTCAGTTTTTACCCGAAGATTTTTATTTTTTCACCTTAGGATTCTATGTGCTCCTAAATATCCCTCTGTAGATTCCACAAAACAGTGCTACCAAACTTCTCAATGAAAAAAAGTTGTAACTCTGTGAGATGAATTCAACTATCACAAAGCAGTTTCTCAGAAAGATTCTTCCTAATTTAAATCTGAGGATATTTCCTTTTTCACCACAGACTTCAATGTGCTCCCAAATGCATCCTCTCAGACACCACAAAAACAGTGATGCCAGACTGCTCAATCAAAAAAAATGGTTACATTCTATGAGATGAATACACACATCAAAAATCGTTTCTTGAACAGCTTCTCTCCTGTTTTTATCTGAACATATTTTCTCTTTCAATATAGCCCTCTAGGAGTTCCCAAATATCACGTTGCAGTTTCCATAAAAAAAGTGCTACCAAACTGCTCCATGTAAAGAATCGTGTAACTCTGTGAGATGAATTCACAAATCACAAAGCAGTTTTTCAGAACGCTTCTTTCTAGTTTTTGTCTGAGGATATTTTCTTTGCCACCCTAAACTTGAATGTGTTCCAAAATATCCCGATGCAGATTCCAAGAAAACAGTGTTAGCAAATGGCTTAATGAAAAGAAACCGTGTACCTCTGTGAGATGAATTCACACATCACAAAGCAGTTTCTTAGAAAGCTTCTTTCTAGTTTTAATCTGAGGATATTTCTTTTTTCACCATAAGTCTCAAATCGCTCCCAATTATCCCTTTGCAGATTACACAAAAACAGTGTTAGCAAATGGCCCCATAAAAGCAAAGGTGTAAATATATGATATGAAATCGCACATCACAAAGCAGTTTATCAGAGAGCTTCTTTCTAGTTTTTATCTGAGGATATTTCCTTTGTCAAAATAGGCTTCAATGCAATCCAAAATATCCCTTCTCAGATTCCCCAAAAACAGTGCTACCAAATTGCTCCGTGAAAAGAATCATGTAACTCTGTGAGATGAATTCACAAGTCACTATTAGTTTCTCAGATATCTTTCTAGTTTTGTCTGAGGTTATTTCCTTTTTCACCATAGGCCTCAATGCACTCGTGAGTATCCCTTTGCAGATTATAAGAAAGCAGCGTTAGAAAAGTGCTCAATGAAAAGGGAGGTGTAAATATGTGAGATGAATTCACAGATCACAAAGAAGTTTCCCAGAAAGATTCTTTTTGGATTTTATCTGAGGATATTTCATTACTCGCCATAGTCTTCAATGCACTCCCAAATATCCTACTGCAGATTCCACAAAAACATGGTTATCAAACTGCTCAAAGAAAACACCAGTGTATCTCTTTCAGATGATTCACCCATCCAAAAGTAGTTTATCAGAAAGCTTCTTTCTAATTTTTATCTGAGGATATTTCCTTTTCCACCATAGGCTTCAATGCACTCCCAAATAACCTTTCTCAGTCACCACAAAAACAGTGATGCAAAGTGTTCCCTTAACAGAAACGTTTAGCCCTATGAGATGAATGCACCCATCACAAAGGAGTTTCTCTGAAAACTTCTCTGCAGTTTTTACCTGAAGAATTTTCTTTTTTCACCTTAGGCATCTATGCACTCCCAAATATTCCTTTGCAGTTTCCACAAATATAGTGCTACCAAACTGCGCAATGAAAAGAAAGGTGTAACTCTCAGAGATGAATTCACCTATCATGAAGAAGTTTCTCAGAAAGCTTCTTTCTAGTTTCAACCTGAAAATATTTCCTTTTTCAACATTGGAATCTATCTGCTCTCAAATATCCTTTTCTGTATTCCAAAAAAACTGTTACCAAACTGGTACATGAAGAGAAAGACTTAACTCTGTGAGATGAATATAGCCATCACAATCAGTCTCTCAGAAAATTTCTTTCTAGTTTTTTCTGAAGATATTTCCTTTTTCACAATAGGCTTCTCTGCACTCCAAATATCACTATGTAGATTCCACAAAAACAGGGTAACCAAACTGCTCAATGAAAAGAATGGTTTACCTCTGGGAGATGAATTCACCCATCATGAAGAAATTTCTCAGAAAGATCCTTTCCAGTTTTTATCTGTGCATATTTACTTTTCCACCCCAGCCTCAATGCTCTCCCAAATATCCCTTTCCAGACACCACAACAACAGTGAGACCATACTGCTCTATCAACAAAATGGTTTATCTCTATGGGATGAATACACACATCACAAAACAGTTTCCCAAAAACATTATCTCCAGTTTTTATCTGAAGATATTTCCCTTTTCAACATAGGCCTCTATGAGCTCCCAAAAATCCCTTTGCAGATTCCCCAAAAACAGGACTACTAAACTGCTCAATGAAAAGAAAGGTGTAATTCTTTGAGTCAAGTTCACCAATCACAAAGCACTTTCTCAGAAAGCTTCTTTCTAGTTTCTATCTGAGGATATTTCCTTTTTCACTATAGACTTCAATGTGCTCTGGAATACCCCAGTATAGATTACATGAAAACTGTGTTAGCAAACTGCTCCATGAAATAAAGATGTAACTCTGTGAGATGAATTCACACATCACAAAGAACTTCCTCAGAAAATTTCTTTCTAGCTTTTATCTCAGGATATTTCCTTTGTCACCATAGGTTTCAATGTGATTCAAAATAGCCCTTCTCAGATTCCCCAAAAACACTGCTAACAAACTGATCTATGAAAATTATCATGTAACTCTTTGAGATGAATTAAGACATCACAAAGCAGTTTCTCAGAAAGCTTTCTTTTAGTTTCCATATGATGATATTTCCTTTGTCACCCTAAGCTTCAATGTACTCTAAAATATCCCATTGCAGATTCCAAGAAAACAGTGTTAATAGTGTTAAGAAACTGCTCAGTGAAAAGAACAGTGTAACTCTTTGAGATGAATTCACACATCACAAAGCATTTTCTCAAAAAGCTTCTTTTTGTTTTTTATCTGAAGGTATTTCCTTTGTCACTTTCTCCTTTGTCACTTTCTACTTTAAATATGAGAATATTTTATTTTTCACCATAGGCTTCAATGTGCTCCCAAATAACTCCTCTCAGATACCACAAAAACAGTGATGTCAAACTTCTCAATCAACAAAAATGTTAAACTCTGAGATGAATATACACAACACTAAACCATATCTCGAAAAGCTTCTCCAAAGTTTTAATCTGAAGTTATTTCTGTTTTCACCGTAGGCCTCTAGGAGCTCCCATATATCCCTTTGCAGATATCTAGAAACAGTCCTACCAAATTGCTCAAAGAAAAGAAAGGTGTAACTGTGTCTGATGAATGCACCCATCACAAAGAAATCTCTCTGAAAGCACCATTCTAGTTTTTATGTGTGCATATTTACTTTTCCACCATCAGCCTCAATGCGCTCCCAAATATCCCTTCTCAGACACCACAGGTACAGTGATGCCAAACTGCTCAATCAACAAAATGGTATATCTGTATGAGGTGAATACACATATCACAAAACAATTATTCAAAAACCTTCTCTCCAGTTTTGATGTGAAGATATTTCCTTTTTACCATAGGCCTTCATGAGCTCCCGAAAATCCCTTTGGAGATTCCCCAAAAACTGTGCTACCAAACTGCTCAATGAAAAGAAAGTTGTAACTCCGTGAGATGAATTCACCCACAACAAAGCAGTTTCTCAGAAAGCTTTTTTTTCTAGCTTCTATGTGAGGATATTTCCTTTGTCACCATAAGCTTCAATGCACTCCAAAATATCCAATTGCAGATTCCAATAAAACATTGTAAGCAAATTGCTCAATGAAAAGAACAGTGTAACTGTGAGTTGAATTCACACATCACAAAGCAGTTTCTCAAAAGTTTCTTTCTGATTTTAACCTGAGGATACTTCCTTTTTCACCATAGGCCTCAAAGTGCTCCCAAATATCTCTTTGCACATTCTATGAAAACAGTGTTATCAAACTGCTCAATTGAAACAGCAGTGTATCTCTGCAAGATGAATCGAAACATCCAAAAGTAGTTTCTCAGAAAGCTTATTTCTAGTTTGTATCTGAGGATATTTCCTTTTTCACCATAGGCCTCAATGCTCTCCCATGTATCACTTTTCAGATTCCATCAAAACAGTGTCTACAAATTGCTCCGTGAAAAGAAAGGTGTAACTCTGTGAGGTGAATTCACACATCACAAAGAATTTTCAGAAAGCCTCTTTCTAGTTTTTATCTGAGGATATTTCCTTTGTCAGCATAGGCTTCAAAGCTATCCACAATACCCCTTCTCAGATTCCTCAAAAACAGTGCTAACAAACTACTCCATGAAAAGAATCATGTAACTGTGTGAGATGATTTCACACATCACATGGCCGTTTCTCAGAATGCTTCTTGCTAGTTTTTATCTGAGAATATTACCTTTTTTACCGTATTTCTCAATGTGCTCTGGAATATCCCATTGCAGATTCCACGAAAAAACTGTTAGCAACTTCTCAATGAAAAAAATGGTGTAACCTGTGAGATGAACTCACACATTCAATGGAGATTCTCAAGAAGTTTCTTTCTAGATTTTATCTGAGGACATTTCCTTTGTCACTCTTGGCTTCAATACGATCCCAAATATTCCTTCTCAGATTTCCCAAAAACACTGCTACCAAACTGTTCCATGAAAAGTATTGTGTAACTCTGTGAGATGAATTCACAATCACAAAGCAGTTTCTCAGAAAGCTTCTTTCTAGTTTTTGTCTGAGGATATTTCCTTTTTCACCATTTACCTTAATGCGCTTGTGAATATCCTTTTGCATATTACACGAAAATAGTGTTAGCAAAATGCTCCATGAAAAGAAAGATGTAAATCGGTGAGATAAATTCACACTTCATAAAGCAGTTTATCAGAAAGCATCTTTTTGGTTTTTGTCTGAGAATATTTCCTTTGTCACCCTGGGCTTCAATGCACTCCCAAATATCCGTTCTCAGACACCACAAAATCAGTGATGTCAAAGTCCTCCCTCAGCTGAAATGCTTAGCTCATTGAGATGAATGCACGCATCACAACAGGGTTTCTCTGAAAGCTTCTCTCTAGTATTTACCTGGAGAATTTTCTTTTCTCACCTTAGGCCTCTATGTGCTCCAAAATATCCCTTTGCAGATTCCATAAAAATCGTGCTACCCAACTGCTCAAAGAAAACAAACGTGTAATTCTGTGTGATGAATGCACCTATCACAAAGAAATTTCTCAGAGAGCTTCTTTCTAGTTTTTATCTCAGGATGTTTCCTTTTACACCATTGACTTCCATACACTCCCAGATATCCCTTCTCAGACACCACAAAAACAGTGATGCCAAACTGTTCTCTCAACAGAAAGCTTTACTCTATGAGATGAATGCACACATCACAAAGGAGTTATCAGAAACTTTCTCTCCAGTTTTTACCTGAAGATATTACCTGTTTCAACCTTGGCCTCTCTCCACTCCCGAATATCCCTTTGCATATTCCACAAAAACATGTTGCCAAACTGCTCAATTAAAAAAAAAGATTTAACTCTGTGAGATGAATTCACACATCAAAAAACAGTCTCTCAGAAAGCTTCTTTCTTGTTTATCTGAGGGTATTTCTTTTTTCACCATAGGCTTCTCTGTTCTCCGAATATCACTTTTTAGATTCGACAGAAACTGGGTTACCAAATTGTTCAATGAAAAGAATGGTTTACTTCTGGGAGATGAATTCACCCATCACAAAGTAATTTCTCAGAAAATTCCTTTCTAGTTTTTATCTTAGCATATTTACTTTTAAACCATGAGGCACAATGAGCTCCCAAATATGCCTTCTCAGACACCACAAAAACAGTGATGCCAAACTGCTCAATCAACAACATGCTTTATTTTTATGAGATGAATAAAAACCTCAAAAAACAGCTTCTCAAAAACCTTCTCTCCAGTTTTTATCTGAAGATACTTCCTTTTTCACAATAGGCCTCTATGATCTCCCGAAAATCCCTTTTCAGATTCTCCAAAAACAGTGCTACCAAACTGTTCAATGAAAAGTGTAACGCTGTGAGATGAACTCACACATCACAAAGCTGTTTCTCAGAAAGCTTCTTTCTAGTTTTTATCTGAGAATATTTCCTTTGTCATCAAGGGCCTAAAGGTGTTCCCAAATATCCCTTTGCAGATTCCAAGAAAGTAGTTTTAGCAACCTTCTCCATGAAAATAAAGGTATAACTCTGTGAGATGAATTAACACCTCACAAACAACTTTCTCGGAAAGCTTCTTTCTAGTTTTTATCTGAGGATATTTCCTTTGTCTCCCTAGGCTTCAATGCGATCCAAATTATCCCTTCTAACGTTCCCCAAAAACAGTGCTACCAAACTGCTCTATTAAAATAATCATGTAACTCTGTGAGATGAATTCACAAATCACAAAGCAGTTTCTCAGAAATCTTCTTTTTAGCTTTTGTCTGAGGATATTGCCTTTTTCACCATAGGCCTCAATGTGTTCTCAAGTATCCCTATGCAGATTCCACGAAATCAGTGCTAGCAAACTGCTCCAAGAAAACAAACCTGTAAATCTGTTAGATGAATTCACACATCACAAAGCCATTTCTCAGAAAGCTTCTTTTTGGTTTTTACCTGAGGATATTTACTATGTCATCATAGGCTTCAGTGCACTCCCAAATATTCTATTGCTCATTCCATGAAAACAGTGTTTTCAAACTGCTCAATGAAAACATCAGTGTGACTCTGTGAGATGAATTCATCCATCTCAAAGCAGTTTCTCAGAAAGCTTCTTTCCAGTTTTTATCAGAGTATATTTCCTTTTACACAATAGGCCTCAATCTGCTCCCATACATCACTTCGCAGATTCCAGGAAAACAGTGTTTGCTAACTGCTCCATGAAAAGAATGGTGTAACTCTGTGAGAAGAATTCACACATCACACGGTTGTTTTTCAGAAAGCTTCTTTCTTGTTTTTATTGGATGATATTTCCTTTGTCACCAGAGGCTTCAGTGCAATCAAAATTATCCCTTCTCTGATTCCGCAAAAACAATGCTACCAAACTGCTCCATGGAAAGAATCATGTAGCTCTGTGAGATTTATTCAAAAATCACAAAGCAGTTTGTCATAAAGCTTCTTTCTAGTTTTTGTATGCTGATATTTCCATTTTCACCATTTGCCTCAATCCCTTTGCAGATTCCATGAAAACTGTATTAGTAAACTGTTGCATGAATAGTGAGGTGTAAATCTATGAGATGAATTCTGATATTGGAAAGCAATTTCTCAGAAAGATTCTCTTTGGTTTTTGTGTGAGGATATTTCCTTTGCCACCAAAGGCTTCAATGCACTCTTGGATATCCCTCATCAGACACCACAGAAACAGTGATGCCAAACTGCTCACTCAACAGAAGCACTTACCTCTATGAGATGAATTCACACATCACAAAGAAGTTTCTCAGAAATTTTCTTTTTAGTTTTTATCTGAGAAAAATTTCCTTTGTCACCATAAGCTTCAATGTGATCCAAAATATCCCTTCTCAGATTTCTCAAAAGCAATGCTAACAAACTGATCCATGAAAAGAATTGTGTAACTCTGCGAGATGTATTAACACACCACAAAGCGGTATCACACAAAGCTTCCTTCTACGTTTTGTCTGAGGATATTTCCTTTGTCAAAATAAGTTTCAATGTGCTCTGAAATATCTCATTGCAGATTCTGATAAAACAGTGGTTGCAAACTGCTCAATGAAAAGAACAGTGTAAATCTGTGAGATGAATTCACACATCACAAAGCATTTTCTCAGTAAGCTTCTTTGCAGTTTATATCTGAGGATTTTTCCTTTTTCACCATAAGCATGAACTCACTCCCAAATATCCCTTTGTAGCTTACAAAAAAACAGTGCTAGCAAACTGCTCCATGAAGAGAAAGTTGTTACTCTGTGAGATGAATGCACACATCACAAAGAAGTTTCTCAGAAAAGTTCTTTCTAGTTTTTTCTGAGGATATTTCTTTGTCACCATATTCTTCAATGTCATTAAAATATCCCTTCTCAAATTCCCCCAAAACAGTGTTACAAAACTGTTCCGTGAAAAGAATGGTGTAACTCTGAGATAAATTCATACATCACAAAACTGTTTCTCAGAAAGTTTCTTTCTATATTTTATCTGAGGATATATCCTTTTTCACCATGGGCCTCATTGTGCTCCCAAATATCCCTTCACAGATTCCACGAAAAGAGTTTTAGCAAATTTCACCATGAAAACAAAGTTGTTACTCTGTGTGATGAATACGCACATGAGAAAGCATTTTCTCAGAAAGCCTCTTTTTGGTTTTTATCTGTGGATAATTCCTGTGTCACCATAGGCTTCAATGCACTCCCAAACATCTTATTACATATTCCTCAAAAACAGTGCTCCAGGAAAAGAACAGCGGAATTCAGTGCAATGAATTCAAACATCACAAAGCTGTTCCTCAGTAAGCTTCTTAGTAGTTTTTATATGAGGATACTTCATTTTCACCATATTCCTGAATGCGCTCCCAAATATATTGCAGATTCCTCAAAAAAACGTGTTAATAAACTTCTCAATGAGAAGAATGGTGTAGCTTTGTAAGACGAATTCACACATCACTAAGCAGTTTCACACAAAGGTTCCTTTGGTTTTTATCTAAGGATATTTACTTTGTCACCACAGGCTTCACTGCACTCCCAAATATCGTATTGCAAATTCCACTAAAACGGTGTTAACAAACTGCTGCAGGAAAAGGGTCATGTAACTCGGTGAGTTCAACTCACACATCACAAACCAGTTTCTCAGAAAGCTTCTTTCTAGTTTTTAATCTGAGGATATTTGCTTTTTCATCATCAGCCTCAACTCGATCCCAAATAGTCCTTTGAAGATTCCATGAGAAGAGTGTTTGCAATCTGCTGCAAGAAAAGAATCATGTAACTCTGTGAGATATAGGCTTCAGTGCTATTCAAAATATCCCTTCTCAGATACCCCCAAAGTACTGATACCAAACTGCTCCATGATAAGAGTGGTGTAACTCTGTGAGATCAATTCCCACACCAAAAAGCAGTTTCTTGGAAAGCTTCTTTCTAGCATTTATTGAAGGATGTTTCCTCTTTCACCATATTCCTCAATGTGCTACCAAATATCCCATTGCAGATTTCACGAAAAATCTTTAGCAAACTTCTCAATGAGAAGAACAATGTAACTCTGGGGGACGAATTCACACATGACAAAGCAGTTTCTCAGAAAGATTGTTTCTAGTTTTTATCTGAAGATATTTTCTTTTTCACCATAGGCCTCAATACACTCCAAACTGTCCCTTTGCAGATTTCACAAAACAGTGATAGCAAACTGATCAATGAAAAGAACAGTGTAACTCTGTGAGATGAATTGACACATCACAAAGCAGTTTCTCTGAAAGATTCTTTCTAGTTTTTATCTGAGGATATTTCTTTTTTCACTATAGGCCTCAATGCTGGTCCCAAATATACCTATGCAGATTCCACAAAAACAGTGTTAGCAAACTGCTCCATGAAAAGAAAGGTGTAACCCTGTGAGATGAAAAAACACATCACAAAGAACTTTCTCAGAAAGTCTCTTTCTAGATTTTATCTGAGGATATTTCCTTTGTGATCGTAAGCTTCAATGTGATCCAAAATAACTCTTCTAGGAATCCCCAAAAACAATGCTACCAAACTACTTCATGAAAAGAATCATGTAACTCTGTGAAGTGAATTCACAAATCACAAAGAAGTTTGTCTGAAAGTTTCTTTCTAGTTTTTGTCTGCGGATATTTCCTTTTTCACTATAGGCCTCAATGCGCTCCGAAATATCCCTTCTCCGATTCCATGGAAACAGTGTTAACAAACTGCTCCATGAAAGGAAAGGTGTAATTCTTTGAGATGAATTCACATATCACAAGTAACTTCCTCAGAATACTTCTTTGTAATTTTTATCTGAGGATATTTCCTTTTTCACAATAAGCTTCAATGTGCTCTGAAATATCCCATTGCAGATTCCAAGAAAACAGTGTAAGCAAACTGATCAATGAAAAGAACACTGTTACTCTGTGAGATGGATTCATCAATCACAAAGCAGTATCTCAGAAAGCTTCTTTTGTTTTTTATCTGAGGATATTTCCTTTGTCACCATAGGCTTCAATGCCCTACCAAATATCCTGTTGCAGATTTCATGAAAACAGTGTTAGCAAACTGCTCCATGAAAAAAAAGGTGTTACACTGTGAGATGAATTCACACATCACAAAGAAGTTTCTCAGAAAGCTTCTTTCTGGGTTTTATCTGAGGATATTTCCTTTTTAACCAGAGGTCTCAACTCACTCCCAAATAACACTTTGTAGATTAAACGGAAACAGAGTTAACTAACTGCTAAAAGAAAAGAAAGGTGTTACTCCATGAGATGAATACACACATCACAAAGAAGTTTCTCAGAAAGTTTCCTTCTAGATTTTATCTGAGGATATATCCTTTGTCACCACAGGCTTCAATGCAATCCAAAATATCCCTTTCAGACTCCCAAAAAAACAGTGCTACCAAACTGCTCCATGAGAAGAATGGTGTAACTTTGTGAGATGAATTTTCAAATCACAAAGAAGTTTCTCAGAAAGCTTCTTTCTAGTTTTTGTCTGAGGACATTTCCTTTTTCCCATAGGCCTCAATGCTCTCAAAAAGATACCCTTGCATATTCCATGAAAACAGTGTTAGCAAACTGCTCCATGAAAAGAAAGTTGTAGCTTGGTGCAATGAATTCACACATCACAAAGCGGTTGCTCAGAAAGATTCTTTTTGGTGTTTGTCTGAGGATAATTCCTTTGTCACCATAGGCTTCAATCTGCTCCCAAATATCCTATTGCAGATTCTCCAAAAACATTGCTATGGTACTGCTCCATGAAAAGAATGGTGTAACTCTGTGAAATGAATTCACACATCACAAAGCTGTTTCTCAGTAAGTTTCTTACTATTTTTTATATGAGGATATTTCCTTTTTCACCAAGTTCCTCTATGTACTCCCGAATATCCCTTTGCAGATTCCATGAAAAAAGTGTTAGTAAACTTCTCCATGAAAAGAACGATGTAATTTTGTGAGATGAACTCACACATCACAAAACAGTTTCACAGAAATATTTTTTGGTTTCTTATCTGATGATATTTCCTTTGTAACCAGAGGCTTCAATGTGTTCCAAAATATCCTATTACAGATTCCACGAAAGCAGTGTTATCAATCTGCTCAATGAAAAGAATGGTGTAACTCTGTAAGATGAATTCACACACCACAAAGCAGTTTCTCAGAAGCTTCTTTCTAGCTTTTATGTGAGAATACATCCTTTTTCACTATACGCCTCAATGTGCTCCCAAATAACTTTGCATGATCCATGAAAACAGTGTTAGCATGTTAGCAAACAGCTCAGTGAAGAGAACAGTGTAACACAGTGGATGAATTCACACATCACAAAGCAGTTTCTCAGAAAGCTTCTTTCTAGTGTATATCTGAGGATATTTCATTTTTCGCCATGGATCTCAATGCACTCCAAATATCCCCTTGCAGATGACACAAAAACAGTGTTAACAAACTGCTCCATCAAAAGAAAGGTATATCTCTATGAAATGAATTCCAACATCAGAAAGAATTTTCTCAGAAAGCTTCTTTCTAGTTTTTATCTGAGGATATTTCCTTTTCAGCATAGGCTTCAATGCTATCCCAAACATCCCTTCTCAGACACCCCAAAAAACAGTTCTAACAAACTGATCCATTAAGGATTCAAGTAACTCTGTGAGATGAATTCACAAATCACAAAGCTGTTCCTCAGAAAACTGCTTTCTAGTTTTTGTGAGAAGATATTTCCTTTGTTACCATAAGCTTAAATATGCTCCAAAATATAACACCGCAGATTCCACGAAAATAGTGTTAGCAAACTGCGGAATGATAAGAACAATGTAACTCAGTGAGATGAATTCACACATCACCAAGCAGTTTCTCAGAAAACTTCTTTCTACTTTTTATGTGAGGATATTTCCTTTTACACTAAATGCATCAATGTGTTATCAAATATCACTTTGCAGGTTCCATGAAAACAGTGTTATTAAACTGCTCAGTGAAAAAGAACAGTGTAACACGGTGAGGTGAAGTCACACATCACAAAGCAGTTTGTCATAAAACTTTCTACTTTTTCTATGAGGATATTTACTATGTCACCATAAGCTTCTATATACTCCACAATATCCTATTGCAGATTCGAAGAAAACAGTTTTAGAAAACCGCTCAACAAAAAGAACAGTGTAACACTGTGAGATGAATTGACACATCAAAAAGCAGTTGCTCAGAAAGCTTCTTTCTTGTTTTCATCGGAGGATATTTCTTTATCACCATATGCCTCAATGCACCCCCATATATCCCTTTGCAGATTCCACGAAAACAGTGTTAGCAAACTGCTCAATGAAAAGACAGCTGTAACTCTGTGAGATGAATTCCCTCATCACGAAGTACTTTCTCAGAGAATTTCTTTCTAGTTTTTATCTGAGGATATATCCTTTGTCACCATAGGCTTCAATGTAATATAAATATCCCTTCTCAGATTCCCCAAACACAGAGCTACAAAAGTGATCCATGAAAACATGCGTGTACCTCTCTGAGATGAAATCACACGTAAAAAAGCAGTTTCTCAGAAAGTTTCTTTCTAGATTTTATCTGAGCATATTTCCTTTTTCACTTTAATACTCAATGCACATCCAAATATCTCTTTCCAGATTCCATGAAAACAGTGCTACCAAACTGCTCCATGAAAAGAATCGTGTATATCTGTGAGATGAATTAACATGCCACAAAGCAGTTTCTCAGAAAGTTTCTTTCCAGTTTTTGTCTGAGGATATTTCCTTTGTCACAATAAGCTTCAATGCACTCTGAAACATCCCGTTGCAGATTCCAAGGAGACAGTGTTAGCATAGTGTTCAATTAAAGGAAGAGTGTAAATCTCTGAGATGAATTCACACCACACACAGCAGTTTCTCAGAAAGCATCTTTTTGGTTTTTGTCAGAGGATATTTCCTTTGTCACCGTAGGCTTCAATGCGCTCCCAAATACCCTATTGCAGATTCCACGAAAGCAGTGTTAGTAAACTGCTCAATGTAAAGAACTGTGTAACTCTGTGAGATGAATTCACAAAATATGCCTTCTCAAATTCCCCCAAAACAGTGCTAAAAGATGATCATTGAAAATAATCGTGTAACTCTGTGAGATGAATTAACACATCACAAAGAGATTTCTCAGAATGCTTCTTTCTCATTTTTATCTGAGGATATTTCCTTTTCCACTATAGACCTTAATGCACTCACAAATATCCCTTTGCTTATTTCACATAAACAGTGTTAGAAAACTGCTCCATGAAAAGAAAGGTGTAACTCTGTGAGATGAATTCACACATCACAAACTTGTTTCTCAGAAAGCTTCTTTCTAGTTTTTATCTGGGGATATTTCCTTTTTCACCATAGGTCTCAACTCGCTCCCAAATATCACTTTCTAGATAGCACGCAAACATTGTTAACAAACTGTTCCATGAAAAAAAAGATGTTACTCTGTGAAATGAATACACACATCACAAAGAATTTTCTGAGAAAGCTTTTTTCTAGTTTTTATCTGTTTATATTTCTTTGTCACTATAGGCTTCAAGGCGATCCAAAATATCCCTTCTCAGATTCCCGAAAAACCGTGTAACCAAACTGCTCCATGAAAAGAATTGAGTAACTCTGTGAGAGAAATTCACAAATTTCAAAACAGTTTCTCAGAAAGCTTCTTTATAGTTTTTATGTGAGGATATATCCCTTTCCACCATAGGCCTCGATGCACTCAAGAATATCCCTTTGAGGATTCCACGAAAAAAGTGTTAGCAAAGTGCTCCACGAAAAGAAACGTGTAAATCTGTGAGGTGAATTCAGCTATCAAAAAGCTCTTTCTCAGGAAACTTCCTCTTGATTTGTTTCTGAGTGTATTTCCTTTGTCAATATTGACTTCAAGGCACTCCCAAATATCCTATTGTAGATTCCACTAAGACAGTGTTAGCAAACTGACCCAAGAAAAGAATCATGTAAATGTGTGAGATGAATTCACACATCACAAAACAGTTTCTAAGAGAGTTTCTTTGTAGTTTCTATGTGAGGATATTTCTTTTGTCATCTTAGGTTTCAATGCTGTAAAAATATATCTTCTCAGATTCCCCAAAAAGAGTTCTACCAAACTGCTCTATAAAAAGAGTGGTGTAACTCTGTGACATGAATTCACACATCACAAAGCTGTTTCTCAGATAGGTTCTTCCAAGATTTTATCTGAGGATATTTTCTTTTTCACCATATTCCTCAATGTGCTCCAGAATATCCCATTGCAGATTCCACGAAAAAAGTGTAAGAAATCTTCTCAATGAAAAGAACTGTGTAACTCTGTAAGATGAACTCACACATCACAAAGTAGTTTCACAGAAAGCATATTTTTGGTTTTTATCTGAGGATATTTCCTTCGTCCCCACAGGCTTCAAAGATCTCCCAAATATCCTATTGCAGATTCCACGAACACAGTGTCATCAAACTGCTCAATTAAGCAAATGGTGTAAATCTGTATGATGAATTCACACATAACAGAACAGTTTCTCAGTATTCTTTCCAGTTTTCATCTGAGGATATTTTGTTTTCCACTATTGGCCTCAAGCACTCAAAAATATCACTTTGCAGAATCCACGAAAACAGTGTTATCGAACTGCTCCATGAAAAGAAACACGTAACTCTGTGAGATGAATTCACACATCACAAAGAAATTTCTCAGAAAGCTTCCTCCTAGTTTTTGTTTGAGTATATTTCCTTTGTTATGATAGGCTTCAATGCAATTCAAAATATCCCTTCTCAAATTGCCCAAAAACAGTTCTAACAAACTGATCCATAAAAAATTCGTGTAACTCTGTGAGATGAATTAAAGCAACACAAAGCAGTTTCTCAGAAAGCTTCTTTCTAATTTTTGTATGAGGATATTTCCTTTTTCACCATAAGATTAAATGCGCTCTGAACTATCCCATTGCAGATTCCAAGAAAATGGTCTTAGAAAACTTCTCAGTGAAAAGAAGAGTGTAACTCTGTGAGATGAATTCAAACTTCATGAAGAAGTTTCTCAGAAGGCTTCTTTCTAGCTTTTTTCTGAGGATATTTCCTTTGTCACTATAGGCTTCAATGCACTCCCATATACTGCTTTGTAGATTCCATGAAAACAGTGTTAACAAACAGCTCCATGAAAAGAAAGGTGTTACTCTGTGAGATGAATACACACATCACAAAGAAGTTTCTCAGAAACTTTCTTGCTGCTTTTTATCTGTTTATATTTCCATTGTTACACTAGCCTTCAATGCAATCCAAAATATCCCTTCTCAGAAAGTTTCTTGCTGCTTTTTATCTGTTTATATTTCCATTGCTACACTAGTCTTCAATGCAATCCAAAATATCCCTTCTCAGATTCCCCAAAAACAGTGCTACCAAACTGCTCCATGAAAAGAATGGTGTAACTTTGTGAAATGAATTCACACAGTACAAAGCTGTTTCTCAAACTGCTTCTTTCTAGATTTTGTCTTCAGATATTTTCTTTTTCTCCATATTCTTCAAAGCTCTCTGGAATATCCCATTGCAAATTCCATGAAAAAAGTGTTAGTAAACTTCTTAGTGAAAACAATAGGGTAACTCCATGAGATGAATTCACACATCACAAACAGTTTCAAATAATGCTTCTTTTTGATTTTTATCTGAGTATATTTTCTCTTTCACCATAGTCTTAATGTGCTCCCAAATATCCCTTGACAGATTCAATGACAACAATGTGAGCAAATGGCTCCATGAAAAGAAAGGTGTAACTCTGCAAGATGAATTCACACACAACAAAGAACTTTCTCAGAATCTTTCTTTCTAGTTTTTATCTGAGTATATTTCCTTTGTAACCATCGGCTTTGATGTGATTCAAAATATCCCTTCTCAGATTCCACAACAACTGTGCTGCCAAACTGCTCCATAAAAAGACTGGTGTAACTCTGTGAGATGAATTCACATATCACAAAGCAGTTTCTCAGAAAGCTTCTATCTAGCTTTTGTGAGGATATTTCTTTTGTCACCTTAGGTTTCAATGTGACCCAAAATATCCCTTCTCAGACTCCCCAAAAACTGTGCTGCAAAACTGCTCCATGAAATGAATGGTTTAACTGTGAGATGAATTGACGTATAACAAAGTGATTTCTCAGAAAGCTTCTTTTCAGCTTTTATCTGAATATATTTCCTTTTTCATCTCATTCCTCAGTGAGTTCCAGAATAATCCATTGCATATTCCAGGAAAAAGTGTTAGCCAACTTCTCAATGAAAGGAACGGTGTGACTCTGTGAGGTGAATTGCCATATCACAAAGCAGTTTCACAGAAAGTTTCTTTTTGGTTTTGATCTGAGGATATTTCCTTTTTCACAATAGGCATCAATGCACTCCAAAATATCCTACTGTATATTCCAAGAAAACAGTGTTATCAAACCGCCTAATAACAATAACAGTGTAAATCTGTGAGATTAATTCACACATCTCAAAGCAGTTTCTCAGAAAGTTTCTTTCTAGCTTTTATCTGAGGATATTTCCTTTTTCACTATAGGCCTCAAAGCTATCACAAATATCCCTTTGCATGTTCCACAAAAACAGTGTTAGTAAACTGCTCCGTGATAATAAAAGTATTACTTTGTGAGATGAATACATACATCGCAAAGAGGCTTCTCAGAAAGCTTCTTTCTAGTTTTTATCTGTGGATATTTCCTTTGTCACCTTAGGCTTCACTGCAATCAAAAATATCCCTTCTCAGTTTCCCCAAAAACAGTGATACCAAACTGCTCCATAAAAAAAATTGTGTAACTCTGTGAGATGAATGAATACATCACAAAGCCATTTCTCAGAAGGTTTCTTTCTAGTTTTTATATGAGGATATTTTCTTTTCCACCATAGGCTTCAGTGAACTCCCAAGTATCCCTTCTCAGATACCACAAAAACGGTGAGACCAAAGTGCTCCCTCAACAGAAACTTTTAACTTTATGAGATGAATGCACACTTCACAAAGGAATTTCTCAGAAAGCTTCTCTTACGTTTGTACCTGTAGATATTTCCTTTTTTGCCATTGGACTCAATGTGCTCCCGAATATCCCTTTGCAGATTCCACAAAAACAGTGTTAACAAACTGTTCTATGAAAAGTAGGGTGTCACTCTGTGAGATAAATTCACTCATAACATAACTGTTTCTCAGAAAGCTTCTTTCTAGTTTAAATCTGAGGGTGTTTCCTTTCTAATCACTGGCTTCAATGCGTTCCCAAATATCTCCTCTCAGATACGACAAAAACAGTGATGCTGAAATGCTCAATGAACAAAAAGGTTAAACTCTATGAGATGAGTACACACATCACAAAGCCGTTTCTCAAAAAGTTTCTCTCCCATTTTTATCTGAAATTAATTTCTTTTTCACCATAGGTCTCTAGGAGCTCCTGAATATCCTTTTGCAGATTCCATAAAAAGAGTGCTACCAAACTGCTCAAAGAAAGCGAATGTGTAACTCTATGTGGCGAATTCACCCATCACAAAGAAATTTCTCAGAAAGTTCTTTCTATTTTTTATCTGAGGCTATTTTCTTTGTCAAAATAGGCTTCAATGTGCTGCAAAATATATGGCAGACTCCACGAAAACAATGTTATCAAACTGCTCAATGAAAAGAACAGTGTAGCTCTGTGAGATGAATTCACACATCACAAAGCAGTTTCTAAAAAAACTTCTTTCTCATTTTTATATGTGAATATTTCCCTTTTCACTATTCACATCAATGTGGCCCCACATGTCTCTTTGCAGATTCCACGAAAACAGTGTTAGAAAACTGCTCCATGAAAGGAAAGGTGTAACTCTGTGAGATGAATTCACATATCACAAAGAACTTTCTCAGACAGCTTCTTTCTACTTTTTATCTGAGGATATTTCCCTTGTCACCATAGGCTTCAATGCGATCCAATAGATCCCTTCTCAGATTCCAAAAAAACAGTGCTATCAAACTGATCCATGAGAAGAATCCTGTAACACAGTGTGATGAATTCTCAAATCACAAAGCCGTTTCACAGAATGTTTCTTTCTAGTTTTTGTCTGAGAATATTTACTTTTTCACAATAAGCTTCAATGAGCTCTGAAATATCCCATTGTAGATTACAAGAAAACAGTGTCAGCACACTGCTCAATGCAAAGAACAGTGCAACTCTGTGAGTTGAATTCACACATCACAGAGCAGTTTCTCAGAAAGTGTCTTTTTGGTTTTTCAATGGGGATATTTCGTTTGTCACAACGGACTTAAATGCACTCCCAAATATCTTATTGCAGACTCCAGGAAAACAGTGTTATATGTCTCAAAGAAAAGAATGGTGTAACTGTGTGAGAAGAATTCACCCATAACAAACCAGTTTCTCAAAAAGCTTTCTTGTAGTTTTTATGCGAGAATATTTCCTTTTTCACCATAGGCCTCAATACACTCCCAGATATCCCATTGCAGTTTCCACGAAAAAAAGTGTTAACACACTACTCCATGAAAACAAAGGTGGAACTCTGTGAGAGGAATTCACACATCCCAAAAGCCTTTCTCAGAAAGTTTCTTTCTAGTCGTTATCTGAGGTTAATTTCTTTATCACCCTAGGCTTCAATGCTATCCAAAATATCCCTACTCAGATACCTGAAAAACAGTGCTAAAAGATTGATCCATGAAAATAATTTTGTAGCTCTGTGAGATGAACTAACATATCACAAAGCAGTTTCTCAGTAAGTTTCTTTCTAGTTTTTATATGAATGTATTTCCTTTGTCAATGTAAGCTTCAATGCACTCTGAGGATTCCCATTGCAGATTCCTAGAAAACAGTGTTAGCAAGCTGCTCAATGAAAACAAGTGTAACTCTGTTAGATGGATACACGCATTATGAAGCAGTTTTTGAGAAAGCTTCTTTCTGGTTTTAATCTGAGAATATTTCCATTTTCACCATAGGCATCAGTGCGCTTCAAAATATCCCTGTGCAGAGTCCATGAAAACACTGTTAGCAAACGGATTTTAAAAAAAAAGTGTAACTCTGTGAGATAAATGCACATATTACAAAGAAGTTTGTCTGAAAACTTCTTTCTAGTTTTAATCTGAGGATATGTCCTTTGACAACATAGGCTTCAAAACGATCCAAAATATCAATTCTCAGATTCACTAAAAACAGTGCTATCAAACTGATCCATTGAAAGGATCATGTAACTCTGTGAGATGAATTCAAAAATCACAAAGGAGTTTCACAGAACGTTTCTTTCTAGTTTTTATCTGAGGATATTTCCTTTGTCACCATAAGCTTCAATGTCCTTCTAAATATCCCATTTCAGATTTCAAGAAAAGAGTGTTAGCAAACTGCACAATGAAATGAACAGTGTAACCCTCTGAGATGAATTCACACATCACAAACAGTTTCTCAGAAAGCTTCTTTTTGGTTTTTATCTGAGGATTATTTCCTTTTTCACTATAGGACTCATTGCGTTCCAAAATATCCCTTTGCAGATTTCACAAAAACAGTGCAGCAAACTGCTCCATGAAAATAAACTTGTAAATCTGTGAGATGAATTCACACATCTCTAACAATTTTCTCAGAAAGTTTCTTTCTAGTTTTTATCTGAGAATATTTCCTTATTCACCATAGGATTCAATGCTATCCAAAACAACCGTTCTCAGATTCTGCAAACAGTGGTATCAAACTGATCCATGAAAAGGATCGTGTAACCCTGTGAGATGAATTAACATATCATAAAGCAGTTTCTCAGAAACTATGTTTCTAATTTTTATCTGAGGATATTTCCTTATTCACAATAAGTTTCAATGCATCTGAAATATCACATTGCAGATTCCAAGAAAACAGTGTTAATAAATTACTCAATGAAAAGAACAGTGTAACTCTGTGCCATGTGTTTCCACATCACAACCTGTCTCTCAGAAAGTTTATCTGTGATTTTTATCTGAGGATTTCCTTTGTCCCACAGGTTTCAATGCACTCCCAAATATCCTACTGCAGATTTCACGTGAAAAGTGTTATCAAACTGTTCATTGAAAAGAACGGTGTAGCTCTATGTGGTGAATTCTCATGACACAGAGCAGTTTCTCAGAAAGCTTCTCTCTCATTTTTTTCTGAGGATATTTCCTTTCTCACTATAGGCCTCAGTGCACTCGAAAAGGACCCTGTGCAGATTCCACGAACACAGTGTTAGCAAACTGACCCATAAAAATAAAGGTGCAACTCTGTGAGATGCATTCACACATCACAAAGAAGTTTCTCAGAAAGCTTCTTTCCAGTTTTTATCTGAGGATATTTCCTTAGTCTCCATAGGCTTCAATGCGAACCAAAATATCCCTTCTCAGATTCCCCAAAAACCATGCTACCAAACATATCCATGAAAAGTATTGTGTAACACTGTGAGATGAATTAACACATCACAAAGCAGTTTCTCAGAAAGTTTCTTTCTAGTTTTTAAATGAGGATATTTTCTTTGTCACTATAAGCTTCCATGTGCTCCAATATATCCCATTGTAGATTCCAAGAAAACAGTGTTAGCAAACTGCTCAATGAAAAGAGCAGTTTAACTCTGTGAGATGATTTCACACATCACAAAGCAGTTTCTTGAAAGCTTTTTTCTAGTTTTTATCTGAGAATAAATCCTTTTTAACCATAGGACTCAATGTACTCACAATTAACCCCTTGCAAATTCCATGAAAATGGTGTTAACAAACTCCTCAACGAAAAGAATGGTGTAACTCTGTGAGATGTTTTCACACATCACAAGGAACTTTCTCAGAAAGCATCTTTCTAGTGTTTAACAGTATATTTCCTTTGTCACCATAGGCTTCAATGTGATTCAAAATATCCCTTCTCAGTTTCCCCTAAAACAGTGATACCAAACTGATCCATGAAAAATATGGTGTAACTCTGTAAGATGCATTAACACATCAAAAAGCGGTTTCTCAGAAACCTTCTTTCTATTCTAGTTTTTATTTGAAGGTATTATTTTGTCATCATAAGCTTCAATATGCTGAGAAATATTCCATTGCAGATTTCAAGAAAGCAGTGTTAGCAGACTGCTAAATGAAAAGAATATTGTAACTCTGTGAGGTGAATTCACATATGACAAAGCAGTTTCTCAGGAAGATTCTCTCCAGTATTTATCTAAGGACATTTCCTTATTCACCATAGGCCTCATTGTGCTCCCAAATATCCCTTTATAAATTCCACAAAAACAGTGTTAGCAAGTGCCTCCATGAAAGGAAAGGTGCAAAGCTGTGTGATGAATTCCAATATCACAAAATCGTTTCTCAGAAAACTTCTTTATAATTGTTATCAGAGGATATTTCCTTTGTCACCACAGGCTTCAATGCGATCCAAATTATGCCTTCTCAGATTCCCCAAAAACAATGCTACCAAACTGCTCTTTGAAAAGAATCATGTAACTCTGTGAATTGAATTCACAAATCACAGAGCAGTTTCTCAGAAAGCTTCTTTCTAGTTATTTTCTGAGGATATTTTCTTTGTCACCCTAAGCTTTAATGTGCTCCAAAATATACCATTGCAGATTCCAAGAAAAGATTATTAGTAAACTGTGCAATGAAAAGAACAGTGTATCTCTGTGAGATGAGTTCACACATCACAAAGCAGTTTCTCATTAAGTTTCTTTCTTGTTTTTGTCTGGGGATAAATCTGTTTTCACTATTGGCCTCAATGCGCACCCAAATATCCCTTTGCAGGTTCAATAAAAACAGTGTTAGCAAACTGCTCCATGAAAAGAAAGGTGTAACACTGTGAAATGAATTCTCACATCACAAAGAACTTTCTCCAAAAGCTTCTTTCTAGTTTTTATCTGAGGATATTTCCTTTGTCACCATAGGCTAAAGTGTGATAGAAAATATCCTTTCTCATTTCCCCAAAAACAGTGCTAAAAGACTGATTATTGAAAAGCATCATGAAGCACTGTGAGATGAATTAACACATCACAAACCAGTTTGTCAGAAACCTTCTCTCTAGTTTTTATCTGAAGATATTTGCTTTGTCACCGTATGCTTCAATGCGACCCACAATATCATATTGTTGATTCCAAGAAAACAGTTTTAGCATACTGCTCAATGAAAAGAACAGTGCCATTCTGTGAAATGAAATGAATTCATACATTACAAAGTAGTTTCTCAGAAAGCTCTTTTTTGTTTTTTATCTGAGGATATTTCCTTTGTCACCATAGGCTTCAAATTGCTCCCAAATATCCTATTGCAGAATCCACGAAAGCAATGTTATCAAACTGTTCAATGAAAAGAATTGTATAACTCTGTAAGATGAACTCACACATCACAAAGAAGTTTTTCAGATAGCTTCTTTCCAGTTTTTGTCTACGGATATTTCCTTTATCACCAGAGGCATCAATGCACTCCCAAAATCCATTTGCAGATTCCACGAAAACAATGCTAACATACTGCTTCATGAAAAGGATCATGTAATTCTGTGACATGAATTCACAAATCACAATGCACTTTCTATGAAAGCTTCTTTCGATTTTTTGTCTGAGGATATTTTATTTTTCACCATTGGCATCAATGCACTGGTGAGTATCCTATTGCAGATTCCATGCAAAATGTGTTAGCAAACTTCTCAATGAAAAGAACGGTGTAACTCTGTGAGATGGATTCACACATTACAAAGCAATTTCAAAGAAATCTTCTTTTTGGTTTTTATCAGAGGATATTTCTTTTATCATCATAATCCTCCATGCACTCCACAATATTCCTTTTCAGATTCCACAAAAACAATGTTAACAAATTACTCCATGGAAAGAAAGGTGTAACACTGTGAGATGAATTTGCACATCACAAAGTACTTTCTCAGAAAGATCCTCTCTGGTTTTTTTATGAGTATATTTCCTTTGTCACCACAGGCTTCAATGCGATCTGAAGTATCCCTTCTCAGATTTGCCAAAAAGTGTGCTCACATACTGATCCTTGAAAAGAATCATGTAACTCTGTGAAATGAATTAACACATCAGAAAGTGCTTTCTCAGAAAGCTTCTTTCCAGTTTTTATGTGAGGATATTTCCTTTGTCACCTAAAGCTTCAATGCACTCTGAAATATCCAATTACAAATTACAAGAAAGCAGTGTGAACAAACTACCCAATGAAAAGAACAGTGTAACTCAGTGAGATGAATTCACGCATCACAGAGCAGTTTCTCAGAAAACTTCTGTTTAGTTTTGATCTGAGGATATTTGCTTTTTCACCATAGGCATCAAATCCCTCCCAAAAATCCCTTCTCAGATTCCATGAAAACAGTGTTAGCAAACTGCTCAATGAAAAGAAAGGTGTAACACTCTGAGATTAATTGACACAATACAAAATAGTTTCTTAGAAAGCTTCTTTTTGATTTTTAACTGAGGATATTTCCTTTGTCACCATTGACTTCAATGCAATTCAAAATATCTCTTCTCAGATTCACCAAAAACAGTGCTACCAAACTGACCCATGAAAAGAATCGTGTATCTCTGTGAGATGAATTAACACATCACAAAGCAGTTTTTCAGAAAGCTTATTTCTAGTTTTTATATGAGGATATTTCCTTTGTCACCATAAGCTTCAATGCACTCCAAAACATACCTTTGTAGATTCCAGGAAAACAGTGGTAGCAAACGGCTCAATGAAATGAACAGTGTAAAGCTGTAAGATGATTTCACACATCATAAAACAGTTTCTCAGAAAGCTTCTTTCTACTTTTTCTTTGAGGATATTTCCTTTTTTCACCGTAGGCTTCAATGCACTCTCAAACACCCCTTTGCAGATTCCACGAAAACATTGTTAGCAATCTCCTCCATGAACAGAAGGGTGATACTCTGTGAGGTGAATACACACATCACGAAGAAGTTTCTGAGAAAGCTTCTTCTAGTTTTTGTCTGAGGATATTTCGTTTGTCACCCTAGGCTTCAATGCAATTAAAAATATCCCTTCTCAGATTCCCAAAAAACAGTGCTGCCAAACAGCTCCATGAAAAGAATGGTATGACTATGTGAGATGAATTCCTGCATCACAAAGCTGTTTCTCAAAGAGCTTCTGTCTAGTATTTATCTGAGGATATTTCCTATTTATCCATATTCCTCAATGCACTCCAGAATATCCCATTGAGGATTCCATGAAAAAAAGTGTTAGCAAACTTCTCAAAGAAGAGAATGGTGTAACTCTGTGAGGTGAATTGAGACATCACAAAGCAGTTTCACAGAAATCTTCTTTCTAGTTTTTGTATGCATACATTTCCTTTTTCAAAATATTCCTCAATGAACTCGTGAATATCCCTTTTCAGATTCCATGAAAATAGTATTAGCAAACTGTTCCATGAAAGAAAATGTATAAATCTGTGAGATGAATTCACACATCACAAATCAGTTTCTCAGAAAGATTCTTTTTGGTTTTTCCCTGAGGATGTTTTCTCTGTCACCAAAGGCTTCAATGAGCTCCAAAATTTCCTACTGCAGATTCCAAGAAAACAGTGTTAGCAAATTTCTCCATGGAAAGAAAGGTGTAACTCTGTGAGATGAATTCACACATCACAAAGCAGTTTCTCACAAATCTTCTTTCTCGTTTATATCTGAGTGTATTTCCTCTTTCTCTATAGGCCTCAATGCAATCCAAAATATCCCTTCTCAGATTCCCCAAAAACAGTGCTACCAAATTGCTTCATGAAAAGAATCGTGTAACACTGTGACATGAGTTCACAAATCACAAACCAGTTTCCCAGAAAGCTTGTTTCTAGTTTTTGTCTGAGGATGTTTCCTTTGTCACCATAATCTTCAATGTGCTCCAGAATATCCATTTGCAGATTCCATGAAAACAGCATTAGCAAACTGCTCAATGAAAAGAGCAGTGTAACTCTGTGAAATGAATTCACACATCACAAATCAGTCTCTCAGAAAGCTTTCTTGTTTTTATCTGAGGAGATTTCCATTATCAATATAGGTCTCAATGCACTCCCCAAAATCCCTTAGCAGATTGCACAAAAACAGTGTTAGCAAACTGCTCAATTAAAGGAATGGTGTACTCCATGAGATTAATTCACACATCACAAAGCACTTTATCATAAACCTTCTTTCTAGTTTTTATCTTAGGAGATTTCCTTAGTCACCATAGACTTCAAAGCGATACAAAATATCCCTTCTCAGATTCCCCCAAAACAGTGCTAACAAACAGCTCCATGAGAAGAATCAGGTAACTCTGTGAAATAAATTCACATATCACAAAACAGTTTCTTAGAAAGCTTCTTTATCGTTTTTGTCTGAGGATATTTCCTTTGTCACCATATGCCTAAATGCACTCGGAAATAACCCATTGTGGATTCCAAGAAAACAGTGTTAGCAAACTTCTCAATGCAAAGTGCAGTGTAACTCTGTGAGGTGAATTCAAATATCACAAAACAGTTTCTCAGAAAGCTTCTTTCTAGTTTTGATATGAGGGTATATCCTTTGTCACCATAAGCTTCAATGAGCTCACAAATATCCCTTTGCAGATTCCAAGACAACAGTGTTAGCAAACTGCTCCATAAAAAGAAGGTGTAACTCTGTGAGATGAATTCACACATTAGAAAGAACTTTCTCAGAAAGCTTATTTCTATTTTTATCTGAGAACATTTTCTTTGTCACCATAGGCTTCAATGTGATCTAGAATATCCCTTCTCAGATTCCCTGAAACCGTGCTGCAAAATTGATCCTGAAATGAGTCATTTAACTCAGTGGGAAGAATGAAGACATCACAAAGCCATTTCTCAGAAAACTTCTTGTTAGTTTTTGTGTGAGGGTATTTCCTTTGTCACCTTAAGCTTCCATGCACTCCTAAATATACCTTTGCAGATTCCACAAAAACATTGTTAGAAAACTACTCAATGAAAAGAACAGTGTCACTCGGAGAGATGAATGCACACATCACAAAGCAGTTTCTCAGAAATATTCTTTCTAATTTTTATCCAGGGATATTTCCTTTTTCACCATAGGCCTCCATGTGCTCCCAAATATCCCTTTGCAGATTCCATGAAAACAGTGTTAGCAAACTGCTCCCTGGAAAGAACAGTGTAACTCTGTGAGATGAATTCACACATCACAAAGCAGTTTCTCAGAAAGCTTCTTTCTAGTTTTTATCTGAGGATATTTCATTTATCAACATAGGCCTCAATGCACTCCCACATATCCCTTTGCAGAATGCACAAAACCAGTGTTAGCAAACTCCTCAATGAAAAGAATGGTGTACTCTGTAAGATTAATTCACACTTTACAAAATAGTTTCTCATAAACCTTCTTTCTAATTTTTATCTTAGGATATTTCCTTAGTCACACAGGCTTCAATGAGATCCAAAATATCCCTTCTCAGATTGCCCAAAAACAGTGCTAACAAAAAGCTCCATGAAAAGAATCGTGTAACTCTGTGAGATGAATTCACATATCACAAAATAGTTTCTCAGAAAGCTTCTTTCTAGTTTTTGTCTCAGGATATTTCCTTTGTCACCATAAGCCTAAATGCACTCCTAAATATCCCATTGCATATTCCAAAACAACAGTGTTAGCAAACTTCTCAAAGCAAAGTACAGTGGAACTCTGTGAGGTGAATCCACACATCACAAAGCAGTTCCTCAGAAAGCTTCTTTCTAGTTTTTATCTGAGCATATTTATTTTGCCACCATAGGCTTCAATGAGATCCAACATATCCCTCCTCTGATTCCACACAAACAGTGCTACCATAATGATTCATGAAAAGAATTGTGTATCTCTGTGAGATGAATTCACTCGTTACAAAGTAGTTTCTCAGAAAGCTACTTTCTCGTTTTTAACTGAGGATATTTCGTTTTTCACCATAGGCCTCAATGCGCTCCCAGATATCCCTTTGCAGATTCCATGAAAACAGTGTTACCAACGGCTCCATGCAAAGAAAGAAAGGTGCAACTCTTTGGGATGAATTCACACATCACAAAACAGTTTCTCATAAAGCTTCTTTCTAATTTTTATCAGAGGATATTTCCTTTGTCACCATGGGCTTCAATGCAATCCAAAATATCCCTTTTCAGATTCCCCAAAGACAGTGCCGCCAAAATGATCCCTGAAAAGAATTCTGTAACTCTGTGAGATGAATTAACACAACACAAAGGGATTTCTCAGAAAGCTTCTTTCTACTTTTTCTATGAGGACGTTTCCTATGTCACCATAGTTTCAATGCGCTCCGAAATAACACTTTTAAGACTCAAAGAAAACAGTGTTAGCAAACTGGTCAATGAAAACAACAGTGTAACACTGTGAGAGGAATTCACACAACACAAAACAGTTTCTCAGAAAGCTTCTATTTCGTTTATCTATGAGGATATATGCTTCTATTTCATTTATCTATGAGGATATATAGGCTTCAATGCACTCTGAAATATCCTATAGCAAATTCCAAGATAACAGTGTTATCAAACTGCTAAATGAAAAGAATGGTGTAACTCTGTGAGATGCACTCAGACATCACAAAGCAGTTTATCAGAAAGCTTCTTTTTGGTTTATCAATGAGTATATTTCCTTTGTCACCATAAACTTCAATGCACTATGAAATATCTGAGTGCAGATTCCAAGAAATCAGTGTAAGCAAACTGCTCGATGCAAAGCACAGTGTATCTCTGTGAGTTGAATTCAAACATCATGAAGCAGTTTCCCAGAAAGCTTCCTTCTAGTTCTAATCTGAGGATATTTCAGTTATCACTGTAGTCCTGAATGTACTCCCAAGTATACTAAAGTGGATTCCACAAAAACAGCGTTAGCAAACTGCTCCATGAAAATAGAGGTGTAACTCTGTGAGATGAATTCACGCATCACAAAATAGTTTCTCAGACAACTTCTTTTTGGTGTTCGTCTGAGGATAATTCCTATGTCACCATAGGCTTCAATACACTCCCAAATATCCTATTGAAGATTCCACGAAAACAGTATTAGCATACTCCACCATGAAAATAGAGGTGTAACTCTGTGAGATGAATTCACATGTAACATCAAAAAGATCTTTCTCAGAAATCTTCTTTCTAGTTTTTATCAGGATACTCCCTTTGTCACCATAGGCTTCACTGTGATGCAAAATACTCCTTCTCAGATATTCTAAAACAGTGCTACCAAACTGATCCATAAAAAGAATTGTGTAACTCTGTGACACGAATTAACACAACAGAAAGCAGTTTCTCAGAAAGCTTCTTTCTAGTTTTCCTATGAGGGTATTTATTTTGTCACCATAAGTTCCAATGCACTCCGAAATATCAAATTGCAGATTCCAAGAAAATAATGTTAGTAAACTGTTCAATGAAAAGAACAGAGGAAATCTGTGAAATGAATTCACACATCAAAAGTAGTTTCTTGGAAAGATTGTTTCTAGTTTTTAACTCAGCATATTTCCTTTTTCACCATAGGCTTCAATGCACTACCAAATATTCTATTGCAGATTAAATGAAAACTGTGATATCAACCTGCTCAGTAAAAAGAACCGTGTATTTCTCTGAGATGAATTCACACATCACAAAAGAGTTTCTCAGTAAGCTTCTTTCTAGTTTTTATCTGAGGATATTTCCTATTTCACCATAGGCCTCAAGGTGCTCCCAAATATCCCTTTGCAGATTCCACGTAAACAATGTTAGTAATCTACTCCATGGAAAGAAAGGTGAAACTCCTTGAGATGAATTCACAAATAACAAAGCTGTTGCTCAGAAAGCTTCTTTCTATTTTTTGTATGACAGTATTTCGTTTGTCACCATAAACTTCATTGCACTCCAAAATATCCCATTGCAGATTCCAAGAAAACAGTGTTAGCAAACTTCTCAATGAAAATAACAGTATAACTCTGTGAGATGAATTTACACTTTGGAAAGCAGTTTCTCAGAAAGCTTCTGTTGGTTTTTATTTGAGGTTATTTTCTTTGTCACCATAGGCCTCAGTGCACTCGGAAATCTCCTATTGCAGACTCCATGAAAACAGTGTTATCAAACTCCTCAATGAAAAGTATGCTGTAACTATGTGAGATGAATTCACACATAACAAAGCAGTTTCTCAGAAAGCTTCTTTCTAGTTTTTATCTGAGAATATTTCCATTTACCCTATTGTTCTCAATGTGCTCCAAATATCCCTCTGCAGATTCCACAAAAATAGTGTTAGCAAATGGTTCCATGAAAAGAAAGGTGCAACTCTGTGAGATGAATTCACACATCACAAAAAACTTTCTGAGAAAGTTTCTTACTAGTTTTTATCTGAGGATATTTCCTTTCTCAATATATGCTTCAATGCGATTGATATTATCCCTTCTCAGACTCCCCCAAAACAGTGCCACCAAACTGATCTATGAAAAGAGTCATGTAACTCTGTGAGATGATTTCACACATCACAAAGCAGTCCCTCAGAAAGCTTCTTTCTAGTTTTTATCTGAGGATATTTCCTTTCTCAATATATGCTTCAATGCGATTGATATTATCCCTTCTCAGACTCCCCCAAAACAGTGCCACCAAACTGATCTATGAAAAGAGTCATGTAACTCTGTGAGATGATTTCACACATCACAAAGCAGTCCCTCAGAAAGCTTCTTTCTAGTTTTTATCTGAGGATATTTCCTTTCTCAATATATGCTTCAATGCGATTGATATTATCCTTTCTCAGACTCCCCCAAAACAGTGCCACCAAACTGATCTATGAAAAGAGTCATGTAACTCTGTGAGATGATTTCACACATCACAAAGCAGTCCCTCAGAAAGCTTCTTTCTAGTTTTTATCTGAGGATATTTAGTTTTGCATCCTAGGCCTCAATGTGCTTGCAAATATCCCTTTGCAGATCTCATGAAAACAGTGTTAGCAAACTGCTCCTTGAAAACAAAAGTGAAACTCTGTGAGATGAATTCACTCTTCACAAAGAAATTTCTCAGAATGCTCCTTCTAGTTTTTATCTGAAAGTATTTTTTGTCACCATAGGCTTCAAGGCGATCCAAAATATCCCTTCTCAGATTCCCCAAAAACAGTGCTACAAAACTAACATATGAAAAGAATTGTGTAACTCTGTGAGATAAATTAAATTAACACATAACGAAGTATCTCAGAAAGCTTCTTTCTCGTTTTTATCTGAGGATATTTAATTTTTCACTATAGGCCTCGATGCAGTATCAAATATCCCTTTGCAGATTCTACGAAAACAGTGTTAGCAAACTGCTCCTTGAAAACAAAAGTGAAACTCTGTGAGATGAATTCAGTCTTCACAAAGAAATTTCTCAGAATGCTCCTTCTAGTTTTTATCTGAGAGTATTTCCTTTGTCACCATAGGCTTCAAGGCGATCCAAAATATCCCTTCTCAGATTCCCCAAAAACAGTGCTACCAAACTAACATATGAAAAGAATTGTGTAACTCTGTGAGATGAACTAACACATAACAAAGTTTCCCAGAAAGCTTCTTTCTCGTTTTTATGTGAGGATATTTAATTTTTCACTATTGGCCTCAACACACTCTCAAATATACCTTTACAGATTCCATGACAACTGTGTTAGGAAACTGTTCCTTGAAAAGAAAGTGTAACTCTGTGAGGTGAATTCACACATAACAAAGAATTTTCTCAGAAAGCTTCTTTCTGGTTATTATCTGAGGATAATTCCTTTGTCACCATAGCCTTCAAAGCGATCCAAAATATCCCTTCTCAGATTCCCCAAAATGAGCTACCAAATTGATCTGTGAAAGTAATCATTAAACTCTGTGAGATGAATTAACATATCATAAAGTGGTTTCTTGAAAGCTTCCTTCTAGTTTTTATATGATTGTTTTTCCTTTGTCACCTTAAGTTTCAATGCCCTCTGAAGTATCCCATTGCAGATTCCACAAATACACTGTTAGCAAACTGCTCAATGAAAAGAACAGTGTAACACTGTGCGATGAATTCACACATCACAAAACAATTTCTAAGAAAGCTTCTTTCTAATTTTTATCTGAGGATATTTCCTTTTTCACCATAGGCCTCAATGTGCTCCCAAATATCCCTTTCAGATTGCACAAAAACACTGTTTGCAAGCTGCTGCATGAAAAGAATGGTGTACTCTGTTTGATTAATTCACTTTTCACAAGGTAGTCTCTCATAAAACTTCTTTCTAGTTTTTATCTGAGGATATTTCCTTTGTCAAAACAGGCTTCAGTGTGATCTAAAATATACTAGCTCAGATTCACCAAAAACAGTGCTACCAAACTGGTCCATGAAAGAATTGTGTAACTCTGTGAGATGAATTTACAAAATTCAAAGCAGTTTCTCAAAAAATCTTCTTTCTGGTTTTTGCTGAGATTGTTTCCTTTGTCACCATAAGCTTCAACGTGCTCCAAAATATACCATTGCAGATTCCATGAAAACAGTGCTATCAAACTGATGAATTCAAAGAACAATATAACTGTGTGAGATGAATTCACACATCACAAAGAGATTTCTCAGAAAGCTTTTTTCTAGTTCTCATATGAGGGCATTTCCGTTGTCACCATAGGCTTCATTATTATCCAAAGAATCCCTTCTCATATTCCCCAAATCAGTGCTACCAAACTCATCCATGAAAAGAATCGTGTAACTCTGTGAGATGAATTTACACATCACAAAGCAGTTTCTCCAACATCTTCTTTCACGTTTTTATCTGAGGATATTTTCTTTGTCACCATAGGCTTCAATGAGATCCAAAATATTCCTTCTCAGTTTACCTAAAAACAGTGTGACCAAACTGATTCATGAAAAGAACTGTGTCACTCGGTGAGATGAATTATCACATCACAAAGTGGTTTCTCAGAAAGCTTCTTTCTACTTTTTATATGAGGATATTTTCTTTGTCACCATAAACTTCAATGCACTATGAAATACCATTTAGCAGATTCTAAGAAAATAGTGTTAGCAAACTGCTCAATAAAAAAGAAGAGTGTAACTCTGTGAGATGAATTCACGCATCCAAGAGGAATTTCTCAGAAAGCTTGTTTCTAGTTTCTAACTCAGAATATTTCTTTTTCACCATAGGCCTCAATGTGCTTCCAAATATACCTTTGCAGATTTCATGAAAACAGTGTTAGAATACCACTTCATGAAAAGAACAGTCTAACTCTGTGAGATGAATTCACACATCACAAAAAATTTCTCAGAAAACTTCCTTCTAGTTTTAATCTGAGGATATATCCTTTATCACACTAGGCTTCAATGCACTCCCCAATATCCTATTGCAGATTAAACGATAACAGTGTAATCAAATTACTCAAAGAAAAGATCCTTGTAATTCTCTGAGATGAATTCACACATCACAAGTAGTTTCTCAGAGTTTCTTTCTAGTTTTTACCTGAGGATATTTCCTTTTTCACTATCATCCTCAATGTGCTCCCAAATATCCCATGGCAGATTCCATGAAAACAGTTTATGCACACTGTTCCATGAAAAGAAAGGTGTAACGCTGTGAGATGAAATCACATATCACAAAGTCCTTTCTCAGAAAGGGTCATTCTATTTTTTATTTGAGGATATTTTATTTTTCACCATAGACTTCAATGCGATCCAAAATATCTCTTCTCTGATTCCCCAAAGCAGTGCTACCAAACTGTTCCATGAAAAAGACCGTGTAACTCTGTGATATGAATTCACAAATCAAAAAGCAGTTTCTCAGAAACCATCTTTCTATTTATTGTCTGAGAATATTTCCTTTAACAACATAAGTTTCAATGTGTTCAGAAATATCCCACTGCAGATTCCAAGAAAACTGTGTTAGCAAACTGCTTCAGCAGTGCAATTCTGTGAGATGAATTAACACATCACAAAGGAGTTTCTCAGAAAGCTTCCTTCAAGTTTTTGTCTGAGAATATTTCCTTTCTCACTGTAGGCCTCAATGCACTCCCAAATATCCCTCTGCAGATTCCCCTAGAACAATGTTAGCCAATGGCTACATGAAAATTAAGGTGTAAGTCTTTGAGATGAATTCACACAAAACAAAGTCCTTTCTCTGAAAGCTTCTTTCTACCTTTTGTCTGAGGATAATCCTTTGTCACCATAGGCTTCAATGTGATTCATAATATCTCTTTTCAGATTCCCCAAAAACAGTACTAACAAACTTCTCCATAAAAAGAATTGAGTAACTCTGTGAGATGAATTCTCAAATGACAGAGCAGTTTCTCAGAAAGCTTCTTTGTACTTTTTCTCTGTGGATATTTCCTTTGTCACCATTGGCCACAGTGCACTCCCAAATATTCTATTGCAGATTCCAGGAGAACAGTGTTATCAAACTACTCAATGAAAAGAACAGTATAGCTATGTGAGACGAATTCAAACATCACAAGGCAGTTTCTCAGAAAGCTTCTTTCTAGTTTTTATCTGAGGATATTTACTTTTTCACTCTACGGATCAATGCACTCGTAAATACCCCTTTGAAGATTCCACAGAAACGACTTTAGCAAACTGTTCTGTGAAAGGAAGGTGTAACTCTGTGAGATGAATTCACTCATCACAAAGAACTTTCTCAGAAGGCTTGTTTCTAGTTTTTATCTAATGGTATTTCCTTTGTTAGATATATGCTTCTAGGCCATTCAAAATATCCCTCCTCAGATTCCACAAAAACAGTGCTACCAAACTGCTCCATGAAAGCAGTGATGTAACTCTGTGAAATGAATTCATCCATCACAGAGCTGTTTCTCAGAAAGCTTCTTTCTATTTTTTTTCTGAGGATAATTCCTTCTTCACCACATTCCTCAATGCGCTCCCAAATATCCCATTTCTGATTAAACGAAAAATGGTTAGCAAACTTCTAAACGAAAAGAACGGTGTAACTCTGTGAGATAAATTCAGACATCAGAAAGCAGTTTCTCAGAAAGCTTCTTTCTAGTTTTTTCTGAGGATAATTCCTTCACCATATTCCTCCATGCACTCCCGAATATCCCATTGCCGATTCAATAAAAAAAGTGTTAGCAGATTTCTCAATGAAAAGAATGGTGTAACTCTGTGAGATACCTTCACACATCACAAAGCAGTTTCTAAGAAAGTTTCTTTTTGGCTTTTATCTGAGAATATTTCATGTGTCACCATAATCTTCAATGTGCTCCCAAGTATTCAAATACAGATTCCATGAAACCAGTGTGATCACATTGTTCAATGAAAGGAATGCTGTAATACTGTGAAATGAATTCTTCATCACCACGCAGCTTCTCAGAAAACTTCTTTATAGTTTTTATCTGAGGATATTTCATTTTTCACTCTAGGTTCCAATGCGCTCCCAAATGTCCCTTTTCAGATTCCATGAAAACAGTGTTAGCCAACAGCTCCATGAAAAGAAAGGTGTAACTCTGTGAGATGAATTCACACATCACAAAGCAGTTTCTCAGAAAGTTTCCTTTGGTTATTCTCTGAGATTATTTCCTTTCTTACCATAGGCTTCAAGGTGATCCAAAATGTCCCTTTTCAGATTTGCCCAACACAGTGCTATCAAAGTGATCCATGAAAAGAATCTGGTAACTCTGTGAGATGAATTAGCACATGATGAAGCAGATTCTCTGAAAGCTTCTTTCTATTTTTTGTCTGAGGATATTTCCATTGTCACCATAAGGATCAATGTGCTCTGAAATATCCCATGGCAGATTCCAAGAAAACAGTGTTAGCAAACTGCTCCATGAAAATACAGTGTAACTCTGTGAGAGGAATTCACACATCACAAAACATTTCTCAGAAAGCTTCTTTTGGTTTTTATCTGAGAATATTTCCCTTGTCACCATTGGCTTCAATGAGCTCCCAAATATCCTGTTGCAGATTCCATGAAAACGGTGTTATCAAACTACAGAATGGTAAGAATAGTGTAACTCTGTGAGATAAACTCACACATCACAAAGCAGGTTCTCAGAAAGTTTTTTCTGGTTTTTATCAGAGGATATTCCCTTTTTCACCATAGGCCTCAATGCACACCAAAATATCACTTGCAGATTCCATGAAAACAGCGTTACCAAATTGTTCCATAAAAACAAATGTGTAACACAGTGAGATGAATTCACACATCACAAGGTAGTTTCTCTGACACTTCTTTCTAGTTTTTATCTGGGGATAATTCCTTTGTCACCATAGGCTTCAATGTGATTCAAAATATCTCTTCTCAGATTCTCCAAAAAGAGTGTGACCAAACTGCTCCATGAAAAGAAACATGTAACTCTGTGAGATGAATTCAAAAATCACAAAGCAGTTTCTCAGAAAGCATCTTTCTAGTTTTATCTGAGGGTTTTTCCTTTGTCACCATAGGCTTCAATGCAATTCCAAAATATCCTTTCTCAGACTCCCCAAAAACAGTGCTACCAAACTCCTCCATGAAATGAATCATGTAACTCAGTGAAATGAACTACCACATCACAAAGCAGTTTCTCTTTAGAGAAAGCTTCTCTTTAGAAGGCTTCTCTCTAGTGTTTTTATAAGGATATTTCCTTTTTCACCATAGGCCTCAATGCGCTCCCAGATATCCCTTTGCAGATTCCACAAAAACAGTGTTAGCACACTGTTCTATGCAAACAAAGGTGTACCTCTGTGAGATGAATTCACACATCACAAAAGCCTTTCTCAGAAAGGTTCTTTCTAGTTGTTATCTGAGGATAATTTCTTTGTCACCCTAGGCTTCAATGCTCTCCAAATTATCCCTAGTCAGATACCCAACAAACCATGCTACCAAACTTACCCATGAAAAGAATCATGTAACTCTGTGAGAGGAATTATGCTTCATAAAGCCATTTCTCAGAAATGTTCTTTCAAGTTTTTACATGAGAATATTTCCTTTGTCACCATAAGTTTCATTGTGCACTGAAATGTCCCTTTGCAGATTCCTAGAAAACAGTGTTATCAAGCTGCACAATGAAATAAACAGTGTAACTCTGTGACATGAAGTCACACATCACAAATCAGTTTCTCAGAAACCTTATTCTAGTTTTAGCTGAGGATATTTACTTTTTCACTATAGACCTCAATGCGATGCAAAATATCCCATTGCAGATTCCAAGAAAAGAGTGTTAGCAAGATGCTCAATGAAAAGAACAATGTAACACTGGAAGATGAATTCACACATCAAAAAGCAGTTTATCAGAAAGCTTCTTTCTTGTTTTTATCTGAGATTATTTCCTTTTTCACAATAGGCCTCCATGTGCTCCCAAATATCCCTTTGCAGATTCCACGAAAACAGTATTAGCAAACTGCTTCCTTAAAAAAAAGGTGTAGGCCGGGCGTGGTGGCTCAAGCCTGTAATCCCAGCACTTTGGGAGGCCGAGATGGGCGGATCGCAAGGTCAGGAGATCGAGACCATCTTGGCTAACACGGTGAAACCCTGTCTCTACTAAAAATACAAAAAAAAAAAAAAACTAGCCAGGCGAGGTGGCGGGTGCCTGTAGTCCCAGCTACTCTGGAGGCTGAGGCAGGAGAATGGCGTGAACCCGGGAGGCGGAGATTGCAGTGAGCTGAGATCCGGCCACTGCACTCCAGCCCGGGAGACAAAGCAAGACTCCATCTCAAAAATAAATAAATAAATAAATAAATAAATAAATAAATAAATAAATAAATAAAAGGTGTAATTCTGTGAGATGATTCACACATCACAAAGAAGTTTTTCAGAAAGCATCTTTTTCGTTTTTATCTGAGGATAATTGCTTTCTCACCATAAGCTTCACTGCACTCCAAAATATCCCATTGCAGATTCCAAGAAAATACTGTTAGCATTACTGCTCCATGAAAAGAAAAGTGTATATCTGTGAGATGAATTCACACATCATAAAGCAGTTTTAACAGAAGGTGCAGCTCTGTGAGATGAATTCACGCATCACAAAGCTTGTTTCTAGTTTTTATTTGAGGGTATTTCCCCCGTCACCATATGCTTCTAGGCAATTCAAAATATCACTCCTCAGATTCCCCAAAAACAGGGCGACCAAACTGCTCCGTGAAAGCAGTGGTGTAACTGTGAGATAAATTCACCATTCACAAAGCTGTTTCTCAGAAAGCTTCTTTCTAGTTTTTATCTGACGATAATTACTTGTTCACCATATTCCTCCATGCACTCCCGAATATCCCACTGCTGATTCAAGAAAAAAAGTCTTAACAAACTTCCCAATGAAAAGAACGGTGTAACTCTGTGAGATAAATTCACACATCATGACGCAGTTTCTCAGAATGTTTCTTTTTGGTTTTTACCTGAGGATATTTCTTGTGTCACCATAATCTTCAATGTGCTCCCAAGTATCCTAATACAGATTCCTCGAAACCAGTGTTATTACATTGTTCAAGGAAAAGAATGGTGTAACACTGTGAAATGAATTCACATGTCACCACACAGTTTCTCAGAAAGCTTCTTTATAATTTTTATCTGAGGATATTCGATCTTCACTGTAGGTCTCCATGCACCCCTAAATGTACCTTTTCAGATTCCATGAAAACAGTGTTAGCCAAAAGCTCCATGAAAAGAGAGGTGTAACTCTGTGAGAAAAATTCGCACATCACAAAGAAATTTCTCAGAAACTTCTTTCTAATTTTTATCTGAGGATATTTCCTTTCTTACCATAGGCTTCAAGGTGATCCAAAATATCCCTTCTCAGATTTCCCCAACACAGTGCTATCAAACTGATCCATGAAAAGAATCAGGTAACTCTTTGAGATGAATTAGCACATGACAAAGCAGTTTCTCAGAAAGCTTCTTTCTAGTTTTTGTCTGAGGATATTTCCGTTGTCACCATAAGGATCAATGTGCTCCAAAATATCCCACTGCAGATTCCAAGAAGACAGTGTTGGCAAACTGCTCAATGAAAAGAACAGTATAACTCTGTGAGATGAATTCACACATCACAAAGCATTTCTCAGAAAGCTTCTTTTGGTTTTTATCTGAGAATATTTCCTTTGTCACCACAGGTTTCAATGAGCTCCCAAATATCCTATTGCAGATTCAAAAAAACAATGTTATCAAATTGCTGAATGATAAGAACGGTGTAACTATGTGAGATAAATTCACACATCACAAAGCAGTTTCTCAGAAAGTATTTTTCTGGTTTTTATCTGAGGATATTTCCTTTCTCACCATAGCCCTCAATGCATGCCCAAATATCCCTTTGCAGATTCCATGAAAACACTGTTACCAAAATGTTCCATGGAAAGAAATGTGTAACAAAGTGAGATGAATTCACACATCACAAAGCAGTTTCTCACACACTTCTTTCTAGTTTTTATCTGAGGATAATTCCTTTGTCACTATAGTCTTCAATGTGATCCAAAATATCCCTTCTCAGATTCTCCAAAAACAGTGCGACCAAACTGCTCCATGAAAAGAATCATGTAACTGTGAGATGAATTCAAAAATCACAAAGTGGATTCTCAGAAAGCTTCTTTCTTGTTTTCCACAGGGTATTTTCTGTGTCACCATAGGCTTCAATGCGATCCAAAATGTCCTTTCTCAGACTCCCCAGAAACTGTGCTACCAAACTCCTCCATGAAATGTATCATATAATTCAGTTAAACGAAGCACCACATCACAAAGCAGTTTCCCAGAAAGCTTCTCCCTAGTTTTTATATGAGGATATTTCCTTTTTCACCATAGGCCTCAATGTGCTTCCAGATAGCCCCTTGCAGATTCCACGAAAACAGTGTTAGCATGCTGCCCCATGCAAGTAAAGGTGTACCTCTGTGAGATGAATTCACACGTCACAAAAGCCTTTCTCAGAAAGCTTCTTTCTAGTTGTTATCTGAGGATAATTTCTTTGTCACCCTAGGTTTCAATGCTATCCAAAATATCCCTAGTCAGATACCCAAAAACCATGCCATTAAACTTATCCCTGAAAAGAATCATGTAACTCCATGAGAGGAATTAAGCATCATAAAGCCATTTCTCAAAAATGTTCTTCCTAGCTTCTATATGATTATATGTCCTTTGTCACCATAAGCTTCAATGTGAACCAAAATATCCCTTTGCAGATTCCTAGAAAACAGTGTTATCAAACTGAAATAAACAGTGTAACTCTGCGAGATGAATTCACACATCACAGATCAGTTTCTCAGAAAGCTTCATTCTAGTTTTATCTGAGGATATTTACTTTTTCACTACAGGCATCAATGTGATGCAAAATATCCCATTGGAGATTCCAAGAAAAGAGTGTTAGCAAGCTGCTCAATAAAAATAACAATGTAACTCTGTGAGATGAATTCACACATCAAAAAGCAGTTTCTCAGAAAGCTTCTTTCTAGTTTCTATTTGAGCATATTTACTCTTACACAATAGAACTCAATGTGCTCCCAAATATCCCTTTACAGATTCCACGAAAACGGTTTTAGCAAACCGCTTTATGAAAAGGAAGGTGTAATTCTGTTAGATGATTCACACATCACAAAAACTTTTTCAGAAAGCATATTTCTAGTTTTTATCTGAGGATTATTGCTTTCTCACCATAAGCTTCAATGGACTCCAACATATCCCATTGCAGATTCCAAGAAAATACTGTTAGCATACTGCTCCATGAAAAGAAAGGTGAAAACCTGTGAGACGAATTCACACATCACAAAGCAGTTTCTCAGAAAGGTTCTTTTTGCTTTTTATCTGATTATGTCACTTGTCACCAAAAGTTTCAATGTGCTCCGAAATATCTCATTGCAGATTCCAAGAAAACAGTGTTAAGAAACTGCTCCATGAAAAGAACAGTGTAACTATGTGAATTGAATTCACACATCACAAAGCAGTTTCTCAGAAAACTTCTTTTTGGTATTTCTCTGAGGATATTTTCTCTGTCATCATAGACTTCAAAGCACTCCCAAATACTCTATAGCAGATACCATGAAAACAATGTTATAAAACTGCTCAATGAAAAGTATGGTGTAACTCTGTGAGATGAATTCACACATCACGAAGCAGTTTCTCAGAAAGCTTCTTTCTGGTTTTCCTATGAGGATATTTCCTTTTTCACTATAGGCCTCAATGTGCTTCCAAATATCCCTTTGCAGATTCCACACAAACACTGTTAAAAGACTGCTCCATGAAAATAAAGGTATAACTCTGTGAGATGAATTCAAACATCAAAAAGGACTTTCTCAGAAAGCTTCATTATAGTTTTTACCTGAGGATATTTCCTTTCTCACCGTGGGCTACAACGTAATCCAAATAATCCCTTCTCAGATTCCCTAAAAACAATGCTACCAATCTGTTCCATGGAAAGAATCTTATGACTCTGTGATATTAATTCACAAATAACAAAGCAGTTTCTCAGAAAGTATCTTTCTAGTTTTTGTCTGAGGATATTTCCCTTTTCACAGTAAGTTTCAATGCCCTCCAAAATATCTCAATGCAGATTCCAAGAAAACAGTGTTGACAAACTTCTCCATGAAAAGAACAGTGAAACTACATGAATGGAATTCACACATCACAAAGCAGTTTCTCAGAAAGCTTCTTTTCGGTGTTTCTCTGAGGACATTTTCTTTGTCACCATAGACTTCAAAGCACTCCCAAATATCCTATTGCAGATACCAAGAAAACAGTGTTATCAAACTGCTCAATGAAAAGTATGGTGTAACTCTGTGAGATGAATTCACACATCATGAAGCAGTTTCTCAGAAAGCTTCTTTTTGGTTTTCCTAGGAGGATGTTTCCTTTTTCACTATAGGCCTCAATGCACTCCCCAATATCCCTTTGCAGATTCCACGAAGACTGTGTTAGCAAACTGCTCCATGAAAACCAAGTTGCAACTCTGTGAGATGAATTCATACAATACAAAGAATTTTCTCAGAAAGCTTCTCGTTACTTTTTATCTAAGATATTTCCTAAGTAACCATAGGATTCAATGTCTTCCAAAATATCCCTTCTCAGATTATCTAAAAACAGTGCTAGCAAACTGATCCATGAAAAGAATCATGTAACTCTGTGAGATGATTTAACACATCCAAAAACGGTTTCACAGAAAGCTTCTTTCTAGTTTTTATATGAGGATATTTCCTTTGTCACTACAAGCTACAATGCACTCCGAAATATCCCATTGCAGATTCCAAGAAAACAGTGTTAACAAACTGCTCAATGAAAACAACATTGTAACTCTGTGAGATGAATTCACACATCATAAAGCAGTTTCACAGAAAGTTTCTTTCTTGTTTTTATCTGAGGATATTTCCTTCATCAACATAGGCCTCAATATACTCTGAAATATCCCTTTGTAGATTCCATTAAAGCAGTGTTAGCAAACTGCTCCATGAAAGTAAGGTGTAACTCTGTGAGCTGAATTCATACATCACCAAGAACTTTGTCTGAAAGATTCTTTCTTGTTTTTATCTGGGAATATTTCCATTTTCACCAGAGGACTCAGTGCGCTCCCATATATCCCTTTGCAGATTCCACGAAAACTGTTAGCAAACTGTTCCCTGAAAAGAAAGGTGTAACACTGTGAGATAAATTCATACATCACTGAGCAGTTTCTCAGAAAGTTTCTTTCTAGTTTTAATCTCAGGATATTTCCTTTGCCACAATAGGCTTCAATGGGATCCTAAATATCCCTTCTAAGATTCACCAAAAATAGTGCTACCAAACTGTGCCATGAGAACAACAGTGTATATCTGTGAAATGAATTCACCCAACATAAAGAAGTTTCTCAGAAAGCTTCTCTATGGTTTTATATGCAGATACTTTCTTTATCACCATAGGCTTCAAAGCGCTCCCAAATACCCAATTGCAGATTCCACGAAAACAGTGTTATCAAACTGCTCAATGGAAAGAATGTTATGTATCTGTGAGATGAAATGACACATCATAAACTGTTTCTCAGAATACTTCCTTCTAGTTTTTATCTCAGGATATTTCCTTTTTTACTATATGTCTCAATGTGCTCCCCAATATCCCTGTGCAAATTCGACAAAAACAGTGTTAGCAAACTACTCTGTGAAAACACAGGTGTAACTCAGTAAGATGAATTAAAACGTCACAAAGCAGTTTCTCATAAAGCTTCTTTCCAGTATTTATATGATTATATTCCCTTTGTCACCATAGGCTTCAATCTGATTCAAAATATTCTTTCTCAGGTTACCCAAAAACATTGCTAACAGACTGAACACGAAAAGAATCATGTAGCTCTGTGAGATGAATTCACAAATCACAAAGCAGTTTCTCAGAAAGCTTCTTTCTAGTTTGTATCTGAGGATATTTCCTTTGTCACCATAAGCTTCAACGCACTCCGAAATACCCCATTGCAGACTTCGATAAAATAGTGTAAGCAAACTTCTCAATGAAAAGAACAGTGTAACTCTGTGAGAGAATTCACACATCAGACAGCAGTATTTCAGAAAGCTTCTTTTTCGTTTTTATCTCTGGATATTTCCTTTGTCACCATTGGCTTCAATGTGCTCCCAAATATCCTAATGCAGATTCCACAAAGACAGTGTTAGCAGACTGCTCACTGAAAAGAACAGTGTAACCCTATGAGATGAACTAACCCATCACAAAGCAGTTTCTCAAAAAGCTTATTTCTAGTTTTTATCTGAGGATATTTTCTTTGTAACCATAAGCTTCATTACCCTAAGAAATATCCAATTGCAGATTGCAAGAAAACAGTGTTAACAAACTGCTCAATGAAAAGAACGGTGTAACTCTGTTAGATTAATTAATCCATCGCAAAGCAGTTTCTCAGAAAGCTTCTTTCTTGTTTTTATCAGAGGATATTTCCTTTTTCACTATAGGCCTCAAAGTACTCCTAAATATCCCTTTGCATATTCCATGAAAACAGTGTTAGCAAACTGCTTCAGCAAGAGAAAGGTATAACTCTGTGAGATGACTTCACGTTTCACAAAGAAGTTTCTCAGAAAGTTTCTTTTTAGTTATTTGAGGATATTTCCTTTGTCAGCATAGGCTTCCATGTGATCCAAAATATCCCTTCTTAAATTCCCCAGAAACATGGGTAACCGAATGCTCCAAGAAACAAAAGTGTAACTCTATGAGACGAATTCAAACATCACAAAACAATTTCTCAGAAACCTTCTTTCTACTTTTTATCTGAATATATTTCCTTGTCACCATAGTCTTCAAAGCACTCCCAAATATCCTAACACATATTCCATGAAGACAGTGTTAGCAGACTGCTCAATGAAAAGAACTGTGTAACCCTGTGACAGGAATTAACCCATCACAAAGCAGTTTCTCAGAAAGCTTCTTTCTAGTTTTTATCTGAGGATATTTCCTTGTCACCATAAAACTCAATACGCTCCAAAACATCCCATTGCAGATTCCAAGATAACAGTGTTAGCAAACCGCTCAAGGAAAAGAACAGTGTAACTCTGTGTGATGAATTCACACATCCCAAGCAGTTTCTCAGAAACCTTCTTTTTGCTATTTATCTGAGGATATTTCCTTTGTCAGCATAGGCTTCAATGCAATCCAAACTATCCCTTTTCAGATTCCCCAAAAACAGTGGTAACAAACTGCTCCATGAAAGCAAAGTGTAACTCTGTGAGATGAATTCACACCTCAGACAGCAGTTTCTCAGAAACCTTCTTTCTAGTTTTTCTCTGAGGATATTTCCATTGTCACCATAAGCTTCAGTGCACTGTGATATATCAATTCATAGATTCCAAGAAAACAGTGTTAGCAGACTGCTCAATTAAAATAACATTGTAGCTCTGTGAGATGTATTCACACATCACAAAGCAGTTTCTCAGAAAATTTCTTTCTAGTTTTTATCTGAGGATATTTCCTTTGTCACCATTGGCTTCAATGCGCTCCCAAACATCCTATTGCATTTTCCATGAAAACAGTGTTAGCAAAATTCTTTATGAAATGAACGGTGTATCTCTGTAGGTTTAATTCACAAACTGCAAAGCAGTTTCTCAGAAACCTTCTTTCTAGTTTTTATCTGAGGATATTTCCTTTTTCACTATACGACTAAAAGTACAAACAAATATCCCATTGTTGATTCCATAAGAAGAGTGTTAGAAAACTGCTCCATGAAAAGAAAGGTGCAACTCTTTGAGATGAATTCACAAATCACAAAGAAGTTTCTCAGAAAGTTTCTTTCCAGTTTTTATCTGAGGATATTTCCTTGTCACCGTAGGCTTCAATGCGATTTAAAGTATCCCTTCTTAGATACCCCAAAAACAGTGCTAACAGAGTGATTCATGAAAATAATCATGTAACTCTGTGAGATGAATTCACACATCCAAACCAACTTCTCAGAAAGCTTCTTTGTGGTTTTTATCTGATGATATTTCCATTGTCCCCATAAGCTTCATTGTGCTTCCAAATATTCTAATGCAGATTCCACGAAGACAGTGTCAACAGACTGCTCAATGAAAAGAGCGGTGTAACTTTGTGAGATGAATTAAACCATCACAAAGCTGTTTCTCAGAAAACGTCTTTCTAGTTTTTAATCTGAGGATATTTTCTTTGTCACCATAAGCTTCATTGTGCTAAGAAATATCCCTTTGAAGATTCCAAGTAAACAGTGTTAGCAAACAGCTCAATGGAAAGAAAAGTGTAACTCTGTGAGATGCATTCATCCATCACAATGCAGTTTCTCAGAAGTCTTCTTTCTGGTTTTTATCTGAGGATATTTCATTTTTCACTATAGGCCTCAAAGTACTCCCAAATATGCCTTTGCAGATTCCAGGAAAAGAATGTTAGCAAACAGCTCCTTGAAAAGAGAGGTGTAACTCCGTGAGATGAATTCACACATTACAAAGAACATTCTCAGAAAGCTCTTTCCAGTTTTTATCTGAGGATATTTTCTTGTTACCATAGGCTTCAATGCGATCCAAAATATCCCTTCTCAGATTCCCCAAAAAGAGTGCTAAGAAAGTGATGCATGAAAAGAATTGTGTAATCCTGTGAGATGAATTCACACAACCAAATCAGTTTCTCAGAAAGCTTCTTTTTGCTACTTATCTGAGGATATTTCCTTTGTCACCATAAGCTTCAATGTGTTCCCAAATATCCTAATGCAGATTCCAGGAAAAGAGTGTTAGCAGACTGCTCATTGAGAAGAATGGTGTAACTCTGTGAGATGAATTAACCCATCACGAGGAAGTTTCACCAAAAGCTTCTTTCTAGTTTTTATCTGAGGATATTTCCTTTGTCACCTTTAGCTTTATTGCACTAAGAAACATCCCACTGCAGATTCCAGGAAAACAGTGTTAGCAAACTTCTCAATGAAAAGAAAAATGTATCTCGGTGAAATGCATTCACATGTCACAATGCAGTTTCTCAGAAAGCTGCTTTCTAACTTATCTGAGGATATTTCCTTTTTCACGATAGGCCGCAACATGCTCCATAATATCACTTTGAAGATTCCAGGAAAACAGTGTTGCCAAACTGTTTCATGAAGAGAAAGGTGTACCCTTCTGAGTTGAATTCACACATCACAAAGAAGATTCTCCCAAAGCTTCTTTCCAGTTTGTACTTGAGGAGATTTCCTTTGTCAGCATAAGCTTCAATGCGATCCAAAATATCCCTTCTCAAATTCCCCAAAAACAGTGATAATCGACTGCTCCATGAAAGAAGAATGTAACTCTGTGAGATGGATTCACACATCAGAAAGCAGTTTCTCAGAAATCTTTCTAGTTTTTCTCTGAGGATATTTCCTTTGTCACTATAAGTTTCAATGCAATGTGAAATATCTATTTTCGGATTCCAAGAAAACAGTGTGAGCAGACTGCTCAATGAAAATAACATTGTAACTATGTGAGATGCATTCACACATCAGAAAGATGTATCTCAGAAGGCTTCTTTCCAATTTTTATCAGAGGATATTTCCTTGTCACCATAGGCTTCAATGCACTCCCAAACATCCTATTGCATTTTCCACGAAAACAGTGTTAGCAAACTGCTGTATGAAAAGAATGGTGTAACTCTGTCTGATGAATTCACACATCACAAAGCAGTTTCTCAGAAAGCTTCTTTCTAGTTTTTTGCTGAGGATATTTCCTTTTTCACTGTAGGCCTCAGACTGCAAACAAGTATCTCTTTGCAGATTCTATGAAGAGAGTGTTAGCAAACGGCTCCACGAAAAGAAAGGTGTAACTCTGTGAGATGAATTCACACATCACAAGAACTTTCTCAGACAGCTTCTTTCCAGTTTTTATCTGAGGATATTTCGTTTTCACCATAGGCTTCAATGCGATCCAAAATATCCCTTCTCAGATTCCCCAAAAAAAGTGCTAAGAAAGTGAACCATGAAAATAATCTTGTAAATCTGTGAGATGAATTCACACATCCAAATCAGTTTCTCAGAAAACTTCTTTTTTTTTTTTCCTGAGGATATTTCCTTTGTCCCTACAGGATTTAATGTGCTACCAAATATCCTAATGCAGATTCCATGAAAACAGTGTTAGCAGACTCCTCAATGAAAAGAAAGGTGTAACTCTGTGAGATGAATTAAGCCGTCAGGAAACAGTTTCTCAGAAAGCTTTTTTCTAGTTTTTATCTGAGGATATTTCTTTTGTCACCATGAGCTTCAATGCACTAAGAAATATCCCATAGTAGATTCCAGGAAAACAGTGTTAACAAACTGCTCAATGAAAATAAAAGTGTATCTCCGTGAGATGCATTCACACATCACAATGGAGTTTCTCAGAAAGCTTCTTCCTAGCTTTTATCTAAGGATATTTCCTTTCTCACCATAGGCCTCCATGGCCTCCGTAATATCACTTTGGAGATACCACCAAAACTGTCATCAATCTGCTTCCTGAAAAGAGAGGTGTAACTCTGTGAGACGTATTCGCACATCACAAAGAAGTTTCTCAGAAAGCTTCTTTCTAGTTTTTATTTGAGGATATTTCATCAGTGTAGGCTTCAATGCGATCCAAAATATCACTTCCCAGATTCCCCAAAAACAGTGGTAATCGACTGCTTCATGAAAGGAAAGTATAACACTGTGAGACGAATTTACACATCAGAAAGCAGTTTCTCAGAAACCTTCTTTCTAGTTTTTCTCTGAGGATATTACCTTTGTCACTATAAGCTTCAACATGCTGCAAAATATCCCTTTACAGATTCCTGGAAAACAGTGTTAGCAGACTGCTCAATGAAAAGAATGGTGTAATTCTGTGAGACGAATTAACACATCACAAAGCAGTTTCTCAGAAAGCTTCTTTCTAGTTTTTGTCTGAGGATGTATCCTTTGTCACCATAAGCTTCATTGTGCTAAGAAACACCCCACTGCAGGTTCCAAGAAAACAGTGTGAGCAAACTGCTCAATGAAGAGAAAAGTGTACCTCGGCAAGATGCATTCACACATAACAATGCAATTTCTCAGAAAGCTTCTTTCTAGTTTTTATCTGAGGATATTTCCTTCTTCACCATAGGCCTCAAGGTGCCCTGAAATATCACTTGGCAGACTCCATGAAAACAGTGTTGGCAAACTGCTTCATGAAGATAAAGATGTAACACTGTGAGATGAATTCACACTTCAGAAAGAAGTTTCTCAGAAAGCTTCTTTCTAGTTTTTATTTCAGGATACTTCCTTTGTCAGCCTAGGCTTCAATGCGATCCAAAATATCCCTTATCAGATTCCCCAAAAGAGGTGTTAACAGACTGCTCCAAGAAAGGAACGTGTAACTCTGTGAAATGAATTCACACATCAGAAAACACTTTCTCAGAAACCTTCTTTCTCATTTTTCTCTGAGGATATTTCCTTTGTCACCATTAGCTTCAATGCGCTGTGAAATATCACTTTACGGATTCCAAGAATGCAGACTGCTTAATGAAAATAACATTGCAACTCTGTGAGATGTATTTACATATCACAAAGCAGTTTCTCAGAAGGCTTCTTTTTGGTTTTTATCTGAGGATATTTCCTTTGTCACCATAGCCTTCAATGCACTCCCAGAGATCCTCTTGCATTCTCCATGAAAACAGTGTTAGCACACTGCTGTATGAAAAGAATGTTGTAACTCTGTGTGATGAATTCCCATATCACAAATCAGTTTCTCAGAAAACTTATTTGTAGTTTTTATCTAAGGATATTTCCTTTTTCACTATAGATCTCAAAGTGCTCCCAAGTATCCCTTTGCAGATTCCCCGAAAAGAGTGTTAGCAAACTGCTCCATGAAAATAAATGTGTAACTCTGTGAGATGAATTCACACATCACAAAGCAGTTTCCCACAAATGTTCTTCCTGGTTTTCATCTGAGGATATTTCCTTTGTCTGTATAGTCTTAATAGCAATCCAAAATATCACTTCTCAGATTCCACAAACACACGGCAGCAAATGGCTGCATGAAAGAGTGCTTTAAGTGTGTGAGATGAATTCACACATCACAAAGTAGTTTCTCAGAAAGTTTCTTTTTGCTTTATTCTGAAGATCATTCCTTTGACACCATAGGCTTCAAAGAGATATAAAATATCACTTCTGAGATTCCACAAAAGCAGTGCTAGCAAACGGCTCCATGAAAGAGTGGTGAAACAATGTGAGATTAATTCACACATCACTAAACACTTTCTCAGAAAGCTTCTTTCTTGTTTTCATCTGAGGATATTTCAGGTCTCACTGCACTCCCGTATATATCATTGCAGAGTCTGCGAAAACAGTGATAGCAAACTTCTCAATGAAAGCAATGGTGTAACTCTGTGAGACGAATTCACACACCACAAAGCAGTTTCTGAGAAGGCTTCTCTCCAGTTCCTATGTGAGGATATTTCCTTTGTCACCATAGGCTTCAAAGCGATCCAAAATATTGCTTCTCAAATTCCACAAAAGCAGTGCTAGCAAACCCCTCCATGAAAGAGTGGTGTAACAATGTAAGACGAATTCACACATTACAAAGCACTTTCTCAGAAAGCTTATTTCTTGTTTTTATCTGAGGATATTTCAGGTCTCAAAGTGCCCCCGTGTGTCTTATTGCAGATTCTGTGAAAACACTGTTAGCAAGCTTCTCAATGAAAGCAATGGTGTAACTCTGTGAGGTGAATTCATCCACAGCAAAGCAGTTTCTGAGAAGGCTTCTCTCCAGTTTTTATCTGAGGATACTTCATTTTTCACCATGGGATTCAACGATATACAAAATATCACTTATGAGATTTCACAAAAACAGTGCTAGCAAATGTCTGCACGAAATAATGGTATAAATGTGTGAGATGAATTCACACATCACAAGGCAGTTTCTCAGAAAGCTTCTTTCGGGTTTATTCTGAGGATCTTTCCTTTGTCACCATAGGCTTCAAAGCGATACAAATTATTAATTCTCAGATTCCACAAAAACAGTACTAGCAAACAGCTCCATGAAATAGTGGTGTAACTCTGTGAGATGAATTCACACAACGCATAGCAGTTTCTCAGAAAGCTTCTTTGTTGTTTTTATCTGAGGATATTTTAGGTCTCAATGCACTCCCGTATATCTCATTGCAGATTCTGCGAAGACAGTGCTAGCAAAATTCTCAATGAAAGCAAAGTTGTAACCCTGTGAGGTGAATTCACACACCACAAAGCAGTTTCTGAGAAGGCTTCTCTCCAGTTTTTTTCTGAGGATATTTCTTTTTTCACCGTAGTATTCAATGTTACTCAAGATATCTCTTCTGTAATTCCACATAAAGAATGCTAGCAAACTCCTCCATGAAACAGGGGAGTAACTGTGTGAGATGAATTCACACATCACAAAGCAGTTTCTCAGAAAGCTTCATTCTGGTTTTCTTTCTGAGGATATTTCCTTTGTCCATATAGTCTTCACAGTGATTCAAAATATCAGTTCTCAGATTCCACAAAAGCAGTGCTAGCAAACGGCTCCAAGAAAGAGTGGTGTAACTCTGTGAGATGAATTCACACATCACAATGCACTTTCTCAGAAAGCTTCTTTCTTGTTTTTATCTGAGGATATTTCAGGTCTCAATGCACTCCCATGTATCTTATTGCAGATTCTGTGAAAACAATGATAGCAAACTTCACAATGAAAGCAATGGTGCAAATCTGTGAGGTGAATTCACACACCACAAAGCAGATTCTGAGAAGGCATCTCTCCAGTTTTTATCTGAGGATGTTTCTTTTTTCACCATAGGCTTCAAAGTAATCCACAATATCAGTTCTCAGATTCCACAAAAACAGTGCTAGCAAACGGCACCAAGAAAGAGTGGTGTAACTCTGTGAGATGAATTCACACATCACAAAGCAGTTTCCCACAAATGTTCTTTCTGGTTTTTATCTGAGGATATTTCTTTGTCCGTATAGTCTTCATAGCGATCCAAAATGTCTCTTCTCAGATTCCACAAAAACAGTGCTAGCAAGCGGCTGCATGAAAGCGTGGTGTAACTCTGTGAGATGAATTCACACATCACAAAGCAGTTTCTCAGAAAGCTTTTTTCTTGTTTTCATCTGAGGATATTTCCTTTGTCCATATAGTCTTCTTAGTGATCAAAATTATCACTTTTCAGATACCACAAAAACAGTGCTCGCAAACGGCCTCACGAAATAGTGGTGTAACTATGTGAGATCAATTCACCCATCACAAAGCAGTTTCTCAGAAAGCTTCTTTCTTGTTTTTATCTGAGGATATTTCAAGTCTCAATGCACTCCCTAATATCTCATTGCAGATTCTGTGAAAACAGTGATAGCAAACTTTTCAATAAAAGCAGTGGTGTAACACTGTGAGATGAATTCACACATCACAAAGCAGTTTCTGAGAAGGCTTCTCTCCAGTTTTTGTCTGAGTATATGTCTTTTTTCACCATAGGCTTCAAAGCAATACAAAATATTCCTTCTCAGATTCCACAAAAACCGTGCTAGCAAAGTCCTCCATGAAAGAGTGGTGTAAATCTGTGAGATGAAATCACATATCACAAAGCAGTTTCTCAGAAATCTTCTTTCTAGTTTACTCTGAGGATCTTTCCTTTGTCACCATAGGCTTCAGCATGATACAAAGTATCTTTTCTCAGATTCCACAAAAACAATGCTAGCAAACAGATCCATGAAAGAGTGGTGTAACAATGTGAGATGAATTCACACATCACAAAGCACTTTCTCAGAAAGCTTCTTTCTTGTTTTCATCTGAGGATATTTCGGGTCTCAAAGCGTCATCATGTGTCTCTTTGCAGATTCTGCGAAAACACTGTTAGCAAGCTTCTCAATGAAAGCAATGATGTAACTCTATGAGCTGAATTTACCCACAACAAAGCAGTTTCTGAGAAGCCTTCTCTCCAGTTTTTATCTGAGGATACTTCATTTTTCACCATGGGATTCAATGATATACAAAATATCACTTATGAGATTCCCGAAAAACAGTGCTAGTAAATGGAAATGGCTGTACGAAATAGTGGAAATAGTGGTGTAACTTTGTGAGATGAATTCACACATCACAAGGCAGTTTCTCAGAAAGCTTCTTTCGGGTTTATTCTGAGGATCTTTCCTTGAGACCATAGGCTTCAATGAGATACAAATGATCAATTCTCAGTTTCCACAAAAACAGTACTAGCAAATGGCTCCATGAAATAGTGGTGTAAATCTGTGAGATCAATTCACACAACACATAGCAGTTTCTCAGAAAGCTTCTTTGTTGTTTTTATCTGAGGATATTTCAGGTCTCAATACACTCCCGTATATCTCATTGCAGATTCAGCGAAAACAGTGATAGCAAAATTCCCAATGAAAGCAATGTTGTAACCCTGTGAAGTGAATTCACACACCACAAAGCAGTTTCTGAGAAGGCTTCTCTCCAGATTTTATCTGAGGATGTTTCTTTTTTCACCATAGATTTCAAAGCAATCCACAATATCAGTTCTCAGATTCCACAAAAACAGTGCTAGCAAGTGGCTGCATGAAAGAGTGGTGTAACTCTGTGAGATGAATTCACATATCGCAAAGCAGTTTCTCAGAAAACTTCTCTCTGATTTTTATCTGAGGATATTTCTTTTATCTGTATAGTCTTCATAGCCATCCAAAATATTACTTCTCAGATTCCCCAAAAACAGTGCCAGCAAACTCCTCCATGAAAGGGTGGTGTAACGCTTTGAGATGAATTCACGCATCACAGAGAAGTTTCTCAGAAAGCTTCTTTCTTGTTTTTATCTTAGGGTATTATCTTTGCACCATGAACTTCTAAGCGATCCAAAATATTACTTCCCAGATTCCACAAAAAGAGTGCTAGCAAACTCCTCCGTGAAAGAGTGGTGTAACTCTGTGAGACGAATTCACACATCACAAAGCAGTTTCTCAGAAAACTTCATTATAGTTTTTATCTGAGGATATATCCTTTGTCCGTATAGTCTTCAAAGCGATCGGAAATATCACTTCTGAGATTCCACAAAAGCAGTGCTAGCAAATGACTCCAAGACATAGTGGTGTAACTCTGTGAGATGAATTCACATATCACAAAGCAGTTCCTCAGAAAGCTTCTTTCTTGTTTTTATTTGAGGATATTTCAGTTCTCAAAGCAACCCCATGTGTCTCATAGCAGATTCTGTGAAAACACTGTTAGCAAGATTCCCAATGAAAGCAATTCTGAAACTAAGGGAGTTGAATTCACCCACAGCAAAGCAGTTTCTGAGAAGGATTCTCTCCAGTTTTATGAATTCACACATCACAAAGCAGTTTCTCAGAAAGCTTCATTCTGTTTTTTTTTTTTTCCTGAGGATATTTCCTTTGTCTGTATAGTCTGCAAAGCAATCTAAAATATGAGTTCTCAGAATCCACAAAACAGTGCTAGCAAACTCCTCCATGAAAGAGTGGTGTAACTCTGTGAAATGAATTCACACATGACAAAGCAGTTTCTCAGAAGGCTTCATTCTGTTATTTATCTCAGGATATTTCCTTTGTCTGTATAGTATTCAAAGTGATCTGAAATATCAGTTCTCAGATTCCACAAAAACAGTGCTGGCAAATGGCTGCATGAAATAGTAGTGTAAGTGTGAGATAAATTCACACATCACAAAGCAGTTTCTCAGAAAACTTCTTTCTGATTTTTAAGCTGAGGGTATTTCCTTTGTCCATAAAGTCTTCATACCGATCCAAAATATCACTTCTCAGATTCCATGAAAACAGTTCTAGCAAATGGCTCCATGAAATAATTTTGTAACTCTGTGAGATCAATTCACACATCACAAAGCAGTTTCTCAGAAAGCTTATTTCTTGTTTGTATCTGAGGATATTTCAGGTCTCAATGCCCTACCATATATCTCATTGCAGATTCTGTGAAAACAGTGATAGCAAACAATGAAAGCAATGGTGTAACTCTGGGAAGTGAATTCACACACCACAAAGCGGGTTTTGAGAAGCCTTTTCTCCAGTTTGTATCTGAGGATATTTCTTTTTTCACTGGGGGATTCACTGTTATCTAAGATATCTCTTCTGTGATTCCACACAAACAGTGCTAGCAAACTACTCCATGAAAGAGTTGTGCAACTCTCTGAGATGAATTCACACATCACAAAGCAGTTTCTCAAAAAGCTTCCTTCTTGTTTTTATCTGGGGAAATTTCATTTGTCCATATAATCTTCAAAGCGATCCAAAATATCAGTTCTCAGATTCCACAAAAGCAGTGCTAGCAAATGGCTCCAAGAACGAGTAGTGTAACACTGTGAGATGAATTCACATATCACAAAGCAGTTTCTCAGAAAGCTTCTTTCTCGTTTTTATCTGAGGATATTTCCTTTGTCCATATAGTCTTCACAGCGATCCAAAATATTACTTCTCAGATTCCACAAAAACGGTGCCATCAAAGTCCTCCATGAAAGGGTGGTGTAACTCCGTGAAATGAATTCACACATCACAAAGACATTCCTCAGAAAGCTTCTTTCTGTTATATTCTGAGGATAATTCCTTTGTCACTATATTCTTCAAAGTGATACAAAATATCACTTCTCAGATTCCACAAAAGCAGTGCTAGCAAACGGCTCCAACAAAGAGTGGTGTAACACTGTGAGATGAATTCACAAATCACACATTAGTCTCTCAGAAAGCTTCTTTCTGGATTTTATCTGAGGATATTTCCTTTGTCCGCATAGTCTTCATAGCAATCCAAAATATTACTTCTCAGATTCCACAAAAAGAGGCCAGCAAACTTCTCCATGAAAGAGTGTAACTCTGTGAGATGAATTCACACATCACAAAGCAGTTTTCAGAAAGTTTAATTCTGGTTTTTATCTGAGGATATTTCTTTTGTCTGTACAGTCTTCAAAGTGATCCATAATCTGAGTTCTCAAATTCCACAAAAAGAGTGCTAACAAACGGCTCCAAGAAAGAGTGGTGTAACTCTGTGAGATGAATTCACACATCACAAAGCAGTTTCTAGGAAAGCTTCATTCTGATTTTTATCTGAGGATATTTAGCTTGTCCGTATAGTCTTCAAAGAGATCCGAAATATCAGTTCTCAGATTCCACAAAAACAGTGTTAGCAAAGGGCTCCAAGAAAGAGTGGTGTAACTCTCTGAGATGAATTCACATATTACAAAGCAGTTTCTCAAAAAGCTTCGTTCTGGTTTTTGTCTGAGAATATTATCTTTGTCGGTATAGTCTTCATAGCAATACAAAATATCCCTTCTCAGATTCTAGAAAAACAGTGCTAGCAAAAGGCTCCATGAAAGATTCATGTAACAATGTGACATGAATTCACATACCACAAAGAAGTTTCTCAGAAAGCTTCTTTCTGGCTTTCTGGTTTTTATCTGAGAATATTTCCTTTGTCTGTATAATCTTCAATGCGATCCAAAATATCACTTCTGAGGTTCCCCAAAACCTAGCAAGTGGCTCCACTAAATAGTGGTGCAACTCTGTGAGATCAAGTCACACATAATAAAGCAGATTCTCAGAAAGCTTCTTTCCTGTTTTTATCTGAGGATATTTCAGGTCTCAATGCACTCCCATGTATCTCATTGCAGATTCTGCAAAAACGGTGAGCAAACTTCTCAATGAAAGCAATGGTGTAATTCTGTGAGGTGAATTCCCACACCACAAAGCAGTTTCTGAGAAGGCTTCTCTCCAGTTTGTATCTAAGGATATTTCTTTTTTTCACCATGGGATTCAATGTTATCCAAGATATCTCTTCTGTTATTCCACATAAAGAGTGCTAGCAAACTCCTCCATGAAAGAGTGGTGTAACTCTGTGAGCTGAATTCACACATCACAAAGCATTTTCTCAGAAAGCTTCATTCTGGTTTTTATCTGAGAATATTTCCTTTGTCCATATAGTCTTCAAAGCAATCCGAAATCACAGTTCTCAGATTCCACAAAAACGGTGCTAGCAAACACCTCCATGAAAGAGAGGTGTAACTCTGTGAGATGAATTCACACATCACAAAGCAGTTTCTCAGAAAGCTTCTTTCTGTGTTTTTTTCTGAGGATATTTCCTTTTTCTGTAGAGTCTTTATAACAATTCAAAATGTCACTTCTCAGATTTCACAAAAACAGTGCTAGCAAACTGCTCCAAGACATACAGGTGTAACTCTGTGAGATGAATTCACACATCACAAAGCAGTTTCTCAATAAGTTTCTTTTTTTTTTTTGTAATCTGCAGTATTTCTTTTGTCCATATAGTCTTCATAGTGATCCAAAATATCACTTCTCAGATTCCAAGAAAACATTACTAGCAAACTCCTCCATGAAATAGTGGTGTCACTTTGTGAAATGAATTCACACATCACGATGCAGTTTTCCAGAAAGCTTCCTTCTGGTTTTTATAGGAGGATATATCGTTTCTTCTTATAGTCTTCAAAGCAATCTGAAATATCAGTTCTCAGATTCCACAAAAACAGTGCTAGAAAACGGCTGCACAAAACAGTGGTGTATCTCTGTGAGATGAATTCACACATAACAAAGCAGTTTCTCAGAAAGCTTCTTTTTGGTTTTTATCTGAGGATATATCCTTTGTCCAGATAGTCTTCATAGTTATCCAAAATATCACATCTCAGATTCCACAAAAACAATGCTAGGAGTTGGCTCCATGAAAGAGTAGTGTAACTCTATGAGATGAATTCACACCTCACAAAGCAGTTTTTCAGAAAGCTTCTTTCTTGTTTTTATTGGAGTGCATTTCAGTTCTCAATGCATACACTTATATCTCATTGCAGATTCTGCGATAATAGTATTAGCAAACTTCTCAATGGAGGCAAGGTGTAACTCTGTGAGATGAATTTACACAGAACAAAGTAGTTTCTGAGAAGGCTTCTCTCCAGTTTTTTTCTGAGGGTATTTCATTTTTCACCATGGGATTCAACGATATCCAAGATATCACTTCTGAGATTCCCCCGCAGGCTATTCTCACCATAGGCCTCAATGTTCTCCCAAATATCCCTTTGCAGATTCCTCGAAAACAGTGTTAGCAAACTACTCCATGAAAATAGGAGTGTAACACTGTGAGATGAATTCACATATCACAAAGGACTTTCTCAGAAATCTTCTTTCTAGTTTTTATCTGAGGATATTTCTTTTGTCACCATAGGCTTCAATGAGATCCAAAATATTCCTTCTCAGATAATGTAAAAACAGTGCTACCAAACTGGTCCATGAAAACAATCGTGTATCTCTGTGAGATGAATTATCACATCACAAATTGGTTTCTGAGAAAGCTTCTTTCTAGTTTTTATATGAAGATATTTCATTTGTGAACATAAGCTTCAATGCACTCTGAACTATCAGATTGCATATTCTAAGAAAATAGTGTTAGCAAACTGATCAATGAAAAGAAGAGTGTAACTCTGTCAAATGAATTCATTCATCAGAAAAGAGTTTCTCAGAAAGCTTGTTTCTAGTTTCTAACTCAGGATATTTCTTTTTCACCATAGGCTTCAATGTGCTTCCAAATATACCTTTTCTGATTTCCCAAAAACAGTGTTAGAAAACTGCTTCATGAAAAGAAAGGTCTAAGTCTATGAGATGAATTCACACATTGCAAAGAAGTTTCTCAGAAAACTTCTTTATAGTTTTTATATGAGGATATTTCCTTTGTCACCACAGGCTTCAATGCACTCCCAAATATCCAATTGTACATTAAACGAAAACAGTGTTATCAAGCTACTCAATGAAAAGATCTATGTAATTCTCTGAGATGAAATGACACATCACAAAGTAGTTTCTCACAAAACTTCTTTCTAGTTTTTTATCTGAGCAAATTTCCTTTTTCACTATAGGCCTCAATGTGCTCCCAAATATCTCATGGCAGATTCCATGGAAACAGTTTATGCAAACTGCTCCATGAAAAGAAACGTGTAACACTGTGAGATGAATTCAAATATCATAAATTCCTTTCTCAGAAAGCTTCATTCTAGGTTTTATCTGAGGATATTTCCTTTGTCAATATAGGCTTCAATGTGATACAAAATATCCCTTCTCAGATTAACCAAAAGCCTTGCTACCAAACTGCTCCATGAAAAGGATCATGTAACTCTGTGATACAAATTCACAAATCAAAAAGCAGTTTCTCAGAAAATGTCTTTCTATTTTTTGTCTGAGAATATTTCCTTTAACAACATTAGCTTCAATATACTCAGAAATATCCCATTGCAGATTCCAAGAAAACAATGTTAGCAAACTGCTAAATGAAAAGAACAGTGTGAATGAACAGTGTGAATGAATTCACTTCTGTGAGATGAATTTAAGCATCACAAAGCAGTTTCTCAGAAAGCTTCCTTCAAGTTTTCATCTGAGGATATTTCCTTTCCCACCATAGATCTCAAAGCACTCCCAAATATCCCTTTGCAGATTCCCCTAGAACAGTGTTAGCAAACTGCTACATGAAAATTGAGGTGTAACTCTGTGAGATGAATTCATACAAAACAAAGTCGTTTCTCAGAAAGCTTCTTTCTACCTTCTGTCTGAGGATATTTCCTTTGTCACCATAGGCTTCAATGGTCCAAAATATACCTACTGAGATTCCCCAAAAACAGAACTACCAAAATTCTCTGTGAAAAGTATCATGTAACTCTGTGAGATGAATTCTCAAATGACAAAGCAGTTTCTCAGAAAGGTTCTTTCTAGTTTTTCTCTGTGGATATTTCCTTTGTCACCACTAGCTTCAGTTCACTCTCAAATATCCTATTGCAGATTCTAGGAAAATAGTGTTATCAAACTACTCAATGAAAAGAACAGTGTAACTCTCGGAGATGAATTCACTCATCACAAATCAGTTTCTCAGAAAGTTTCTTTCTGGTTTTTATATGAGAATATTCTCTTTGTTTCCATAGGCTTCAATGAGCTCCCAAATATCCTACTGCAGATTCCACAAAAACAGTGTTATCAATCTGCGGAATGATAAGAATGGTATAACATTGTGAGATGAATTTGCACATTCCAAAGCAGTTTCTCAGAAAGTTTCTTTCTGGTTTTTATCTGAGGATGCTTCCTTTTTCACCATAGGCCTAAATGAGTGCCCAAATATCCTTTTGCAGATTCAATGAAACCAGTGTTACCAAAATGCTCAATGAAAAGAAATGTGTAACACAGTGAGATGAATTCACACATCACAAAGCAGTTTCTCAGAAATTTCTTTCTAATTTTCATCTGAGGATAATTCCTTAATCGACATAGGCTTCAACATGATCCAAAATATCCCTTTTCAGATTCCCCAAAAATAGAGCTACTAAACTGCTCCATGAAAAGAATCATGTTATCCTGTGAGATGAGTTAACACATCAGAAAACAGTTTTTCAGAACACTTTCTTCTAGTTTTTATATGAGGATATTTCATTTCTCACCATAAGCTTCAAGCTGCTCCAAAATACAACATTGCAGATCCCAAGGAAAGAGTGTTTGCACACTGCTCAATAAAAACCACAGTGTAATTCGATGAGATGTATTCACACATCACAAAGAAGTTTCCCAGAAAGCTTCTTTCTGTTTCTTATCTAATAATATTTAACTTTTCACTATAGGCCTCAATGTGCTCCCAAATATTCCTTTACAGATTCCATGAAAAGATTGTTAGCAAGCTGCTTAATGAACATAAAGGTGTAACTCTGTGAGAAGAATTCACACAACACAAGGAACTTTCTCAGAAAGCTTCTTTCTAGTTTTTATCTGAGGATATTTCCTTTGTCACCATAGGCTTCAATGCGATCCAAAATATCCCTTCTCAGATTCCCCAAAAACAGTGCTCCCAAATGGATCCACGAAAAGAATCGTGTAACTCTGTGAGGTGAATTAACACATCCTTAAGCGATTTCTCAGAAAGCTTCTTTCTGGTTTTTGTCTGAGGATATTTCCTTTGTCACCATAAGCTTCTATGCAATCTGACATATCCCATTGAAGGTTCCAAGAAAACAGTGTTAGCAAACTGCTCAATGAAAAGAGTAGTGTAACTCAGTGAGATTAATTCACACATCACAAAGCAGTTTCTCAGAAACCTTCTTTCTCGTTTTTATCTGGGGATATTTCCTTTTTCAAATAGTCCTCAATGCTCTCCCAAATATCCCTTTGCAGATTCCACGAAAACTGTGTTAGAAAACTGCTCCATGAAAAGAATGGTGTAACTCTATGAGATGAATTCACACATCACAAAGAACTTTTCCAGAATGCTTCTTTCTAGATTTATCTGAGGATATTTCTTTTGTCACTATATTCCTGAATGTGCACCCGAATATCAGATTGCAGATTACACGAGAAAAGTTGTAGCAAACTTCTCAACGAAAAGAACGGTGTAACTCTGTGATATGAATTCACACATCACAAAGCAGTTTCACAGAAAGCTTATTTTTGATTTTTATCAGAGGATATTTCCTTTGTCACCATAATCTGCAATGTGCCCCAATATATCCCACTGTAGATTAAAAAAAAACTGTGTTAGCAAACTGCTGATTGAAAAGTCCAGTGTAACTCCATGAGATGAATTCACACATCACAAAGCAGTTTCTCAGAAAGCTTCTTTCTAGATTTTATCTGAGGATTATTCCGTTTTCAACATAGGCTTCTATTTGCTCCAAAATATCCCTTTCCAAATTCCACAAAAAGAGCATTCGGAGACTGCTCAATGAAAAGAGCAGTGTAACTCTGGTAGATGAATTCACACATCGCAAAGCAGTTTCTCATAAAGCTTCTTTTGGGTTTTTGTCTGAGAATATTTCCTATGTCACCATAGGCTTTAAAGCACTCCAAAATATGCTACTGCAGATTACACAAAAAAAGTTTTATCAAACTGATCAATGAAAAGAACTGTGGAAGTCTGTGAGATGAATTCACAAATCACAAACTACTTTCTCTGAAAAATACGTTCCAGTTTTATTCTGAGGGTGTTTTCTTTGTCAACATAGGCTTCAAGGCAATCCAAAATATGCCTTCTCAGATTCCACAAAAGCAGTATTACCAAATGATCCATGGAAAGAGTCGTGCAACCCTGTGAAATGAAATAACACATCACAAAGTGGTTTCTCAGAATGTCTCTTTCTCGTTTTTATCTGAGGATAATTCCTCTTTCACTATAGTCCTCCACGTGCTGACAAATATCCCTTTGCACCCTTTGCAGATTCCATGTAAACAGTGTTAGGAAACTGCTCCATGAAAAGAAAGGTGTAACTCTGTGGGATTAATTCACACATCACCAAGAACTTTCTCAGAAAGCTTCTTTCAATTTTTTTTCTGAAGATATTTCCTTTTTCACCATAGACTTCAATGCAATTCAAAATATCCTTTCTCAGATTCCCCAAAAACAGTGCTACTACACTGTTCCATAAAAAGAATTGCATAACTCTGTGAGATGAATTCACGAATCAGAAAGCAGTTTCTCAGAAAGAATCTTTCTACTCTTTGTCTGAGGATATTTCCTTTGTCACCACAAGCTTCAATGTGCTCCGAATTATCGCTTTGGAGATTCCACGAAAACAGTGTTAGTAAATTGCTGAATGAAAAGAATGGTGTAACTCTGTGAGATGAATTCACACATCACAAAGCAGTTTCTCAGAAAGTTTCTTTTTGGTTTTTATCTGAGGAAAATTCCTTATTCAACATAGGCCTCATTTCGCCCCAAAATATCCCATTGCAGATTTCACGAAAAGAGTGTTAGGAAACTGCTCAATGAAAAGAAAGGTGTAACTCTGTGGGATTAATTCGCACATCACAAGGAAGTTACTCAGAAGGTTTCTTTCTAGTTTTTATCTGAGGATATTTCCTTTGTCACTCTTGGCTTTAATGCTATCCAAAATATCCCTTCCCAGATTCCAAAAAAAATAGAGCTACCAAACTGTACTATGAAAAGAATCATGGAACTCTGTGAGATAAATTAACGAATCACAAAGAAGTTTTTCAGAAACCTTCTTTATAGTTTTTGCCTGAGGGTATTTCCTTTGTCACCCTAAGCTTCAATGTACTCTGAAAAATCTCATTGCAGATTCCAAGAAAACTGTGCACGCAAACTGCTCAGTGAAAAGAACAGTGTAACTCTGCGAGTTCAATTCACACACCACAAAACAGTCTCTTAGAAACCTTCTTTTTGGTTTTTATTTGAGGATATTTCTTTTGTCACCATAGGTTTGAAGGTGCTCCCAAATATCCCTTTGCAGATTCCACAAAAACAGTGTTAGCAAACTTCTCCTTGAAAACAAAGTTGTGACTCTGTGAGATGAATTTACTCACCATGAAGAAGTCTCTCAGAAACTTTCTTTCTAGTTTTTACATGAGGACAGTTTCTTTGTCAATATAGGCTTCAATGTTATCCAAAATATCCCCTCTCAGGTTCTCCAAAAGCATTGCTACCAAACTGCTCCATGAAAAGAAAGGTGTAACTCTGTGAGATGAATTCACAAATCACAAAGCAGTTTCTCAGGAAGCATCTTTCTAGTTTTTGTCTGAGGATATTTCCTTTGTCACCAAAAGCTTCAATGCCCTCCGAAATATCCTACTGCAGATTCTACAAAAACAGTGTTATCAAACTGCTCATTGAAAAGAATCATTTAACTCTGTGAGATGAATTTACACATTGCAAAGCAGTTTCTCAGAAAGCTTCTTTCTAGTATTTATCTGGGGATATTTCCTTTTCCATTATTGGCCTTAATGTCCTTCCAAATACCACTTTGCAGATTCCATGAAAACAGTGTTAGCAAACTGCTCTTTGAAAGAAAGGTGTATCTCTATGAGATGAATTCAATTAACACAAGGAACTTCCTCAGAAAGCTTCTTTCTAGTGTTTATCTGAAGATATTTCCTTTTTCACTCTAGGCTTGAAGGCGTTCACAAATATCCCTTCCAGTTTGCACAAAAACAATGATAACAAACACTAAATGAAAAGAAAGGCGTAACTCTGTGAGATGAATTGACGCATCAAAAAACAGTTTTGCAGAATGTTTCTTTCTCTCGAATCTGAGGATATTTCCTTTTTCACTGTAGGACTCAATGTGCTCCCAAATATCAATTTGCAGATTCCAAAAAAACAGTGTTAGCAGTGCCCCATGAAAAGAAATGTACAGCATTGTGAATGGAATTCACACATCACGAAGCAGTTTCTTAGAAAGCTTATTTCTACTTTTTATCTGGTGATAATTCCTTTGTCACCATGGGCTTCAATGCGATTCAAACTGTCCCTTCTCGGATTCCCCAAAAACGGTGCTACTCAATTGATCCACGAGAAGAATCGTGTAACACTGTGAGGTGAATTAGCACATCACAAAGCAGTTTCTCAGAAAGCTTATTTTTGGTTTTTATCTGAGGATATTTCCTTTGTGAACATAGGCATCAATGCGTTGCCAAAAATCCCTTTTCAGATTCCACCAAAACAGTGTGAGCAAACTGCTCAATAAAAAGAACAGTGTAACACTGTAAAATGAATTCACACGTCACCAAACAGTTTCTCAGAAAGATTCCTCCTAGTTTGTATCTAAGGATATTTTCTTTTCCACTATAGGCCTCAATGGGCTCCCAAATATCCCTTTGCAGATTAAACAAAAACAGTGTTAGCAAACTGCCACATGAAAAGAAAGGTGTAAATCTGTAAGATGAATTCACACAAATCAAAGAACTTTCTTAGAAAGCTTCTTTCTGGTTTTTATCTGAGGATATTTTCTTAGTCACCTTGGACTTCAATGCAATCCAAAATATCCTTTCTCAGATTTCCCCAAAACAGTGTTACCAAACTGTTCCAAAAAAAAAGGATGGTGTAACTCTATGAGATGAACTCAAACATCACAAAGCAGTTTCTCAGAAATATTCTTTCTAGTTTTTAATGAGGATATTTCTTTTTTCATCATAGGTCTCAATGTGCTCAAAAATATTCCTTTGCATATTCCAGGGAAACTGTGTTTGCAATCTGCTCCATGAAAATAAAGGTGTAACTCTGTGGGATGAATTAACACCTCACAAATCAGTTTCTTGGAAACCTTTTTTCTAATTTTTATAAAATGGTATTTCCATTGTCACCAAAACTTCAATGCACTATGAAATATCCCATTGAAGATTCCAAGAAAACTGTGTTAGCAAAATGCTCAATGAAATCAAAAGTGTAACTCTGTGAGACGGATTCACTCATCACAATGCAGTTCTCAGAAAACTTATTCTTGGTTTTTCTTTCTGAGGATATTTCATTTGTCTTCGTAGTCTTCAATGCGCTCCCCAATATCCTACTGCAGATTCCATGAAAACAGTGTTGGCAAACTTCGCAATGTAAAGAATGATGTAACTCTGTGTGATGAATTCACACATCACAGAGGAGTTTCTAAGAAAGCTTCTTTCAGTTTTTATCTGAGGATATTTCCTTTTTCACTGTAGGCCTCGAAGTGCAACCAAATATCTCTTTGCAGATTCCACGAAAAGAGTGTTAACAAACTGCTCCATGAAAAGAACGGTGTAACTCTGTGGGATGAATTCAGACATCACAAAGAACTTTCACAGACAGCTACTTTCTAGTTATTATCTGACAGCATTTCCTTTGTCAACTTACGGTTTATTGCAGTCCAGAATATCCCTTCTGAGATTCACCAAAAACTGTGCTACCAAACTGCTACATGAAAAGAATCAGGTAACTGTGTGAGATGAATGAACACATCAGAAAGAGGTTTCTCAGAAAACTTCTTTCTACTTTTTATATGAGGATATATCCTCTGTCACCATAAGCTTTAATGCGCTCCAAAATATCAGATTGCAGATTCCAAGACAACAGTGTAAGCAAATGGCTCAATGCAAAGGACAGTGTAACTCTGTGAGCTGAATTCACACATCACAAAACAGGTTCTCTGAAATCTTTTTTCTAGGTTTTATCTGAGGATATTTCCGTTTTCAATATTGGCCTGAAGGCACTCCAAAATATCCCTTTACAAAATCCATGAAAATAATGTTAGCAAACTCCTCCATTTAAAGAATCGTGTAACTCTGTGAGATAAATTCCTGCAAAACAGAGAAGTTTCTCAGAAATGTTATTTCTGGTATTTCTCTGAGGATATTTCCTTTGTTACCCTAGGCTTCAAAGCAATCCAAAATATGCTTTCTCAGATTCCCCAAAAACAGTGTTAAAAAACTGCTCCATGGAATGAATCGTGTAACTCTGTGAGATGAATTAACACATTACAAAACGGTTTCTCAGAAGGCTTCTTTCCAGTGTTTATATGAGGGTATTTCCTTTTCCACCATAGGCTTCAATGAGCTCCCAAATATCCCTTCTCAGACACCACCAAAACTATGATGCCAAAGTGTTCCCCTCATCAGAATCATTTAGCTCTATGAGATGAATGCACACATCACAAAGGAGTTTCTCAGAAAGCTTCTCTCCAGTTTTTACCTGAAGATATTTCCTTTTTTGCCTTTGTACTATTTTTACTCCCGAATTTCCCTTTACAGATTCAATAAACACAGTGTTACCAAACTGCTAAATAAAAAGAAAAGGTGTAGGTCTGTGAGATGAATTCACCCAGCACAAAGTAGTTTCTCAGAAAGCTTCTTTCTAGTTCAAATCTGAGGACATTTTCTTTTTCAACATAGGCTTCAATGTGCTCCCATAAATCTCCTCTCAGATACCACAAAAACAATGATGCCAAAGTGTTCGATCAAAGAAAAGGTTAAACTTTTTCAGATGAATACACACATCACAAAACCGTTTCTGGAAAAGTTTCTCTCTAGTTATTATCTGAAGTTATTTCTGTTTTCAACGTAGGCCGCAAGAAGCTCCCGAATAACCCATTGCAGAATCCAGAAAAGCAGTGCTAGCAAACTGCTCCATGAAAAGATACCTGTAACTCTGTGAGATGAATTCACAAATCACAAAGCAGTTTCTCAGAAAGCTTCTTTCTAGTTTTTGTCTGAGGATATTTCCTTTGTCACCATAGGGTTCAATGTGCTCCAAAATATCCTATTGCAAATTACATGAAAATATTGTTAAAAAACTGCTCAATGAAGAGAACGGTGTAAATCTATGAGATGAATTCACACATCACAAAGCAGTTTCTCAGAGAGCTTCTCTCTGATTTTTATCTGAGGATATTTCCTTTTTCACCACAGGCTTCAATGTTGTCCCAAATATCCCTTTGCAGATTCCACGAAAACAGTGTTAGCAAACCGCTCCTTTAAAAGAAAGGTGTAACTCCATGAGATGAATTCACACATCACAAAGAACTTTCTCAGACAGCTTCTTTCCAGTTTTTATCTAAGGATATTTCCTTTGTCACTATAGGCTTCAATGTGATCCAAAATATCCTTTCTCAGAATCCCCAAAAACAGTGCTACCAAACTGCTCCATTGAAAGAATTGTGTGACTCTGTGAGATGAATTAACACATAGCAAAGTGGTTTCTCAGAAGGCTTCTTTCTAATTTTTATATGAAGACATCTCCGTTTCCAATATAGTCTTCAATGGGCCCCCAAATATCCCTTCTCAGATACCACGAAAAGAGTATTCCAAAATGCTCCTTCAACAGAAACGTTTATCTCTATGAGATGAATGCATACTTCACAAAGGGGTTTCTCAGAAAGCTTCTCTCTAGTTTTTACCTGAGGCATTTCGGTTTTTGCCGTTGGACTCTATGCGATCCCAAATATCCCTTTGCAGATTTCATAAAAACAGTGTTATCAAACTGCTCAAAGAAAAGAAAGGTGTAACTCTGTGAGATGAATTCACCCACCACAAAGCAGTTTCTCAGGAAGATTCCTTCTAGTATTTTTTGGAGGATATTTCCTTTGTCATCATAAGTTTCAATATGCTCCGAATTATCCCATTGCAGATTACAAGAAAACAGTGTTAGCAAACTGGTCAATGAAAAGACCTGTGTAACACTGTGAGATGAATTCACACATCACAAAGCAGTTCCTCAGAAAGCTTCTTCCTAGTTTTTGTCTGAGGATATTTTCTTTGTCACAATAAACTTCAACACGCTCCAAATGATCGCATTGCAAATTCCAACTAAGCAGTGTCAGCAAACTGCTCAATGAAAATATGAATTCACACACCAGAAAGCTGTTCTCAGAAAGCTTCTTTCTAGTTTTTCTCTGAGAATATTTCCTTTTTCACCATAGACTTCAATGCACTTCCAAATATACCATTGCAGATTCCAGGAAAAAGTGTTGGCAAACTTCCCAATGAAACAAATGGTATAACACTGTGAGATGAATTCACACATCACAAAAAAGTTTCACAGAAAGCTTTTTTTCGGTTGTTTTCTGAGGATATTTCCTTTGTGACCATAGGCTTCGATGGGCTCCCAAATATCTTATTGCAGATCCCATGAAAACAGTTTTATCAGACTGCTCAGTGAAAAGAATGGTATAATTCTATAAGATGAATTTACATATTAGAAAGCAGTTTCTCAGAATATTTCTTTCTAGTTTTTTTCTGAGAATATTTCCTTTTCAGTATAGGCCTCAGTGTGCTCACAAATATCCCTTTGCGGATTCCACGAAAACCGTGTTGCCAGCTGCTCCATGAAAAGAAAAGTACAACTCTGTGAGATGAATTCACACATCATAAAGAAATATCTCAGAAAGCTTCTTTCTAGTTTTTATCTGAGGATATTTCCTTTGTCACCATAGGCTTCATTGCAATAGAAAATAACCCTTCTCAGAGTCCCCAAAAACAGTCCTATAAAACTGATCCCTGTAAAGAATCATGTAACTCTCTGAGATGAATTAATACATCACAAAGCGGTTTCTCAGAATGCTTCTTTATAATTTTTGTCTGAGGATATCTCCTTTGTCACCTTAGGCTTCAATGCGATCCAAAATATCCCTTCTCAGATTCCCCAAAAAGAGTGGTACCAAACTGTGCCATGAAAATAAAGGTGTAACTGTGTGAGATGAATTCACACATCACTAAGTGGTTTCGTTTTTCACCAAAGGCTTCAATGCACTCTGAAATATCCTCTTGCAGATTCCATGAAAACAGTGGAAAGGAAAGGTGTTACTCTGTGAGATGAATACACAAATCACCAAGAAATTTCTCAGAAAGTTTCTTGCTAGTTTTTATCTGATTGTATTTCCATTGTCACACTAGGCTTCAGTGTGATCCAAAATATCCCTTCTCAGATTCCCCAAAAACTGTGCTACCAAACTGTTCCATGAAATGAATGGTGTAACTCTGTGAGATGAATTCACACATCATAAAGCTGTTTCTCAGACAGCTACTTTCTAGATTTTATCTGCAGATATTTCCTTTTTCTCCGTATTACTCAATGCTCTCTGGAATAGCCAATTGAAGATTCCAGAAAAAAAAGTTAGAAAACTTCTCAATCAAAAGAATGGGATAATGCTGTGAGATGAACTCACACATCACAAAACAGTTTCACAGAAAGCTTATTTTTGATTTTTATCTGAGGATGTTTCCTCTTTCACCATAGGTCTCAATGTGCTCCCATATATCCCTTGACAGATTCCACGAAAAGAGTGTGAGCAAAGGGCTCCATGAAAAGAAAGGTGTAACTCTGTGAGATGAATTCACACACATCAAAGAACTTTCCCTGAAACCTTCTTTGTAGTTTTTATTGGAGGATATTTCCTTTGTAATCATATGCTTCAGTGCAATTCAAAATATTCCTTCTCAGATTCCCCAACAACAGTGCTCTCAAACTGCTCCATGAAAAGAGTGGTGTAAGTCTGTGAGATGAACTCACACATGACAAAGCAGTTTTCAGAAAGCTTCTCTCTAGTGTTTTTGTTTGTTTGTTTTTTTTTCTTTTGAGGATATTTCCTTTTTCACCATAGGCCTCAACTGGCTCCAAAATATCGCCTTGTAGGTTACATGAAAACAGTGTTAGCTAACTGCTCCATGAAAAGAATGGTGTTACTCTGTGAGATGAATACACACATCACAAAGAGGCTTCTCAGAAAGCTTCTTTCTAGTGTTATATTTCGTTTGTCACCTTAGTCTCCAATGCCATCCAAAATATCCCTTCTCAGACTCCCCAAAAACAGTGCTACAAAACTGCTCCATGAAAAGAACGGTGTAACTCTGTGAGATGAATTGACACACTACAAAGCCATTTCTCAGAAAGCTTATTTTCAGCTTTTATCTGAGGATATTTCCTTTTTCACCATATTCCTCAATTAGCTCTGGAATATCCCTTCGCAGATTACAGGAAAAAACTGTTAGCAAACTTCTCAATGAAAGCAACAGTGTGACTTTGTGTGGTGAATTGACACATCACAAAGCAGTTTCACAGAGAGCTTCTCTTTGGTTTTGATCTGAGGATATTTCCTTTGTCACAATAGACTTCAATGTGCTCCCCAATATCCTACTGCATATTCCAAGAAAACAGTGCTATCAAACTGCTCAATGAAAATAACAGTGTAACTCTGTGAGATGAATTCACACGTCAAAAAGCAGTTTCTCATAAAGTTTCTTTCTAGTTTTTATCTGAGGATATTTCCTTTTTCACTACGGGCCTCAAAGCACTCACAAATATCCCTTTGCAGATTCCACGAAAACAGTGTTAGCAAATTGCTCCATGAAAAGAAAGGTGTTACTCTGTGAGATGAATACATACATCACAAAGAGACTTCTCAGAAAGCTCTTTTCTAGTTTTTATCTGAGAATATTTTGTTTGTCACCATAGGCTTCAAAGTGATCAAAAATATCCCTTCTCAGATTCCACAAAAACAGTGCTACTTAGCCGCTCCATAGAAAGAATCATGCAACTCTGTGAGATGTATTGAAACATCAGAAAACAATTTCTCAGAAGGCTTCTTTTTATTTTTATATGAGGATATTTCCTTTTCCACCGTAGACTTCAATGCGCTCCCAAGTATCCCTTCTCAGATACCACAAAAACTGAGGCCAAAGTGCTCCCTCAACAGAAACGTTTAACTCTACGAGATAAATGCACACTTCACAAAGGAGTTTCTCAGAAAGCTTCTCTCAAGTTTGTACCTGAAGATAGTTCCTTTTTCTCCATTGGACTCTATGCACTCCCGAATATCCCTTTGCAGCTTCCACACAATGTTAACAAACAGCTCAATGAAAAGAAAGGTGTAACTCTGTGAGAGAAATTCACACATCACAAAGAAGTTTCAAAGAAAGCTTCTTTTTTATTTTTTTCTGAGGATATTTCCTTTGTCACTGTAGGCTTCAATGTGCTCCAAAATATCTTAATGCAGATCTCATGATAACAGTGTTATTAGACTGCTCAATGAAAAGAATGGTATAATTCTGTAAGATGAATTCACACATCACAAAGCAGTTTCTCAGAATGTTTCTTTCTAGTTTTTTTCTGAGGATGTTTCCTTTTTCAGTATAGGCCTCAGTGGGCTCCCAAATATCCCTTTGCAGATTCCATGAAAACCATGTTAGCAAACTGCTCCATAAAAAGAAAGGTGTAACTCTGAGAGATGAATTCAAATATCACAAAGAAATATTTCAGAAAGCTTCTTTCTGGTTTTTATCTGATGATATTTCCTTTGTCACCATAGGCTTCATTGCAACAGAAAATAACCCTTCTCAGATTCCCCAAAAACAGTGCTACAAAACTGATCCTTAAACAGAATCATGTAACTCTCTGAGATTAATTAGTAAATTACAAAGCAGTTTCTCAGAATGCTTCTTTCTAGTTCTTGTCTGAGGATATTTCCTTTGTCACCATAGACTTCAATGTGATACAAAATATCCCTTCTCAGATTCCCCAAAAAGAGTGCTACCAAACTGTCCCATGAAAATAAAGGTGTAACTCTGTGAGATGAGTTCACACATCAGTAAGCGGTTTCACAGAAAACTTTTTTTCTTTTTCTGAGAATATTTCATTTTTCACCAAAGGCTTCAATGCACTCCAAAATATCCTATTGCAGATTCCGTGAAAACAGTGTTAGCAAACTCCTCCACGAAAAGTGTGGTGTAACTCTGTGAGATGAATGTACACATCACAAAGTTGTTTATCAGAAAGCTTCCTTCTCGTTTTTATCAGAGGATATTTCTGTTTTCACCATCGTCTCAACTTGCTCCCAAATATCACTTTGTAGATTCCATGAAAATATTGTTAGCAAAACAGCTGCATGAAAAGAAAGGTGTTACTCTGGGAGATGAATACACACATCACAAAGAAGTTTCTCAGAAAGTTTCTTGCTAGTTTTTATCTGATTATATTTCCACTGTCACACTAGGCTTCAATGTGATCCAAAATATCCCTTCTCTGATTCCCCAAAAACAGTGCTATGAAACTGTTCCATGAAAAGAATGGTGTAACTCTGTGAGATGATTTCACACATCACAAAGCCGTTTCTCAGACTGCTTCTTTCTAGATTTTATCTGCAGATATTTCCTTTTTCTCCATATTCCTCAATGCTCTCTGGAATATCCCATTGCAGATTCCACGAAAAAAGTGTTAGAAAACTTCTCAATAAAAAGAATGGGGTATCTCTGTGAGATGAATTCATACATCACAAAGCAGTTTCACAGAAAGCTTCTTTTTGATTTTTATCGAGGCTACTTCCTCTTTCTCCATAGGTCTCAATGCATTCCCAAAAATCCCTTGACTATTCCATGAAAACAGTTTGAGCAAACGGCTCCATGAATAGAAAAGTGTAACTCTGTGAGATGAATTCACACACCATAAAGAACTTTCTCAGAAACGTTCCTTCTAGTTTTTACCTGAGGATGTTTCCTTTGTAACCATAGGCTTTGATGCAATTGGAAATATTCCTTCTCAGATTCCCCAAAAACAGTGCTCCCAAACTGCTCCATGAAAAGAGTGGTGTAACTCTGTGAGATGAATTCACACATCACAAAGCAGTTTCTCAGAAAACTTCTTTCTAGTTTTTTTTCTGAGAATATTTCCTTTATCACCTTAGGCCTCAACTGGCTTCCAAATATCCTTTGTTGGTTACACAACAATGGTGTTAGCAAACTGCTCCATGAAAAGAATGGTGTTACTCTGTGAGATGAATACACATATCACAAAGAAGTTTCTCAGAAAGCTTCTTTTCAGCTTTTATCTGAGCATATTTCCTTTTTCACCATATTTCTCAATGAGCTCTGGAATATCCCATTACAGTTTCCAGGTCAAAACAGCAAACTTCTCAATGAAAGGAACAGTGTGACTCCATGAGGTGAATTGACACATCACAAAGCAGTTTCACAGAAAGCTTCTCCTTGGTTTTGATCTGAGGATATTTCCTTTGTCACAATAGACTTTATTGTGCTCTCCAATATCCTACTGCATATTCCAAGAAAACAGTTGAAAGGTGGCCTGTCACTCCACACCTGTATGCATTTCTCGTTAGGTGGAACGAGAGACTTGAGAAAATGTATGAGACACAGAGACAAAGTATAAAGAAAGAAAAAGTGGTCCCAGGGGACTGGTGCTCAGCATACAGCGGACCCACGCTGGCACCGGTCTCTGAGTTCCCTTAGTATTATTGATTATTATCTTTACCATCTTAAAGAAAAGGAAGTGGCAGGATAATACAGTATTATAGGGAGAAAGTCAGCAGTAAGACATATGAATAAAGTTCTCTGTGATATGAATAAATTTAAAGAAAAGTGTTGTGCCTTGATATGCATATGTAAACATCTCCATAAAACTTTTTAGTGCATAAAGAGCACCATTGTGCTAGCAAGTCCCGCCTTTCACCCTAAGGAGGTTTTCTCCTTTCTCAGTAAGCAGAACCTACAATCGGGTTTTATACCAAGATGTTCCATTGCCCAGGGATGGGCAGGAGACAAATGCTTTTCTCTTTTTTTCTTTTTCCTTTTCTTTCTCTTTTTCTTTTTCTTTTTTTTTATTATACTTTAAGTTCTAGGGTACATGTGCATAACGTGCAGGTTTGTTACATATGTATACTTGTGCCATGTTGGTGTGCTGCACCCCTCAACTCATTAGCACCCGTCAAGTCATCATTTATATCATGTATAACTCCGCAATGCAATTCCTCCCCCCTCCCCCCTCCCCATGATAGGCCCCAGTGTGTGATGTTCCCCTTCCCGAGTCCAAGTTTCCTCATTGTTCAGTTCCCACCTATGAGTGAGAACATGCGGTGTTTGTTTTTCTCTTCTTGTGATAGTTTGCTAAGAATGATGGTTTCCAGCTGCATCCATGTCCCTACAAAGGACGCAAACTCATCCTTTTTTATGGCTGCATAGTATTCCGTGGTGTATATGTGCCACATTTTCTTAATCCAGTCTGTCACAGATGGACATTTGGGTTGATTCCAAGTCTTTGCTATTGTGAATAGTGCCACAATAAACATATGTGTGCATGTGTCTTTGTAGTATAATAATTTATAATCTTTTGGGTATATACCCAGTAGTGGGATGGCTGGGTCATATGGTACATCTAGTTCTAGATCCTTGAGGAATTGCCATACTGTTTTCCATAATGGTTGAACTAGTTTACAATCCCACCAACAGTGTAAAAGTGTTCCTATTTCTCCACATCCTCTCCAACACCTGTTGTTTCCTGACTTCTTAATGATTGCCATTCTAACTGGTGTGAGCTGGTATCTCATTGTGGTTTTGATTTGCATTTCTCTGATGGCGAGTGATGATGAGCATTTTTTCATGTGTCTCTTGGCTGTATGAATGTCTTCTTTTGAGAAATGTCTGTTCATATCCTTTGCCCACTTTTTGATGGGGTTGTTTTTTTCTTGTATATTTGTTTGAGTTCTTTGTGGTGCTGGAAAAATTGGCTAGCCATAAGTAGAAAGCTGAAACTGGATCCTTTCCTTACTCCTTATATGAAGATTAATTCAAGATGGATTAGAGACTTAAATGTTAGACCTAATACCATAAAAACCCTAGAAGAAAATCTAGGTAGTACCATTCAGGACATAGGCATGGGCAAGGACTTCATGTCTAAAGCACCTAAAGCAATGGCAGCAAAAGCCAAAATTGACAAATGGGATCTAATTAAACTAAAGAACTTCTGCACAGCAAAAGAAACTACCATCAGAGTGAACAGGCAACCTACAGAATGGGAGAAAATTTTTGCAACCTACTCATCTGACAAAGGGCTAATATCCAGAATCGACAGATGCTTTTCTCTATCTCAACTGTCAACAACCGCCAAGAGGCCTTCCTTCCTCTTGTACTAGTCCTCCTCATCACCGACCCTTCACAAGCTGGGGGATGATCAGGTCTTTCCCTTCTCACAAGGCCATATTTCAGACTATCACATGTGGAGAAACCTTGGACAATACCTAGCTTTCCTAGGCAGAAGTCCCTGCGACCTTTGGCAGTGTGCGTGTCCCTGGGTACTTGAGATTAAGAGAATGGTGATGACTTTTAACCAGCAAGCTCCCTTGAGGCACTTGTTTAACACAGCACACCCTGCACAGCCCAAAATCCTTTAAACCTTGAGTCACTATACTATAGCACATGTCTCATGCAAGGACAAGGTTGGGGGTAGGGTCACAGATTAACAACATCTCAAATACAGAACAAAATGGAGCCTCTTATGTCTACTTCTTTCCATATAGACACAGTAACAGGCTGATCTCTCTTTCTTTTCCCCACATTTCCCCCTTTTCTTTTCAACAAAACCATCATTGTCATCATGGCTTGTTCTCGTTGGTCACTGTCTCTTTGTAACTGTTGGGTATACCTGCTGACTAGCAGGAGACAGAACAAGCACACAAAGATTAATATGAAATTTATAATAGTAGTACTTTAGATGGTATTAACCAAAGTGACAGGGTTAAGATTTGCGAGGCCATCAGCAACTCCCACAATTGCCTCTGTATCTGGTACCAACATAGAGATCACACACTTCACAAAGTAATAAAATATCACAAAGCAAGTGGAGGCAGGATGAGATCACAGGATGGCATTAAAATTAAAATTAAAATTGCTAATGAAATTTCGGGCTTGCATTGTCATTGATATCATCTTATCAGGAAACAGGGTTAGAGAGCAGACAACCTGTCTGACCAAAATTTATTAGGCGGGAATTTCCTTGTCCTAATAAGCCTGGGAGCACTACAGGAGACCGGAGCTTATTTCATCCCTTTGGCTTCGACCGTAAAAGGTGGCATGCTTCCAAGGGGGTTGTTTATAGGCCTACTCTCAGAGCACATTCTCTTTCTCAGGGATATTCTTTGCTGAGAAAAAGAATTCAGTGATATTGCTCCTATTTGCATGTAACAAGAGAAGAAATATGGCTCTGTTCCGTTTGGCTCACCAGTGGCCAGTTCAAGGTTACCTCCCTTGTTCCCTGAACATCGCTGTTATCCTGTTCTTCTTTCAAGATGCCCAGATTTCATATTGTTAAAACACACATGCTGGACAAACAATTTGTGCAGTTAACACAATCATCGCAGGGTCCTGAGGTAGCATATATCCTCCTCAGCTTACAAAGAAGATGATGGGATTAAGAGATTAAAGTAAAGACAGACATATAAAATTATAAAAGTATTAATTTGGGAGAACTAATAAATGTCCATGAAATCTTCACATTTTATGTTTTTCTGCCGTGGCTTCAGCGGGTCCCTCCATTCAAGGTACCTGACTTCGCGCAACATCCTCTCTCCCTTTCCTTCCATATAAATGTGTCATGGCGATGAAGGCTTGTTCGTTCTCTTGATTTTGACGCAGGATTCTTTGACTGGTCTGGCACACTAAAAACAAGCTGATTAAACAGAGACACACATTTCCAAAATTTACTGCAGTTGAGTTTCCAATAGACTCAATCCAAGTCGTGGGATTTAATCCATACAGATATTTTGCTACTAGATCTAATGCCTCAGCTCCAGGCACAATATTTAAGTGACTTTGAGAGGCTTCAAAAATTTGTTCTTTTAATTTAGAAATGTCTAAAGTGAGATTATCTTCTCTTCCCTGTATATGGTGTCTAACCATGTCCCAGTGATGTTCAGACTCATCATAAACTTGGGATGTAATACAAAAATCTGATGTATTCCAGTCACACTGTAACTGGAATAGATGTTCCAAGCTCATGAGTCTGTCTCCCATCCAAATGACAGTTTGTCTAAAATAATTAATTTGATTTGCCAATATTTGATCGATACCAGATTGTGAATTCCACAACCTTGTGGAATTCTTTTGCCAATTGTCAACAAAGCTTACTGTCTGAACAGAAGAGTGCAATGCAACTCCTGCCACAGTGGCTGTAGCTGTGATTGCAATTAATCCCATAATCACTGCAATTAAAGTAAAAGTGAATTTTTTGGATTTATTTAAAATGCCTTTTAATACTTCAGTCAAAATATGGATGGATGGCAAGGCCTCCCATGGTCGATCCATGGACACAGGGATCCACACACCTTCTCTTGCTCTCACTAGCAGAATACAGTGCTGCCAATCAAAAGTCAAATCAATGCAAGTAAACAATCTGCAATTTTCACAAGTTATAGTTTGGGAGTCTGGGTTTAATAACTATATTTCCTATGACTAACATAGAAGGGGGCTTTACACAACTTTGTAAAGGAACTGTTAGACTGGAATTTAAGTTGATAGAATAAAATGGCTTACAATCTCTTGTTTCTATAGTTTGATTTCCAGACCGAATTCTAAGGCAGTATGAAGCCACAGTAAGCCTCCATAATTCTGGATGCTCAGGACCAAAAACAGGACTTATTATTTTTGGTCTTGGAGTAGAGATTCCCTTTTCTGCCCATATCCGAGAGTAGAAAGACTGTAATTTTTTGTGCTTATGTTAGTCTAAACTTTCTGTTAAGTCACTATCAACAGTTGGACTCACTTGTGCACTGGGACAGAATTGAATTTGTCCTGTGCAATTGTGGTGGAATTGACCTCGAGGTGCACAATCTATGACAGTCCCGAATGTATTGTTTTGTAATATCACTGCACTATCGGCCACACATTCTTCCCAAACTAAATCTTTTGATTCTTTGGTAATCTCCTTGGGACAAGGTTTCCCTTTTGGCCTAAATTTTAATGATCTTTGATAAGAAAAGTCTTGTAAATAGTTTACCTGTGGTTTGAATGACATTCCGCTTGCCATGTGATAAATAAATCTACTGGTGGGACTGACAGTAGGTACTTCTACCAATAAATTTTGGATAGCAGGCAATAAACATCCTGTTGCTCTCCCTAGGCAAGTAGGAGAATAACGATACCCAATTGAAATATTTATCACCATTTCTTCTTCCTCCGGTTTGGCAGGGCAACGATCATCTGTGGGACCAGGTACTCACACACTATAATTAACATATACTTCAATAGGATTATCCATTCATGTGACTGCCCGAATTAAGGGCAGGAAAGGCACATAGACCCAGTAGGTATAATTAGCTGCAACTGCTCCTGCAGACATGGGGAGACTTACCACCATTGATACAACCATTAAAGCTGCAATCAGCATTTTTTCTGGGATTTGTGTCATCTTTGTGCTAGCTAGGCTTTTTCCAGCTAATGGTGTCAGCTTCTTTAACTGTGCCCAGGTTGGCAGCTCCGCCTTCTTGGTGCGTGGCGACTTCCTCTGTTCTTCTGATATCACCACTTGGTTCATCTTGCGAGTCAATGATGCTCGATTGCGGTGTTTCCATCTCCGTGGAGGCACTTTTCTTTGCATCTCCGATGGGTTCATTGTAGAACTTCAAATGTTTAGTGGGTATTCAAAGAGGAAGCTGATTTTCTCCTGGTGAAACACAAGCAAAACCTCTTCCCCAGGTTATCACCTTCCCTATTTCCCATGTCTTATTTTTGTTGTGTTTCCATCAAATCAGTTTTCCTTCATGTGGACTGTTATTTTTACCAGTAAGATGTTGTTCTGCAGAAGTAGTAGTCTGATTTCTATAAATGTTTAAAAAATTTAAAGTATAGAGTGCTAGATTAAGCTGCATCTGAGGAGTGGTACACTCCTTACTGTCTCCCCTTTCTTTGCCTTTAACTAACTGAGTTTTGAGTGTTCTATTAGTTCTTTCAACTATGGCCTGTCCTTGGGAATTATAAGGAATTCCTGTTGTACGTGTAATTTTCCACTGATTTAAGAATTTTTGGAAAGCTTTACTATAATAACCTGGTCCATTGTCAGTTTTAATTTTTTCTGGAATTCCCATTACAGCAAAACGAGATAATAAATATTTTTTAACATGGGAAGTACTTTCTCCTGTCTGGCAGGTTGCCCATATGAAATGTGACTAAGTATCAACTCTTACATGAACATATGATAATTTTCCAAATGCAGGTAAATGTGTAACATCCATTTGCCATAACGTATTAGGACACAGACCTCTGGGATTAGCTCCTGCCTCTTGAGTGGGCAGGTACAGTACTTGACACTGGGTGCAATGTTGTACAATATCTTTTGCCTGTTTCCATGTGACATTAAATTTGTTTTTTAACCCTGCTGCATTTGCAAGAGTCAAAGTATGAAGTTCTCATGCTTTTATGAATGCAGAGGATACCAGTAAGTCAGCTTGTTCATTTGCTTTAGGTAAAGGTCCTGATAATTTAGTGTGTGCTTGAATATGAGTAATATAAAATGGGAAATTCCTTTTTCTTACAGTTTGTTGTAATAAATTGAACAGCTGGTTTAACTGATCATCCATGCTATATTTAATTAGAGCTGTCTCAACATCCCTTGTAGCCTGTACTACATATGCAGAATCTGATACAATATTAACAGGTTGATTAAAATCTTGTAACACTGTAATGACTGCAACCAACTCTGCCCTTTGAGCCGATTGATATTGAGTTTTGATTACTCGCTCTTTTGGCCCTCCATAAGCTGCCTTTCCATTGCTGGAACCATCAGTAAATACCGCCAGAGCATTTTCTAAAGGTTCATGTCTGGTAATTTTAGGTAAAATCCAAGTAGTCAATTTTAAAAACTGGAAGATTTTTGTTTTTGGGTAATGATTATTAATAACTCCCACAAAATCAGCAAGACCAATCTGCCATGCACCAGAATTGATAAAGGGTTGTCTAACTTGTTCCTTGGTTAAAGGAACAACTATTTTGTCTGGGTCATAACCACACAATTTTATTATTCGTAATCTTGCCTGACCAATTAATGTAGCTATTTGATACAACTACAATGTAAAAGTCTTAATTGTACTGTGAGGAAGGAATGACCACTCCACAAGATCAGTATTTTGAACAATGATGCCTGTTGGAGAATGTGCAGTAGCAAAAATCAAAAGTTGGAGTGGGGCTAAGGAGTCTATTCTACTTTTTTGTGCTGACTGAATTTTTTCTTCCACTAATTTAATTTCTTTTGTTGCCTCTGGGGTTAATATTCTTTTTCTATTTAAGTCTGGATCTCCCCTTAGGATAGAGAACAAATTTGACATGGCATAAGTAGGAATGCCTAGAGTTGGCTGAATGCAATTAATATCGCCTAACAATTTCTGAAAGTCATTTAATGTTTTTAATGTATCTTTTCTTATTTCTATTTTTTGTGGCTTAATTTTTCTATTTTCTATTTGCATCCCTAAATAATGAAAAGGAGCAGAGGTTTGGATCTTTTCAGATGCTATTGTTAGTCCTGCATTGGCAACCTCTGTTTTCAGAAATGTGTAACAGTCAATTAATTTGTCTCTTGTTTCTGCAGCACATAAAATATCATCATTATAGTGAATGATATAACAATCTGAAAATTTGTCTCTAACTGGTTGAAGGACTTGACCTACGAAAGTTTGACAAACAGTTGGACTACTAAGGATTCCCTGAGGTAGTACTTTCCACTGAAACCTGGTGGCTCATTCTTTATTATTTATGGCTGGTATAGTAAAGGCAAATTTTTCACAATCTTGCTCTGCCAGAGGAATGATAAAAAAGCAATCCTTTAGATCAATTATAATTAAAGGCCAGTCTTTTGGGATCATGGCCGGAGAGGGCACTCCAGGTTGAAGAGGCCCCATGGATTGAATTACAGCATTTACGGCCCTTAAGTCCATTAATATACGCCATTTGCCTGATTTTTTCTGAATTACAAATACAGGAGGATTCCAGGGCGAGAATGAAGGCTCAATGTGTCCCTTTTCTAATTGTTCCTTTGCTAATGAATGTAAAGACTCCAGTTTTTGTTTCGGTAGTGCCACTTATTTACCCATATCAGTTTTTCTGTTTTCCAAGTTAATGGAATGGGTTTAGGAGGCTCTACAGTGGCCGCCCCTAAAAAGGAAACCCTATTCCTATACTTTCTTGATTTTTCTCAGTCTCAATTGGGACTTTAATGCCATTTTCATTTTTTCCTAATAGCTTTCCTGGTATATATCCCATCTTAGTCACGACTTTTTGACTCGTGGGGCTGTATAATAGAGTGGGCATAATGATTTCCACACCCCATTGTTGTAACAAATCTCGACCCTACAGATTAACAGGAATTGAAGTAATCATTGGCTGAACAGTACTTTCTTGATTATCTGGCCCTAAACAATGTAAAATCATTGTACTTTGATACACTTCTGAAGCTGTGCCTATGCCATCAAGTCTTGTAAGAGTCTTTTGTTTAGGCCAATTTTTTGGCAACTGATTTGAAGCAATGACAGAGACATCTGCTCCAGTATATACCAACCCTTCAAACTGTTTTCCTTAAATAATGGCCTTACACACAGGTGTGCTCTCAGAGACCTGACTTGCCCATTATGCAACCTTTCCTGCTGGATCAGTGTTTCCAAACCCTCCTGTTCTTTTTATCTCACTGTTTCCAACTTTAATATAAGGTAGGAGTAATAATTGAGCAATCCTGTCTCCTGGACTGGCACTCCAAGGAATTGAGGAACTAACAACCAATTGAATTTCACCTTTATTGTCTGAATCAACCACACCAATACGAATTTGAACTCCCTTTAGATTTCAACTTGATCTTCCTAAGATTAGTCCCACAGTCCCCTCAGGCAATGGGTCATATGCCCCTGTGGAGATTTTTCGTGGAGGCTCCCCTGGAAGCAGAGAGACTGCTTGTAAATTACATAAATCTACTGCTACACTGCCACTTGTGGTGGGGGGAAATTGTCATATTGTGATAACTTGCTTATTCCCTGAGACACTTGTGACAGTGGGGGTTGTTGTTCCTGAAAACGTGAGGAACAAAAGGCTAAATTGGGAATGCCCCAGTTTGTTGCGGGGCCTGAGGCTGGCCCCTCCTCTCGTTTCCCGACAGTGGTTGCCCATTTTTATCAAATTTAGAACGACATTGATTAGCCCAATATTTTCCCTTTTTACATCTTTGACATAGGCCAGGTTTATCTGTTGTTGTAATAGCCTAAGTAGTTACATTTTGTTTATTTGAGACTAGGTATTTCTTTTTAAGATGAACAACTTGACCACAATTATAACATTTTCCCCCAAATGTTCTAACTTGTCCTCCTAAAGCAACTCCTGTGATTGCTTGAGCCATAAGCATAGCTTTATCCATAGCTCCTCCAATTCCATTGCAGGCTTTAACATACTCTGAGATTACATCTGATCCTGCTGGAACCCTTCCTTTTAATGGCTTAATGGCTGATTGACAATCAGGATTGGCATTTTCATATACCATCAACTCCTCTATGACCTTACGGGCATTCTCATTGGTAATTGACTTTTGAGCAGCATCTTGAAGTCTTGCTACAAAATCAGTGTAGGGCTTTTTAGAACCTTGTCTTATTGTATTAAAGGAGGGGCAGGCAGTTCCTGGGTCTTGGATTCTCTCCCAGTGCTATCAAACTGCTCAATGAAAATAACTGTGTAACTCTGTGAGATGAATTCACATATCAAAAAGCAGTTTCTCAGAAAGTTTCTTTCTAGTTTTTATCTGAGGATATTTCCTTTTTCACTACATGCCTCAAAGTGCTCACAAATATCCCTATGCAGATTCCACAGAAACAGTGTTAGCAAACTGCTCCATGAAAAGAAAGGTGTTACTCTGTGAGATGAATATATACATCACAAGGAGGCTTCTCAGAAAGCTTCTTTCAATTTTTATCTGAGGATATTTCCTTTGTCACCATAGGCTTCAACGCAATCCAAAATATCTCTTCTCAGATTCCCCCAAAACAGTACAAACAAATTGCTCCATAGAAAGAATCATGTAACTCCGTGAGATGAATTAACCCATCACAAAGAGTTTTCTCAGAAAGCTTCTTTCTACTTTTTATATGAGGATATTTCCTTTTCCACTATGGGCTTCAATGCACTCCCAAGTATCCCTTCTCAGATACCACAAAACCTGTGAGGCCAAAGTGCTCCCTCAACAGAAACATTTACTCTATGAGATGAATGCACACTTCACAAAGGTGTTTCTCAAAAAGCTTCTCTCAAGTTTGTACCTGAAGATGTTTCCTATTTGGCCATTGAACTCTATGCACTCTCGAATATCCCTTTGCAGTTTCCAGAAAAACAGTGTTAACAAACTGCTTCATGAAAATAAAGGTGTAACTCTGTGAGATGATTTCACCCATCACAAAGCAGTTTCTCAGAAAGCTTCCTTCTAGTTTAAATCTGAGGATATTTCCGTTTTCAACACTGGCTTCAATGCGCTCCAAATATCTGCTCTCAGATACCACAAAAACAGTGATGCCGAATGGCTCAGTGAACAAAAAGGTTAAACTCTATGAGGTGAATACAGCATCACAAAACCGTTTCTCGAAGAGCTTGTCTCAAGTTTTTATCTAAAGTAATTTCCTTTATCACCATAGGCCTCTAGGAGCTCCCGAATATCCCTTGGCAGATTCCATATAAACAGTGCCACCAAACTGCTGAAAGAAAGAAAAAGTGTAAATCTGTGTGATGAAATCACTCATCATGAAGAAATTTCTCGGAAAGTTTCTATTTTTTATCTGAGGCTATTTCCTTTGTCACCATAGGCTTCAATGTGCTCCCAAATATAATATGGCAGATTCCATGAAAATAGTGTTATCAAAAGGGTCAAAGAAAAGTCCTGCTTATCTCTTTGAGATGAATTCACCCATTGCAAAACAGTTTCTCAGAGAGCTTTTTTCTAGTCTTTATCAGAGGATAATTCATTTTTCACCAAAGGCCTCGATGCGCTCCCAAGTATCCCTTTGCTGATTCCACGAAAACAGTGTTTGCAAATTGCTCCATGAAAAGAAGCATGTAACTCTGTGAGATGAATTCACACATACCAAAGAACTTTTTCGGAAAGCATCTTTCTAGTTTTTATCTGAGGATATTTTCTTAATCACCTTAGGTTTCATGGTGATCCAAAATATCCCTTCTCAGATTCCCCCAAAAAAGTGCTACCAAACTGATCGATGAAATGAATCATGTAACTCTGTGTGATGAATTAACACAACACAAAGCAGTTTCTCAGGGCTTCTTTCTAATTTTTATGTGAGGATATTTCCTTTGTCACCATAAGCTTCAATACACTCTGAACTATGCCATTGTAGATTTCAAGAAAACAGTGTCAGCAAACTACTCCGTGAAAAGAACAGTGTAACTCTGTGCCTTGAATTCAAACATCACAAAGTAGATTCTCAGAAAGCTTCTTTCTAATTTTCCAATGAGGATATTTCCTTTTTCACTACAGGCCCCAATGAGCTCCCAAATATCCCTTTGCAGATTTCACAAAAACAGTGTTAGCAAATTGATCCATGAAAAGGAAGGTATAACTCTGTGAGATGAATTCACACATCACAAAGAACTTTCTCAGAAAGCTTCTTTCTAGTTTTTATCGGAGGATAATTCCTTTTTCACCATAGGCTGCAATACGCTCCCAAATATCCCTTTACAGATTCCACGAAAACTGTGTTAGCAAACTGTTGCATGAAAAGAAAGGTAAAACTCCTTGAGGTGAATTCACACATCACAAGCAATTTTCTTAGAAAGCTTCTTTCCAGTTTTTATCTGAGGATATTACCTTTGTCACCTTAGGCTTCAATGCGATCCATAATATACTATTGCACATCCCAAGGAAACAGTGTTATCAAACTCTCAAACTCATCGATTAAAAGAATGGTGTAGCTCTGTGAGATGAAATCACACATTACAAAGCAGTTTCTCAGAAAGTTTCTTTCTAGTTTTTATCTGAGGATTTTCCTGTGTCACCATATGCTTCAATACGATCCAAAACATCCCTTCTCAGATTTTGCATAAACAGTGCTACCAAACTGCTCCATGAAGAGAATCGTGTAACACTGTGAGACGAATTCGTAAACCACAAACAATTTTTCAGAAAGCTTCTTTCTAGTTTTTATCTGAGGATATTTCCTTTTCCACTATATGCCTAAATGTGCTAACAAATATTCCTTTGCAGATTCCACGAAAATAGTGTTAGCAAACTGTTCCATGAAAAGAAAGGTGTAACTCTGTGAGATGAATTCACACATCCAAAAGAACTTTATCAGAAAGCTTCTTTCTAGTTTTTATCTGAGGATATCATCTTTGTCACCATGGGCTTCAATGTGATCCAAAATATCCCGTCTAAGATTCCCCAACAACAGTGCTACCAAACTGATCCACAAAAAGAATCGTGTACATGTGGGAGATGAATTAACACATCACAAAGCAGCTTCTCAGAAAGCTTCTTTCTAGTTTTTTTATGATGATATTTCGTTTGCCACCCTAAGCTTAAACACATTTTGAAATATCCCATTGCAGATTCCAAGGAAACAGTGTTAGGAAACTGCTCACTGTAAAGAACAGTGTAGCCCTGTGAGATGAATTCACACATCACAAAGCAGTTTCTCACAAAGCAGTTTCTTTGTAGTTTTCATCTGAGGATAATTCCTTTTCACCATGGGACTGAATGAACTCTTAAATATCCCTTTGTACATTACATAACAACTGTATTAGCAAATTGCTCCGTGAAAAGAAAGGTGTAACTGTGTGAGATGAATTCACACATCACTAATAAGTTTCTCAGAAAGCTTCTTTCTAGTTTTAATCTGAGGATATTTCCCTTGTCACCATAGGCTTTTAGGAATTCCAAAATATCCCTTCTCCGATACCCCAAAAACAGTTTGGCCAAACTGCTGCATGAAAAGTGTCATGTAACTCTTTGAGATGGATTCACACATCACAAAGCAGTTTCTCAAAAAGCTTCTTTCTAGCTTCTTCCTGAGGGTAATTTTTTTGTCACCACAAATGTCAATGTGCTCTGAAACAACACACTGTAGATTCCAAGAAAACTGTGAGATAACTGCTCAATGAAAAAAATCAGTGTAAGTCTGTGAGACGAGTTCACACGTCAAAAATCAGTTTATCAGAAACCTTCTTTTTGGTTTATATCTGATTATATTTTCTTTGTCACCATTGGCTTCAATATGCTCCCAAATATCCCTTTGCAGATTCCACGAAAACAGTGTTAGCAAACTGCTCAATGAAAAGAACAGTGTAACTCTGTGAGATTAATTCACACATGACAAAAAACTTTCTCAGAAAGCCTCTTTCTAATTTTTATCTGAGTATATTTCCTTTGTCAAAATAGGCTTCAATGTGATACAAAACATACCTTCTCAGATTACCCTGAAACAGTGCTACCAAACTGTTCCATTAAAAGAATCATGTAACTCTGTGAGATGAATTAACACATCACAAAGCGGTTTCTCAGAAAGCTTCTTTCTAGATTTTATATGAAGATATTTCCTTAGTCACATTGAACTTCAATATGCTGTGAAATATTCCATTGGAGATTCCAAGAAAACAGTGTTAACAGACTGCTAAATGAAAATAACACTGTAATGCCGTGAGATGAGTTCACATATTACAAAACAGTCTCTCAGGATGGTTCTTTCCAGTATTTTTCTAAGGATATTTCCTTATTCACCATAGGCCTCAAAGCACTCCCAAATATCCCTTTGCAGATTCCATGAAAAGAGTGTTAGCAAACTGCTCTATGAAAAGAAAGGTGCAACACTGTGAGATGAATTTCCACATCACAAGGTAGCTTCTCAGAAAAATTTTTTATAATTTTTATCAGAGTATATTTTCTTTGTCACCACAGGCTTCAATGTGATCCAAAATATTAGTTCTCAAATTCCCCAAAAGCATTGCTATCAAACTGCTCTTTGAAAAGAATCTTGTAACTCTGTGAGATGAATTCCCAAATCACAAAGTAGTTCCTTAGAAAGTTTCTTTCCAGTTTTTGTCTGATGTATTTCCTTTGTCACCACAAGCTTCAATGTGCCATAAATTATCCCATTGCAGATTCCAAGAAAACAGTATTAGCCAACTGCTCAATGAAAAAAAACGTGTAATTCTGTGGGATGAATTCCCACATTGCAAAGAAATTTCTCAGAAAGCTTCTTTCTAGTTTTTATCTGAGGATAATTCTTTTTTGACTATAGGAATCAATGTGCTCCTAAATATACCTTTGCAAATTCCACGAGAACAGTGTTAGCAAACTGCTCCATGAAAGGAAGTGTGTTAACACTGAGATGAATTTACACATCACAAAGAACTTTCTCAGAAAGCTTCTTTCCCATTTTTACCTGAGGATGTTTTCTTGGTCACCAAAGGCTTCAAAGCGACAAAAAATATCCTTTCTCAAATTCCCCAAAATCAGTGCTAGTAGACTGATTCATGAAAAGAATCATGCGACACTGTGAGATGAATTAACACATCTCAAACTGTTTGTCAGAATCCTTCTTTCTATTTTTATATGAGGATAATTCCTTTGTCACTATATGTTTCAATGCAATCCATAATATCACATTGCAGAATCCAAGAAAACAGTGTTAGCATACTTCTCAATGAAAAGTACAGTGCAATTCTGTGAGATGAATTCATAAATCACAAAGCCGTTTCTCAGAAAGCTTCTTTTGTTTTCTATCTGAGGATGTGTCCTTTGACACCATAGGCTTCAATGCTCTCCCAACAATCCTATTGCACATTAAATGAAATCAGTGTTATCAACCTGCTCAAAGAAAAGAATGGTGTAACTCTGTGAGATAAATTCACATATCACAAAGCGGTTTCTCAGAAAGCTTTTTCTAGTTTTTACCTGATGATACTTCCTTTGTCACCATAAGTTTCAGTGCACTCAGAAATATCCAAATGCAGATTTCAAGACAGCAGTGTTAGCAGACTGATAAATGAAGAGAACAATGTAAGACTCTGAGATGAATTCACACATCACAAAGCCATTTCTCAGAAAGTTTCTTTCTAATTCTTATCTGAGAATATTTCCCTTTTCACCATACACCTCAATAAGGTCCGAAATATCCCTTTGCAGATTCCAGGAAAACAGTGTTAGCATATTGTTCCATGAAAAGAAAGGGGTAACACTGTGAGATGAATTCCCACATCACAAAGAAGTTTCTCAGAAAGCTTCTTTATAAATTTTATCTGAGGATAATTCCTTTCTCACCATAGGCTTCAATGAGATCCAAAGTATCCATTCGCAGTTTCCCCAAAAACAGTGCTACCAAACTACTCTATTAAAGGAATCGTGTAACTCTGTGATATAAATTGATAAAGCACAAAACAGTTTCTCAGGAAGCCTCCTTCTAGTTTTTGTCTGAGGATATTTTCTTGGTCATCGTAAGCTTCAATGTGCTCTGAAATATCTTATTGCAGATTCCAAGAAAACAGTGTAAGCAGACTGCCAAGTGAAAATAACAGAGTAACTCTGTGAGATGAGTTCACACATTACAAACCAGTTTCTCAGAAGCCTTCTTTCTAGTTTGTCTCTGAGGATATTTACTTTGTCAGCATAAGCTTCAATGCACTCTGAAATATCCCTCTGGGTATTCCAAGAAAACACTGATAGCAGACTGCTGAATAAAAAGAGCACTGTAACTCTGTGAAATTCACACATCACAAAGCAGTTTCTCAGAAGGTTTCTTTTTGGTATTATCTGAGAATATTTCCTTTGTCACCATAGGCTTCAATGCAATCCAAATATCCTAATGCAGAGTCCACGAAAACACTGTTAGCAGATGCTCAATGAAAAGAACGGTGTAACTCTGCGAGATGAATTAACCCATCACAAAGCAATCTCTCAGAAAGCTTCTTTCTAGTTTTCATCTGAGTATATTTCCTTTGTCACTGTGAGCTTCATTGCGCTACAGAATATCCCATTGCTGATTCCAAGAAAACAGTGTTAGCAAACTGTTCAATGAAAAAAGTGTAACTCTGTGAGATGCATTCACACATCACAATGCAGTTTCTCCGAAAGCTTCTTTCTAGTTTTTATCTGAGTATATTTCCTTTTTTACCATAGGCCTCAAGGCGTTACAAAATATCACTTTGCAGTTTCCAAGAAAACAGTGTTAGCAAACCGCTTGCTGAAAAGAAAGGTGTAACTCTGTGAGATGAATTCACACATCACAAAGAAGTTTGTCAGAAAGCTTCTTTCTAGTTTTTATTTGAGAATATTTCCTTTGTCGTCATAGGCTTTAACGTAATCCAAAATATCCTTTCTCAGAATCCCTCAAAACAGTGGTAACAGAATGCTCCATGAACGGAATGTGTAACTCTGTCAGATGAATTCATATATCAGAAAGCAGTTTCTCAGAAACATTCTTTCTAATTTTTCCTGAGGATATTTCCTTTGTCACCATAAGCTGCTATGTGCTGCAAAATATCCAATCCCGGATACCAAGAAAACAGTGTTAGCAGACTGCTCAATGCAAATAACAGTTTGACTCGGTGAGATGTATTCACACATCACAAAGCAGTTTTTCAGAAGACTTATTTTTGCTGTTTATCTGAGGATATTTCCTTTGTCACCATAGGCTACAATGCGCTCCGAAGAATCCTAATGCATTTTCTATGAAAACGGTGTTAGCAAACTGCTATATGAAAAGTACGGTGTAACTCTTTGCGACGAATTCACACATCACAAAGCAGTTTCTCTTAAAGCTTCTTTCTAGTTTTTATCTGAGGCTATTTCCTTTTTCACTATAGGCCTCAAAGTGCAACCAAATATCCCTTTGCAGATTCCCCAAAAAGAGTGCTAACAAGATGATCCTTGAAAAGAAAGGTGTAACTCTGTGAGATGAATTCGCACATCCAAAGCAGTCTCTCAGAAAGCTTCTTTTTGGTTTTCATCTGAGGATATTTCCTTTGTCCCCATAGGCTTCAATGCCCTCCCAAATATGCTAACGCAGATTCCAGGTAAACAGTGTTAGCAAACTGCTCAATGAAAAGAATGGTGTGACTCTGTGAGATGAGTTAACCCATCACAAAGCAGTTTCTCAGAAAGCATCTTTCTAGTTTTTCTATGAGGATATTTCCTTTGTCACCATAAGCTTCAATGCACAGTGAAATATACCTTTACAGATTCCAAGAAAAGAGTTAGCAGACTGTTCAGGGAAAATAACATTGTAACTCTGTGAGCTGTATTAACACACAAAAAAACCATTTTCTCAGAAGGCTTCTTTTTGGTTTTCATGTGAAGATATTGCCTTTGTCACCATAGGCTTCAATGTGCTCCCAAACATCCTATGGCATTTTCCACAAAAAAAGTGTTAGCAAACTGCTGCATGAAAAGAACGGTGTAACTCTGTGTGATGAATTCAAAGATCACAAAGCAGTTTCTCAGATAGCTTCTTTCTAGTTTTTATCTGATGATATTTCTTTTTTCAGTATAGGCCTCAAACTGCTCCCAAACATTCTATTGCATTTTCCACCAAAACAGTGTTAGCAAACTGCTGTATGGAAAGAATGGTGTAACAATGTGAGAATAATTCACAAATTACAAAGAACTTTCTCAAGAAACTTCTTTCCAGTTTTTATCTGAGCTTATGTCCTTGTCACCATAGGCTTCAATGCTATCCAAAATGTTCCTTCTCAGATTCCCCAAAAAGACCGCTAACAAAGTGATCCATGAAAAGAATCGTGTAATCATGTGAGATGAATTCACACATCCAAAGCAGTTTCTCAGAAAGCTTTTTTTTTTTTTGGTTTTTATCTGAGGATGTTTCCCTTTTCCCCTAGGCTTCCATGCACTTCAAATATCCTAATGCATATTCCGGGACAACAGTGTTAGGAGATTGCTCAATGAAAAGAATGGTGTGACTCTGTGAAATGAGTTAACCCATCACAAAGCAGTTTCTCAGAAAGCTTCTTTCTAGTTTTTATCTGGGGATATTTTCTTTGTCACCATAAGCTTCACTGAGCTAAGAAATATCCCACTGCAGATTCCAAGAAAAGAGCGTTAGCAAACTTCCCAATGATGTATTCACACATCACAATGCAATTTCTCAGAAAGCTTCTTTCTACTTTTCATCTGAGGATATTTCGTTTTTCGCCATTGGCCTCAATATGTTCCCAGATATCACTTTGCAGATTCCACGAAAACAGTGTTAGCAAAGTGCTTCATGAAGAGAAATGTGTAACTCTGTGAGACGAATTCACACAACACAAAGAAGTTTCTCAGAAATATTCTTTCTAGTTTTTATTTGAGGATTTTCCTTTGTCAGTGTAGGCTTCAATGCGATCCAAACTATCCCTTCACAGATTCCCCCAAAACAGTGGTAACAGACTGCTCCATGAAATTAAGTGTAACACTGTGAGATGAATTCACACATCAGAAATCAGTTTCTCAGAAAGCTTCTTTCTAGTTTTGATCTGAGGATATTTCCTTTTTCACCATGAGCCTCAATGTGCTCCCAAATATCACTCTGGAAATTCTACGAAAACAGTGTTAGCAAACAGCTCCATGAAAAGAAAGGTGTAACTAACTGAGAAGAATTCACACATCACAAAGAACTTTCTCAGAAAGCTTCTCTTCAGTTTTTATCTGAGGACGTTTCCTTGTCACCATAAGTTTTAATGAGATGCAAAATATCCCATCTCTGTTTCCCCAAAAGAGTGCTAACAAAGTCATCCATGAAAAGAATCGTGTAACTCTGTGAGTTGAATTCACACATCCAAATCAGTTTCTCAGAAAGCTTCTTTTCAGTTTTCATCTGAGGATATTTCCGTTGTCACCATAGGCTTCAATGCGTTCCCAGATATCCTAACGCAGATTCTACAAAAACAGTGTTAGTAGACTGCTCAAAGAAAAGATTCATGTGACTCTATGAGATGAATTAGCTCATCACAACACAGTTTCTCAGAAAGCTTCTTTCTAGTGTTTATGTGAGGATATTTCCTTTGTCAGTGTATGCTTCAATGTGATCCACAATGTCCTGTGTCAGATTTTCCAAAAATAGGGCTAACAAACTGCTCCATGATAGGAAATTGTAACTCGGTGAGATGTATTCACATTTCAGATAGCAGATTCTCAGAGACTTTCTTTCTAGTTTTACTCTGAGGATATTTCCATTGTCAACAGGAGCTTCAATGCGCTCCAAAATATACCTTTGCAGATGCCAAGAAAACAGTGTTAGCAGACTGTTCAATAAAAAGAACACTCTAACTCTCCGAGATGTATTCACACATCACAAAGAAGTTTCGCAGAAGGTTTCTTTTTGTTTTTTAATAGAGGATATTTCCTTTGTTACCATAGGCTTCAATGTGCTGCAAAATATCCCTTTACAGATTCCAAGATAACAATGTTAGCAGACTGCTCAATGAAGAGAACACTGTAATTCTGAGATGTATTCACACATCAAAAAGCCGTTTCTCAGAAGGCTTCTTTTTGGTTTTTATCTGAGGATACTTCCTTTGTCACCATAAGCTTTAATGCACTCCCAAACATCCTATTGCATTTTCCACAAAAACAGTGTTAGCAAACTGGTGTATGAAAAGAATGGTGTAAGTCTGTGAGATGAATTCACACATCCCAAAGAAGTTTCTCAGAAAGCATCTTTCTAGCTTTTATCTGAGGATATTTCCTTTTTCACTATAAGACTCAAAGTGCTCCCAAATATCCCTTCACAGATGCTATGAAAGCAGTGTTAGTAAACTCTTACATGAAAAGACATGTGTCTCTCTCTGAGATGAATTCACACATCACAGAGAACTTTCTCAGAAAGCTTCATTCCAGTTTTTATCTGAAGATATTTCCTTGTCATCATAGGCTTCAATGCAATCCAAAATATCCCTTCTCAGCTTCCCCAAAAACAGTGTTATTAAAGGGATCCCTGAAAGGAATCGTGTAATCCTGTGAGATGAATTCACACATCCAAAGCAGTTTCTCAGAAAGCTTCTTTTTGGTTTTCATCCAAGAATAATTCCTTTGTCTCCATAGGCTTCAATGCACTCCAAAATATTTTAACGCAGATTCCAGGAAAATAGTGTTAGCAGACTGCTCAATGAAAAGACTGGTGTAACTCTGTGAGGTGAATTAATCCATCACAAAGCAGTTTCTCATAAAGCTTCTTTCTAGTTTTTCTCTGAGGATAATTCCACTGTCACAATAGGCTTCAATACATTCCGAAATATCCTAATGCAGATTCCAGGAAAACATTGTTAGCAGACTGTTCAATGAAAAGCCTGGTGCCACTCTGTGAGATGAATTAACCCACAACAAAGCAGTTTCTCAAAAAGCTTCTTTCTAGTTTTTATCTGAGGATATTTCCTTTGTCACAATAAACTTCATTGCACTAAGAGATATACCATGGAAAATTCCAAGAAAACAGTTTTAGCAAACCTCTCAATGAAAAGAAAAGTGTACCTCTGTGATATGTATTCACACAACACAATGCAGTTTCTCAGAAAGCTTCTTTCTAGTTTTTATCTGAGGATATTTCCTTTCTCACTATAGGCCTCATGCGCTCCCAAATATCACTTTGCAGATTTCACAAAAACAGTGTTAGCAAACTGTTTCATGAAGAGAAAGGTGTACCTCTGTGAGATGAGTTCACACATCACAAAGAAATTTCTCAGAAAGCTTTTTTCTGATTTTTATTTTAGGATATTTTCTTTGTCAGAGTAGGCTTCAATATGATCTGAAATATCCCCAAAAACAGTGGTAACAAACTGCTCCATGAAACGAAAGTGTAACTCTGCGAGATGAAATAACACATCAGAAAGCAGTTTCTCAAAAAGCTTCTTTCAGGTTTTTATCTAAGGATATTTATTTTGTCACCACAGACCTCAATGGACTCCCTAGTATCACTTTGCAGATTGCATGACAACAGTGTTACCAAACTTCTCAGAATGCTTCTTTCTAGTTTTTATTTGAGGATATTTTCTTTGTAGGAAGTAGGGTTCAATCTATAAAAACTGGAAAGTTGCTTTCTGAGAAACTGATCTGTGATGTGTTAATTCATCTCAGAGAATTACATGATTGTTTTCATGGATCAGTTTGGTAGCACTGTTTTCGTGAATCTGAGAAGGGATATTTCAGATCGCATTGAAGCCTATGTTGACAAGGAAATACCCTCAGATAAAAACTAGAAAGAAGCTTTCTGAGAAACTCCTTTGCAATGTGTGAATTCATCTCACAGAGTTACACTGTCCTTCTCCCTGAGTAGTTGCTAACACTGTTTTCCTGGAATGTACAATGGGATATTTTGGAGTACATTGATGCTTTCAGTGACAAATTAAATAATATCATATAAAAACTAGAAAGAAGCTGTCTGAGAAACCGCTTTGTGATGTGTTAATTCATCCCACAGAGTTACACAATTCTTTTCATGGTTCAGTTTGCTAGCACTGTTTTTGCTGAATCTGAGAAGGGATATTTTGGATCACATTGAAGCCTATGGTGACAAAGGAAGTAACCTCAGATGAAAACTAGAAAGAAGCTTTCTGAGAAAGTTCTTTGTGATATGTGAATTCATTTCACAGAGTTACAGCTCTCTTTACATGTACCACTTTACTAACACTGTTTTCGTGGAATCTGCAAAAGGATATTTGGGACAACATAGAAGTATGTGGTGAAAAAGGAAATATACTCAGCTAAAAACCAGAAAGAAGATTTCTGACAAACTGCTTTGTGATGTGTGAATTCACCTCACAGAGTTACACTGTTCTTTTCATTGAGCCATTTGTTAGCAATGTTTTCATATAATCTGTAATAGGATATTTTGGAATACTTTAAAATGTATGGTGACAAAAAAGTATCCTCAGTTAAAAACCAAAAAGAAGTTTTCCGAGAAACTGTTTTATGATGTGTGAATTCATCTCTCAGAGCTACACTGTTCTTTTCTTTGAGCAGTTTGCTAACACTGTTACTTTGAATTTGCAATGGGATATTTTGAAGAGCATTGAAGCTTACAAAGACAAAGGAAGTATCCTCAGACAAAAATTAAAAAGAAGCTTTTTGAGAAACTGCTTTGTGATATCTGAATTCATCTCACAGAGTTACAGGTTTCTTTTCATTGAGCTTTTTGCTTGCACTGTTTTTATGGAATCTGCAGTGGGATATTCAGGAGCTCCTAGTGGCCTACGGTGAAAAAGGAAATAACTTCAGATAAAAACTAGTGAGAAGCTTTTCCAGAAACGGTTTTGTCATGTGTATATTCATCTCAAAGAGCTTAACTTTGATTAAACAGTTCAGCATAACTGTTTTTGTGGTATCTGAGAGGAGATATTTGGGAGCACATTGAAGCCTGTGGTGAAAAAGGAAATATCCTCAGATTTGAACCAGAAAGAAGCTTTCTGAGAAACTGCTGTGTGATGGGTTAATTCGTCTCACAGACTTACACTTTTCCTATTCTTTATCAGTTTGGTAATACTGTTTTTGTGGAATCTGGAAAGGGATATTCACGAGTGCACAGAGTCCAATGGCGAAAAAAGAATTATCGTTAGGTAAAAACCGTAGAGAAGTTTTCTGAGAAACTCCTTTATAATGTATGCATTCAGCTCATAGAGCTAAATATTTCTGTTGGGGGAGTACTTTTTCATCAGTGTTTTTGTGGTGTCTGAGAGGGGATATTTGGGAGCACATTGAAGCTTATGCTGGAAAAGGAGATATCCTCTTATTAAAACAAGAAAGAAACCTTCTGACAAACAACCTGGTGATGTATTAATTCATCTCACATAGTGACACTACTCTTTCAATGAAGCAGTTTGTTAGCACTGTTTTGGTGGAATCTGAGAAGGGATATTTTGGATTGCATTGAAGCTTATGGAGACAAAGGAAATATCCTCTGATAAAAACTAGAAAGAAGTTTTCTGAGAAAGTTCTTTGTGATGTGTGAATTCATCTCACAGACTTACAAATATCTTTTCATTTAGCAGTTTGCTAACCCTGTTTCTGTGGAATCTGAAAAAGAATATTTGAGACAACATTGAAGCCTGTGGTGAAAAAGGAAATATCCTCAGATAAAAACCAGAAAGAAACTATCTGAGAAACTCCTTTCTGATGTGTGAATTCATCTCACAGAGTTACAGCATTCTTTTCATTGAACAGCATGCTAACAATGTTTTCATGTAATCTGCAATAGGATATTTCAGAGCACTTTGAGGCCTATGGTGGCAAAGAGATATCCTCAGATAAAAAACCAAAAATAAGCTTTCTGTCAAACTACTTTGGAATTTGTGAATTCATTTGACAGAGTTACACTGTTCTTTTCATTGAACAGTTTGTTGGCACTCTTTTCTTGGAATCTGCAAAGGGATATTTTGGAGCTCTTTGAAGCTTAGGGTGTCAAAGGAATTATCCTCAGACAAAAACTAGAAATAATCTTTCACATAAACTTTTTTGTGATTTTTGAATTCATCTCACAGAGTTACATGATTCCTTTCATGGTCCAGTTTGGTAGCACTGTTTTTCTTGAATCTCAGAAGTGATATTTTACATCATGTTGAAGCCTATAGTGAAAAAGTAAATATCCTCAGAAATAAACTAGAAAGAAGCTTCCTGAGAAACTCTTTTCTGATTTGTGAATTCACCTCACAGAGTTACACTTTTCTTTTCATTGACCAGTTTGGTGGCACTGTTTTTGGTTAATCTGAGAAGGGATAATTTGGATGGCATTAAAGCCTATGGTGACAAAGGAAATAGCCTCAGATAAAAACTAGAAAAAAATTCCTGAGAAAATTCTTCGTGATGCTTGAATTCAACTCACAGAGTTATACATTTCTTTTCATATAGCAGTCTGCTAGCACTGTTTTCATGGAATCTTCAAAGGCGTATATGGCAGCACATTGATGCTTATGATTAAAAAAGAAATATCCTCAGATAAAAACTAGAAAGAAGCTATCTGAGAAACCGCTTTGTGATATGTGAATTCATCTCACAGTTTGACATTGTTCTTTTCATTGTGTAGTTTGCTAACACTGTCTTCTTGGAATCTGCTATGGGATATTTTGGAGCACATGGATGCTTATGGTGACATATTAAATATCCTCATAGAAAAAGTAGAAAGATGTTTTCTGATTAACCACTGTGTGATGTGTAAATTCATCCCACAGAGTTACACGATTCTTTTCATGGATCAGTTTGGTGACACTGTTTTTGGGGAATATGAGAAGGGATATTTTGGATCGCATTGAAGCCTGTGGTGACAAAGGAAACATCCTCAGATAAAAACTAGAAAGAAGTTTTCTGAGAAATTTCTTTGGGTTGTGTGCATTTGTCTCACGGAGTTAAAACTTTCTTTTCATGGAGCAGTTTGCTGACACTGTTTTCTTGGAATCTGCTATGGGATACTTCAGAGCACACTGAAGCTTATGGTGACAATGGAATTATCCTCTTAAAAAAACTAGAATGAAGCTTTCTGAGAAACTGCTTTGTGATGTGTGAATTCATCTCACAGGGTAACACCATTCTTTTCGTAGATCAATTTGATACCACTGTTTTTGGGGAATCTGACAAGGGATATTTTGGATCACTTTGAAATCTATGTTGAAAAAGGAAGTATCCTCAGACAAAAACTAGAAAGAAGCATTCTGAAAAACTGTTTTGTGATATGTGAATTCATCTTACAGAGTTAAACTGTCTTTTCATTGAGCAGTTTGCTAACACTGTTTTCTTGGAATCTGCAATGGTTTATTTCAGAGTAGATTGAAGGATAGGGTGAGAAAGGAAATATCCTCATTAAAATCTGGAGCGAAGCTTTCTGTGAAAATGCTTTCTGATGTGTTAATTCATCTCACAGACTTACCCTATCCTTTTTATGTAGCTGATGGTACCACTGTTTTGGGGGAATCTGAGAAGGGATATTTTGTGATGTGTTATTTCTTCTCACAAAGACAGTGGTAACAAACTGATCCATGAAGATAATCGTGTAACTCTGTGAAGTGAATTGAAATTTCACAAAACGGTTTCTCAGAAAACTTCTGTCCAGTTTTTATATGAGGAAAATTCCTTTTTCACAAAAGGCCTCAATGTGCTCTGGTATAACATTGCAGATTCCATGAAAACAGTGTAAGCAAACTGCTCCAAGAAAAGAGAAGTGTAACTCTGTGAGATGAATTCACATATCACAAAACAGCTTCTCAGAAAGTTTCCTTCTATTTTAAATCTGAGGATACTTCCTATGTCCCAATAAACTTCAGTTCAATCCAAAATATCCAGTTTCAGATTCCAACAAAACAGTGTTAACAATCTGCTAAATGAAAACAACAGTGTAACACTGAGATGAATTCACACATCACAAGGCAGTTTCTCCAAAAGCTTCTTTTTGGTTTCTATTGGAGGATATTTTCTTTTTCACTATAGGCATTAATGCACTCAGGAATATCCCACTGCAGATTCACAAAAACACTCTTAGCAAACTGCTCCATGAAAAGAAAGGTGAAATTTTGTGACGTGAATTCACTCATCGCAAAGAATTTTCTCAGAAAGATTCTTTCTAGCTTTTCTCTGAGGATATTTCCTTTGTCAACTAAGGATATTTCCTTAGTCTTCAATGCTGCACAAGGTATCCCTCCTCAGATTTCCCAAAAGCACTGCTACCAAACTGATCCATGAAAAGAATTGTGTAACTCTGTGAGATGAATTCACACATCACAAAGCGGTTTCTCAGAAAGCTTATTTCCAGTTTTTATATAAGGATATTTCCTTTGTCACCCCGTGCTTCAATCAACTTTGAAATAACCAATTGCAGATTCCAAGAAAACAGTGTTAGCAAACTGCTCAGTGAAAAGAATGGTTTGACTATGTAAGATGAATTCACACATCACAAAGCAGTTTGTCAGAAAGCTTCTTTTTAGTTATTATCTGAGGATACTTCCTTTTTCACCACAGGCCTTAATATCTTCCCAAATATCCCTTTGCAGACTCCACAGAAAGAGTTTTAGCAAACTGCTACAAGAAAAGAAAGTTGTAACTCTGTGAGGTGAATTCACACATCAAATATAAGTTTATCAGAAAGCCTCTTTCTAGTTTTTATCTGTGGATATTTTCTTTGTCACCATAGGTTTCAATGCTATCCAAAATATCCCTTCTCAGATTTCCCAAAAACACTGCTACCAAATTGATCCATGAAATGAATGGGTAACTCTGTGAGATGAATTCACAAATCACAAAGCAGTTTCCCAGAAAACTTCTTTGTAGTTTTTTCTGAGGATATTTCCTTGTCACCATAAGCTTCGATGAACTCTGAAATATCCCAATGCAGACTCCAAGAAAACAGTGTTAGCAAACTGCTCCATGAAAAGAAAGGTGTAACTCTGTGAGATGAATTCACACACCACAAAGCAGTTTCTCTGAAAGCTTCTTTCCAGTTATTATCTGAGTATATTCCCTTTTTCACTTTAAGCCTCCATGTGCTACCACATATTCTTTTGCAGATTCCATGAAAACGGCGTTAGAAAAATGCTCCGTGACAAGAAAGGTGTAACCTTGTAAGGTGAATTCACACATTCCAAAGAACTTTCTCAGGAAGCTACTTTCTAGTTTTTATCTGAAGATATTTCGTTTGTCACTATGGGGTACAACACGATCCAAAATTTCCCTTCTCAGATTCCCCAAAAACAGTGGTACCATCAGCTACATAAGAAGGGTAGGGTAACTCTGTGAGATGAATTAACACATCAGAAAGCATTTTGGCAGAAAGCTTCTTTCTAGTTTTTATATGAGTGTATTTTCTTTGTCACCTTATACTTCAATGCACTCTGAAATAACGCTTTGCAGATGCCACGAAAACAGTGTGAGCAAACTGCTCAATGAAAATAATGGTGTAAATCTGTGAGAGAAAGCTACTTTCTAGTTTTTATCTGAGGATAGTTGCTTTTCCACCATAGGCCTCAATGCACTCTCCAATATCCCTTTTCAGATTCCACGAAAACAGTGTTAGCAAATTCCTCCATGAAAAGAAAGCTGTACCTCACTGAGATGAATTCACACATCACAAATAACTTTCTCTGAAAGCCTCTTTCTAGTTTTTTCTGAGGATATTTCCTTTGTCACCTTCAGCTTCAGTGGAATCCAAAATATCCCTTCTCAGGTTCCCCAAAAACAGTGCAACCAAACTGCTCCATGAAAAGAATCGTGTAGCCTGTGAGATGAATTCAGAAATGACAAAACAGTTTCTCAGAAAGCTTCTTTCTAGTTTTTGTCTGAGGGTATTTCCTTTTTCACCGTAGACCTCAATGCACTCTTGAATATCTCTTTGCAGATGTCACGAAAATAGCGTTTGCAAACTGTTCCATGAAAAGAAAGGTGCAAATCTGTGAGATGAATTCAACATCACAAATCGAGTTCTCAGAAGGCTTCTTTTTGGTTTCTGTCTGAGGATATGTCCTTTGCCACCATAGGCTTCAATGCGATCCCAAGTATCCGATTGCTGATTCCATGAAAACAAAGTTAGCAAACTCCCCCACGACAAGAATTGTGGAACTCTGTGAGATGAATACAAACATCCCAAAGCAGTTTCCCAGAAAGTCTCTCTCTAGTTTTTATCTGAATGTATTTCCTTTTTCACCATAGGCTTCAATACAATCCAAAATATATCTTATCAGATACCCCAACAAAAGGCTACCAAACGCATGCTGTAATGCTGTGAGATGAATGCACACATCACAAAGCTGTTTCTTAGCAAGCTCTTATGTAAGCATATTTCCTTTTTCATTATGTTGCTCAAAGTGCTCCCCAATATCAATTTGCAGAAAGCACAAAAAACGTGTTAGCAAACTTCTCAATGAAAGGAATGGAGTAGATCTATTAGATGAATTCACAAATCACAAAGCAGTTTCACAGAAAGCTTCTTTTTCATTTTTATCTGAAGATTTTTCCTTTGTCACCATAGACTTCAATGTGCTCCCAAATATAATATTGCAGATACCACAAAACAGTGTTATCAAACCGCTCAATGAAAAGAATGGTGTGGCTCTGTAAGATGAATTCACACATCAAAAAGCAGTTTCTCAGAAACGTCCTTCTAGTTTTTTTCTGTGGATATTTCCTTCTTCACCATCAGCCTCATCTCGCTCCCAAATATCCCTTTGCAGATTCCACGAAATTAGTATTAGCAAGCTGCTCCGCTAAAAACAAAAGTGTAACTCTGTGAGGTACATTCACACATCACAAAGAACTTTCTCAGAAAGCTTCCTTCTGATTTTCATATGAGGATATTTGCTTTGTCACCATAGGCTTCAATGCAATCTAAAATATCCTACCTGAGATTCCCCAAAAACACTGCTACAACTGATCCATGAAAAGAATCATGTAACTCTGTGTGATGAATTCACAAGTCACAAAGCAGTTTCTCAGAAAGCTTCTTTCCAGTTTTTATCTCAGGATATTTCCTTTTTCGCTATATTCCTCACTGCACTCCCGAATATTCCATTGCAGATTCCACGAAAAAAAAGTGTTAACAAACTTTTCAAGAAAAGAATGGTGTACCTCTTTGAGATGAATTCACACATCACAAAGAATTTTCTCAGAAAACTTCTTTCTAGTTTTTAACTGAGAATATTTCCTTTGTCAATAAAGACTTCATTGCCATCTGAAATATCCCTTCTCCGATTCCCCAAAAACAGTGCTACCAAACAGCTCCATGAAAAGAACCATGTTACTCTGTGAGATGAACTCACAAATCACAAAACAGTTTCTCACAAAGCTTCTCTCTAGATTTTTTCCTAAGGATATTTCCTTTTTGAACATAGGCCTCAATGCACTCCCAAACATACCTTTGCAGATTGCACAAAAACAGTTTTAGCAAACTGCTCCATGAACAGAAAGGTGTTACTCTGTGAGATGAATACACAAATCACAAAAAAAGTTTCTCAGAAAGCTTCTTTGTAGTTTTTATCTGAGTTTATTTCCTTTGTCACCACTGGCTTCAATACGATACAAAATATTCATTCACAGATCCACAAAAACAGTGCTTCCAAACTGTCTAATGAAAAAGAATGGCGTAACTCTGTGAGATGAATTCACACATCACAAAGAACTTTCTTAGAAAACTTATTTCTAATAAAGGTTAGCAGGCTGCTAAACGAAAAGGACAGTGCAACTCTGTGAGATGAATTCACACATCACAAAGCAGTTTCTAAGAAGGTTTCCTTTTGGTTTTTATCTGAGGATATTTCCTTTGTCACCATAGGCTTCAATGCAATCAAAATTATCCCTTCTCAGATTCCACAAAACAGTGCTATCAAACTGATTCAGAAAAGAATCCTTTAACTAAGTGGGATGAATTAACACATCACAAAGCAGTTTCTCAGAATGCTTCTTTTTAGTTTTTGTATGAGGGTATTTCCTTTTTCACTTTAAGCTTAAAAGCACTCTGAAATATCCCTTTGCAGATTCCACGAAAACATTGTTGGCAAGCTACTCAATGAAAAGAACAGTGTCATTGTGCGAGATGAATTCACACATCACAAAGCAGTTTTTCAGAAAGTTTCTTTCTAGTTTTTATCCGAGGATATTTCTTTTTTCACCATAGGCCTCCATGCATTCCAAATATCCCTTTGCAGATTCCACAAAATCAGGGTTATCAAACTGCTCCCTGGATAGAACAGTGTAAGTCTGTGAGATTAATTCACACAGAACAAAGCAGGTTCTCACAAACCTTCTTTTTAGTTTTTACCTGTGGATATTTATTTTGTCACCATAGGTTTCAGTGAGAACCAAAATATCCCTCCTCAGTTTCCCTAAAAATAGTGCTACCATAATGATCCATGAAAAGATTTGTGTATCTCTGTGAAATGAATTCTCACATTTCAAAGAAGTTTCTCATGAAGTTTCTTTCTCATTTTAATCTGAGGATATTTCGTTTTTCACCAAAGGCCTCAATGCACTCCCAGATATCCTTTTGCAGATTCCACGAAAACAGTGTTAGCAAAGTCTCCATGAAAAAGGAAGGTGTAACTCTGTGAAATGAATCCCTACATCACAAAGCAGTTTCTCATAAAGCTTCTTTCTAGCTTTTATCTGAGGATATTTCCTTTGTCACCATATTCTTCAGCGTGATCCAAAATATCCCTTCTCAAATTCCCCAAAAACAGTGCTGTCAAACTGATCCATAAAAAGAATCGTGTAACTCTATGAGATGAATAAGCACATCACAAAGCAGTTTCTCAGAAACCTTTCTACTTTTTCTATGAGGACATATCCTATGTCACCATAAGTTTCAATGCACTCTGAAATATCCCATTTATGATTCCAAGAAAACAGTGTTAGCAAAGTGCTCAATGAAACGAATGACGTAACTCTGTGAGATGAACTCACACATCACAAAGCAGATTCCCAGAAAGCTTGTTCTTGGTTTATCTATGAGTATATTTCCTTTGTCACCACAAACTTCAATGCTCTAAGAAATTACAGAGTGCAGTTTCCAAGAAAACAGTGTAAGCAAACTGCTCAATGCAAAGAACAGTGTAACTCTGCGAGTTGAATTCACACATCACAAAGCAGTTTCTCAGAAACCTTTTCTAGTTTTTATTTAAGGATATTTTCTTTGTCACCGTAAGCTTCAAGGCACTCTGAAATATCAAATAGCAGATTCCAAGAAAATAGTGTTAGCAAACTGCACAGTGAAAAGGACAGAGTAATTCTGTGAGATGTATTCACGCATCAAAATTAGTTTCTCAGAAGCCTTGCTTCTAGTTTTTAACTCAGGATATTTCGTTTTTCACTGTAGGACTCAATGCACTCTCAAATATCCTGTTGCAGATTAAATGAAAACAGTGTCATCAAACTGCTCAATGAAAAGAACTGTGTAATTCTCTGAGATGAATTCACACTTCCCAAAGCAGTTTCTCAGAAAGCTTCTTTCTAGTTTTGTCTGAGGATATTTCCTTTTACACTATAGACCTCAATGCACTCCCAAATATCCCAATGCAGATTCAATGAAAACAATTTTAGCAAATTGCTCCATGAAAAGAAAGGTGTAACGCTGTGAGATGAATTCACACATCACAATATCCTTTCTCAGAAAGCCTCTTTCTACTTTTTATGTGAGGATATTTCCTTTGTCACCATAGTCTTCAATGTGATCCAAAATATCCCTTCTCAGATTCCCCAAAAACAGTGCTACCAAACTGCTCCATGAAAAGAATCGTGTATCTCTGTCAGAGGAATTAACATATCACAAAGCAGTTTCTCAGAAAGCTTCCTTCTAGTATTCTTCTGAGGATATATCCTTTTTCACCACAGGCCTCAATGCGCTCTCATCCCTTTGCAGATACCACGAAAACAGTGTTAGCAAACTGGTCAATGAAAAGAACAGTGTAACTCTGTGACATGAATTCACACATCACAAAGCAGTTTCTCGGAAAGTTTCTTTCTAGTTTTTATCTGAGGATGTTTCCTATTTCATCATAGGCCTCAAGGTGCTCCCAAATTTCCCTTAGCAGATTCCATGAAAACAGTTTTAGTAAACTTCTCCATGGAAAGAGAGGTGTAACTCCGTGGGTTGAATTCCCAAATCACAAAGCAGTTTCTGAGAAAGCTTCTTTCTAGTTTTTGTCTGGGATATTTCCTTTGTCACCATAAGCTTTAATGCGCTCCGAATTATCCTGTTGCAGATTCCAAGAAAACACTGTTAACAAACTGCTCAATGAAAAGAACAGTGTAAGTCTGTGAGGTGAATTCACACATCACAAAGCAGTTTCTCAGAAACCTTCTTTCTAGTTTGTATCTGAGGATGTTTCCATTTTCCCTGAAGGCCACATTGCACTCCCAAGTATCCCTTTGCAGCTTCCACGAAAACAGTGTTAGCAAGCTGCTCCATGAAAAGTAATGTGTAATCCTGTTAGATGAATTCATCCATCACAAAGAACTTTCTCAGAATGCTCCTTTCTAGTTTTTATATGAGAGTATTTCCTTTGTCAACATTGGCTGCAATGCGATCCAAAAATATCCCTTCTCAGATTCCCCGAAAACAGTGCTACCAAACTGATATTTGAAAAGAATCATGTAACTCTGTGAGATGAATTAACACATCACAAAGTGATTTCTCAGAAAGCTTCTTTCTCGTTTTTTTCAGGTGACATTTAATTTTTCATCACAGACCTCAATGCACTCCAAATATCCCTTAGCAGTTTCCATGTAAACAGTGTTAGGAAACTGCTCCATGAAAAGAAAGGTGTAACTCTTTGCAATGAATTGACACATCACAAAGAACTTTCTCAGAAAGCTTCTTTCTAGATTTTATCTGACGATATTTCCTTTGTCAACATAGACTTCAAAGCGATCCAATATATCCCTTCTCAGATTCCCCAACATGAGTTAGCAAACTGATCGATAAAAATAATCATTTAACTCAATTAGATGAATTAACACATCATAAAGCGGTTTCTCAGAAACCTTCTTTCTAATTTTTATATTAGGGTATTTCCTTTGTCACCTTAAGCTTCAATGCCTTCTGAAGTATCCCTTTGCAGATTCCACGAATACATTGTTAGTAAACTGCTCAATGAAAAGAAATTTGAAACTCTGTAAGATGAATTCACACATCACAAAGCAGTTTCTCAGAAAAATTCTTTCCAATTTTTATCTGAGGATATTTAATTTTTCACTGGAGGCCTCAATGTGCTCCCATATATCCATTTGCAAATTGGACAAAAACACAGTTTGTATACTGCTCCTTGAAAAGACCTTTGTACTCTGTTAGATTAATTCACACATCATGAAGCGCTTTCTCAGAAAGCTTCTTTCTAGTTTTTATCTGAGGTTATTTCTCTTGTCACCATAGGCTTCAATGAGATCAAAAATATACCTTCTCTGATTCCCCAATAACAGTGCTACCAAACTAGTACGTGAAAAGAATCTATAACTCTGTGAGATGAATTCATATATCACAAAGCAGTTTCTCAGAATGGTTCTTTCTAGTTTTTATCTGAGGATATTTCTTATTTCACCGTAGGCCTCAAGGCGCCTGGAAATAGACTTTTGCGGATTCCAGGAAAACAGAGTTAGCAAAGTGCTCCACGAAATGAAAAGGGTAACTCTGTGAGATGAATTCACACATTACAAAGAAATTTCTCAGAAAGCTCCTTTCTAGTTTTTATATGAGAGTATTTCCTTTGTCAACATTGGCTGCAATGTGATCCAAAAATATCCCTTCTCAGATTCCCCGAAAACAGTGCTACCAAACTGATATTTGAAAAGAATCAAAAAACTCTGTGAGATGAATTAACACATCACAAAGTGGTTTCTCAGAAAGCTTCTTTCTCGTTTTTTTTCTGATGACATTTAATTTTTCACCACAAACCTCAATGCAATCCAAATATCCCTTAGCAGTTTCCACATAAACAGTGTTAGGAAACTGCTCCATGAAAAGAAAGGTGTAACTCTTTGCAATGAATTGACACATCACAAAGAACTTTCTCAGAAAGCTTCTTTCTAGATTTTATCTGAAGATATTTCCTTTGTCACCATAGGCTTCAAAGCGATCCAATATATCCCTTCTCAGATTCCCCAAAACGAGTTAGCAAACTGATCCGTGAAAATAATCATTTAACTCAGTTAGATGAATTAACACATCATAAAGCAGTTTCTCAGAAAGCTTCTTTCTAATTTTTATATTAGGGTATTTCCTTTGTCACCTTAAGCTTCAATGCCTTCTGAAGTATCCCTTTGCAGATTCCACGAATACATTGTTAGTAAACTGCTCAATGAAAAGAAATTTGGACTCTGTAAGATGAATTCACACAACACAAAGCAGTTTCTTAGAAAATTTCTTTCCAATTTTTATCTGAGGATATTTAATTTTTCACTGGAGGCCTCAATGCACTCCTGTATATCCATTTGCAAATTGGACAAAAACACAGTTTGTAAACTGCTCCGTGAAAAGACCTTTGTACTCTGTTAGATTAAGTCACACATCACAAAGCGCTTTCTCAGAAAGCTTCTTTCTAGTTTTTATCTGAGGTTATTTCCCTTGTCACCATAGGCTTCAATGAGATCAAAAATATACCTTCTCTGATTCCCCAATAACAGTGCTACCAAACTAGTACATGAAAAGAATCTGTGACTCTGTGAGATGAATTCATATATCACAAAGCAGTTTCTCAGAAAGCTTCTTTCTAGTTTTTATCTGAGGATATTTCTTATTTCACCGTAGGCCTCAAGGCGCCTGGAAATAGACTTTTGCGGATTCCAGGAAAACAGAGTTAGCAAAGTGCTCCACGAAATGAAAAGGGTAACTCTGTGAGATGAATTCACACATTACAAAGAAATTTCTCAGAAAGCTCCTTTCTAGTTTTTATATGAGAGTATTTCCTTTGTCAACATTGGCTGCAATGTGATCCAAAAATATCCCTTCTCAGATTCCCCGAAAACAGTGCTACCAAACTGATATTTGAAAAGAATCAAAAAACTCTGTGAGATGAATTAACACATCACAAAGTGGTTTCTCAGAAAGCTTCTTTCTCGTTTTTTTTCTGATGACATTTAATTTTTCACCACAAACCTCAATGCAATCCAAATATCCCTTAGCAGTTTCCACATAAACAGTGTTAGGAAACTGCTCCATGAAAAGAAAGGTGTAACTCTTTGCAATGAATTGACACATCACAAAGAACTTTCTCAGAAAGCTTCTTTCTAGATTTTATCTGAAGATATTTCCTTTGTCACCATAGGCTTCAAAGCGATCCAATATATCCCTTCTCAGATTCCCCAAAACGAGTTAGCAAACTGATCCGTGAAAATAATCATTTAACTCAGTTAGATGAATTAACACATCATAAAGCAGTTTCTCAGAAAGCTTCTTTCTAATTTTTATATTAGGGTATTTCCTTTGTCACCTTAAGCTTCAATGCCTTCTGAAGTATCCCTTTGCAGATTCCACGAATACATTGTTAGTAAACTGCTCAATGAAAAGAAATTTGGACTCTGTAAGATGAATTCACACAACACAAAGCAGTTTCTTAGAAAATTTCTTTCCAATTTTTATCTGAGGATATTTAATTTTTCACTGGAGGCCTCAATGCACTCCTGTATATCCATTTGCAAATTGGACAAAAACACAGTTTGTAAACTGCTCCGTGAAAAGACCTTTGTACTCTGTTAGATTAAGTCACACATCACAAAGCGCTTTCTCAGAAAGCTTCTTTCTAGTTTTTATCTGAGGTTATTTCCCTTGTCACCATAGGCTTCAATGAGATCAAAAATATACCTTCTCTGATTCCCCAATAACAGTGCTACCAAACTAGTACATGAAAAGAATCTGTGACTCTGTGAGATGAATTCATATATCACAAAGCAGTTTCTCAGAAAGCTTCTTTCTAGTTTTTATCTGAGGATATTTCTTATTTCACCATAGGCCTCAAGGCACCTGGAAATAGACTTTTGCAGATTCCAGGAAAACAGTGTTAGCAAAGTGCTCCATGAAATGAAAAGGGTAACTCTGTGAGATGAATTCACACATTACAAAGAACTTTCTCAGAAAGTTTCTTTCTAGTTTTTATTTGTGTGTATTTCCTTTGTAACCATAGGCTACAATGCGATCCAAAATATCATTTATCAGATTCCCCAATAACAGTGCTATCATACTGATACATGAAAGGAATCATGTAACTCTCTGAGATTAATTATCATATCACAAAGCAGTTTCTCAGAAAATTTTTTTCTAGTTTTCTCTGTGGATATTTCCTTGGTCACCATAACCTTCAAACCATTCTACAATATTCCATTGCAGATCCCAGGAATACAGTGTTAGAACACTGTTCAATATAAAGAACAGTGTAACCCTGTGAGATGAATTCACACATCACACAGTGGTTTCTCAAAAAGATTCTTTCTGGTTCTTTTATGTTGGTATTTCCTTTGTTACCATAAGTTTCAAAGTGCTCCCAAATATACTTTTGCAGAGTCCAGGAAAACAATGTTAGCAAACTGCTCAATGAAAAAAAGCAGCGTAACTCTGGGTGATGAATTCACACATCACAAAGAATTTCTCAGACAGGTTCTTTATAGTTTTCATCTGAGAATATTTCCTTTGTATAATAGGTTTCAATGCAATACAAAATATCCTTTCTCAGATTCCCCAAAAACAGTGATCCCAAACTGATCCAAGAAAAGAATTATGAATGCTGTGAGATGAATTAACACATCAGAAAGCAGTTCCTCAGAAAGCTTCCTTCTATTTTTTTCTATAAGGATACTTACTATGTCACCATAAGGTTCAATGCGCTCTGAAATATTCCATTTGAGATTCCAAGAAGGTAGTGTTAGCTAGCTGCTCAATGAAAAGAACAGTGTAACTCTGTGAGATGAATTCACACATCACAAAGCAGTTTCTCTGACAGTTTTTTTTGTCGTTTATCTGTGAGATTCTTTCCTTTGTCACCATAGGCGTCAATGCCCTCCCAAATATCCTATTGCAGATTCCATGAAAACAGTGTTATCAAACTACTCAATGAAAGAACGGTGTAACTCTGTGAGATGAATTCACATATCACATACCAGTTTCTCAGAAAGAATCTTTCTTTTTTATCTAGGAGGATATTTCCATTGTCACCATAAGCTTCAATGCGATAAGACATATTGAGTGCAGATTCCAAGAAAACAGTGTAAGCAAACTGCTCAATGCAAAGAACAGTGTAACTCTGTGAGTTGAATTCACACATCACACAGCAGTTTCTCAGAAAGTTTCCTTCTAGTTTTTATCTGAAGATATTTCCTTTCTCACCATAGGGCTCAATGCACTCCCAGATATCCCTTTGGAGATTGCAGGAAAACAGTGTTAGCAAGTTGCTCCATGAAAATAGAGGTGTAACTCTGTGAGGCGAATTCACATATCACAAAGAATTTTCTCAGAAAGCATCTTTCTAGTTTTTATCTGAGGATATTACCTTTGTCTCCATAGGCTTCAATGCTATCCAAAATATCCCTTCTCAGATTACCAAAAAACAGTGCAACTAAACTGATCAATGAAAAGCTTCTTCTAGTATATATATGAGGATAATTCCTTTGTCAATATAAGCTTCAATGCACTCTGAAATATCAGATTGTAGATTCTAAGAAAACTGTGTTAGCAAACTGCTCAATGAAAATAACTGTGTAACTCTGTGAAGTGAATTCCTGCAACAAAAAGAATTTACTCAGAAAACTTTTTTCTAGTTTTTAACTCAGGATATTTCTTTTTCACCATAGGCCTCAATGCGCTCCCAAATATACCTTTGCAGATTTCACGAAAACAGTGTTAGAAAAATGATTCATGAATGGAAAGGTCTAACTCTATGAGATGAATTCACACATCACAAAGAATTTCCTCAGAAAAGTTTTTCTAGTTTTCTTCTGAGGATATTTTCTTTGTCACCATAGGCTTCAATGCACTCCCAAATATCTTATTGTAGATTAAACAAAAACACTGTCATGAAACTGCTCAATGAAAAGAACCGTGTATTTCTTTGAGATGAATTCACACATCCCAAAGCAGTTTCTCAGAAATATTCCTTATAGTTTTTACCTGAGAGTATTTTCTTTTTCTCTATAGGCTTCAATTTGCTCCCAAATATCCCATTGCAGATTCTATGAAAACAGTTTTCACAAACTGCTCCATAAAAAGAAAGGTGTAACGCTGTGAGATGGATTCACACATCACAAAGTCCTTTCTCATAAAGCTTCTTTCTAGTTTTTATCTGAGGATATTTCCTTTTTCACCCTAGGCTTCAAAGTGATTCAAAATATCCCTTCTCAGATTCCCGAAAAACAGTGCTGCCAGACTGCTGCATGAAAAGGATTGTGTAACTCCATGAGATGAACTCACAAATGAAAAAACAGTTTCTCAGAAAGCTTCTATTTTTTGTCTGAGAATATTTCCTATGTCAATATAAGTTACAAAGTGCTGAGAAATATCCCTTTGGAGATTCCAAGAAAACAGTGTAAGCAAACTGCTCCATGAAAAGAACAGTGTAACTCGGTGAGATGAATTCACACATCACAAAGCAGTTTCTCAAAAAGTTTCCTTCCATTTTTGTCTGAGGCTATTTCCTTTCTCACCATAGGCCTCAATGCCCTGTCTAATATCCCTTTCTGCAAAGGGATTCTACTAAATCAGTGTAAGCAAACTGTTCCATGAAAATTGAGGTGTAACTCTGAGAGATTATTTCACACAAAACAAAGTCCTTTCTCAGGAAGCTTCTCTCTACCTTTTGTCTGAGGATATTTCGTTTGTCACCATAGGCTTCAATGCGATCCAAAATTTCCCTTCTCAGATTCCCCAAAACGGTGCTACCAAACTGTTCCATGAAAACAATTGTGTAACTCTGTGAGATGAATTAACACATCACAACGCAGTTTCTCAGACAACTTCCTTCTAGTTTTTATCTGAGGATATTTCCTTTTTCACCATAGGCCTCAATGTGCTCCCATATACCCCTTTGCAGATACCTTGAAAACAGTGTTAGCAACCTTATCAATGAAAAGAATAGTGTAACTCTGTGAGATGGACTCATACATCTCAAAGCAGTTTCTCAGAAAGCTTCTTTCAAGTTTTTATCTGAGGATATTTCCTATTTCACCATGGGCCTCAAGGTCTTCCCAAATATTCCTATGCAGATTCCACGAAGTCAGTGTTAGTAAAGTGCTCTAAGAAAATAAAGTTGCAACTCCGTGAGATGAATTCACAAATTCCAAAGCAGTTTCTCAGACAGCTTCTTTCTAATTTTTGTCTGAGGACAAAGCTAGTCTCCTTTGTCCTTTGTCACCATAAACTTCAATGCGCTCTGAAATATCCCATTGCAGATTTCAGGAAAGTAGTGCTAGCAAACTGCTCCATGAAAAGAACAATGTAACTCTGTGAGATGCATTCACAAATTACAAAGCAGATTCTCAGAAAGCTTGTTTTTGTTTTTATCTGAGGATATGTCTTTTTTCACTATGGGCATCAATGCACTCAGAAATATACTATTGCAGATACCACAAAACCAGTGTTATCAAACTGCTCCATGAAAAGTGAGATGTAACTCTGTGAGATGAATTCACACATCACGAAGAACTTTCTCAGAAATCTTCTTTCTAGTTTTTATCTGTGGATATTTCCCTTGTCACCGTAGGCTTCAATGTGATCCAAAGTATCCCTTTTCAGATTCCCCAAGAACAGTGCTACCAAACTGCTCCCTGAAAAGAGAGGTGTAACTCCATGAGATGAATTCACAAATCACAAAGAAGTTTTTCAGAAAGCTTTTTTCTACTTTTGTGTGAGGCTATTTTCTCTGTCACCAAAAGCTTCAATGCACTCCAAAATATTCATCTCACAGAGTTACATGATTCTTTTCATGGGTAAGTTTGGTAACACTGTTTTTGGGGAATCTGAGAAGGGATAGTTTGTATCTCATTGAAACCTATGGTGACAAAGGAAATATCCTCAGATAAAAACTAGACAGAAGGTTTCTGAGAATGTTCGTTGTGATGTGTGAATTTATCTCACAGAGTTACACCTTTCTTTCCATGGAGCAGTTTGCTAACAATGCTTTTTTGGTATATGCAAAGGGGTATTTTGGAGCACCTTGAGGCCTGTGGTGAAAAAGGAAATATCCTCAGATAAAAATTATAAAGAAGCTTTCTGAGAAAGTGCTTTTTGATGGGTGAGTTCATCTCACAGGGGTACATCTTTCTTTTCATTGTGCAGTTTGGTAGCACTGTTTTTGAGCCATCTGCAAAGGGATTTTCAGGAGCTCATGGAGGCCTATGGTGATAAACATAAAAATTGGAGAGAAGGTTTTTGAGAAATTGTTTTGTGATGTGTGTATTCATCTCATAGAAATAAACTATTTTGTTTATTGAGCAGTTTGGCATCACTGTTTTTGTGGTGTCCGAGAAGGCATATTTGGGAGCACATTGAGGCTGATGGTGGATTAGTAAATATGCACAGATAGAAACTAGAAAGAAGCTTTCTGAGAGACTGTTTTGTGATGGGTGAATTCATCTCACGGATTTAAGTCTTTCTTTTCTTTGACCAGTTTGTTAACACTGTTTTTGTGGAATATGCAAAGGGATATTTGGGAGTGGATAGAGGCCAATGTTGAAAAAGGAAATACATTCAAGTAAAACTGGAAGGAAAGTCTCTGATAACTCCTTTGTGATGTGTGCATTCATCTCATAGAGGTAAGGGTTTCTGTTGAGAGAGCAGTTTGGCATCACTGTTTTGGGCTGTCTGAGAAGGGATATTTGGGAGCGCATGCAAGCCGATAGTGGAAAAGGAAACATCCTGAGAAATTTCTTTTTGATGTCTGAATTCATCACTCAGTGTTACAACTTTATGTTCTTTGAGCAGTTTGGTAACACTGTTTTTATGGAATCAGCAAAGGGATATCAGAAACTCCTAGAGGCCTATGATGAAAAGGAAATAACTTCAGATAAAAACTAGAGATAAACTTTTTGAGAAAGGGTTTTGTGATGTGAGTATTCATCTCAAAGAGTTTAAACTTTTTGTTGATTGATAAGTTCGGCATCCCTGTTTTTGTGGTATCTGATAAGAGTTATTTTTGAGCACATTGAAGACTATGGTGAAAAAGGAAATATCCTCAGATTTAAACTGAAAGGAAGCTTTTTGAGAAATTTCCTGTGGTGGGTGAATTCATCTCACAGTTACAACTTAATTTTCATTGAGCAGTTTGGTAACACCGTTTTTCTGGAATCTGCAAAGGGATATTAGGGAGCGTGTAGAGTCTAATGGCGAAAAAGGAAATATCTTCAGGTAAAAACTGGAAGGAAACTTTCTGAGAAACTTCTCTGTGATGTGTGTATTCATCTCATAGAACTAAACGTTTCTGTTGAGGGAGCACTTTGGCATCACTGTTTTTGTGGTGTCTGAGAAGGGATATTTGGGAGCACATTGAAGTTTATGGTTTAAAAGGAAATATCTGCATATAAAAACTAGAAAGAAGCTTTCTGAAAAACAATTTTGTGATGTTTGAATTCATCTCACAGAGTTACACCATTCTTTTCATGAAACAGTTTTGTAGCACTGTTTTTGGGGAATCTGAGAAGGAATATTTTGGATCACATTGAAGCCTATGGTGATAAAGGAAATATCCTCAGATAAAAACTAGAAAGAAGCGTTCTGAAAGACCACTTTGTGATGTGTGAATTCATTTTACAGAGTTTCACCGTTCTTTTCATTGAGCAGTTTGATAACACTGTTTTCATGAAATCTGCAATAGGATATTTCAGAGTGCATGGAAGTCTATGGTGACAAAGGAAATAGCCACAAATAAAAGTCCAAAAAGAAGCTTTCTGTGAAAATGCCTTGTGATGTGTGAATTCAACTCACAGAGTTACACCATTCTTTACATTGAAAAGTTTTCTAACACTTGTTCTGCTATGGAATATTGAGGAGTGCATTGATTAAAAGGGTGAAAAAGGAAATATCCTCAGATAAAAACTAGAAAGAAGTTTTCTGAGAAACATCTTAGTGATATGTAAATTCATCTCACAGAGTTATACCATTTTTTTATGGAACAGTTTGGTAGCGCTGTTTTTGGGGAAACTGAGAAGGGATACTTTGGGTTACATTGTAGCCTATGGTGACAAAGGAAATATCCTCAATTAAATAGTAGAAAGAAGATTTCTGAGAAACTACTTCATCATGTGTGAATTCATCTCACAGAGTTACACTGCCGTTTTCATTGAGCAGTTTGATAACACTGTTTTCGTGGAATCTGCAGTAGGATATTTGGGAGTGCATTGATGCCTATGGTGACAAAAGAAATATCCTCAGACAAATACCAAAAAGAAGCTTTCTGAGAAACTGCTTTGTGATTTGTGAATTCATCTCACCCAGTTATACCTTTCTTTTCCTGTAACAGTGTGCTGCCACTGTTTTTCTGGAATCTGCAAAGGGATATTTTTGAGCATTTTGAGGCCTATGGTGAAAAAGGAAATACCCTCACATAAAAACGAGAAAGAAGCTTTCCGAGAAACTGTTTTTGATGTGTGAATGCATCTCAAATAGTTACACTGATTTTTACATTGAGCAATTTGCTAGCACTGTTTTCTTGGAATCTGCAATGGGATATTTTGGAGCCCATTGAAGCTTACAGTGACAAACAAAATATCCTCCATAAAAAAACTGGAAAGAAGCATTCAGAGAAACCGCTTTGTTATGGCCTAATTCCTCTCACGGAGTTCATGATTCGCTTCATGGAGCAGTTTGGTAGCAGTGTTTTGGGGGAATCTGAGAAGGGATATTTTGGATCACACTGATGTCTACGGTGACTAAGGGAATATCCTCAGATAGAAACTAGTAAGAACTTTCTGAAAAATTGTTTCTGATGTGTGAATTCATCTCAGAGAGATATAACTTTTTTTTCATGGAGCCGTTTTCCAGCACTGTTTTTGGGGAATCTGAATAGGGATAGTTTGAATTGCATTGAAGCCTATGATGACAGAGGAAATATCCTCCGATAAAAACTAGAAAAAAAGCTTTTTGAAAAAGTTCTTTGTGATGTCTGAATTCATCTCACATAGTTACATCTCTCTTTTCATGGAGCAGATTGCTAATACTCTTTACGTGGAATCTGCAAATGTATATTAGGGAATGCATCGAGGCATATGGTGAAAATGGAAGTATCCTCAGATTAAAATGAGAAAGAGATTTTGTGAGAAACTGTTTTTGATGTGTTAATTCATCTCACAGAGTTACACCATTCTTTTCATGGAACAGTTTTGTACCACTGTTTTTGGGGAATCTGAGAAGGAATATTTTGGATCGTGTTGTAGCCCATGGTGACAAAGGAAATATCCACAGGTAAAAACTAGAAAGAAGCTTTCTGAGGAAGTTCTTTGTGATGTGTCAATTCATCACACAGAGTTACACCTTTCTTTCATGGAGCATCTTGCTAACACTTTTCATGGAATCTGCAAAGGGATATTTGGGAGCACACTGAGGCATATGGTGAAAAGGGAGATATCCTCAGATAAAAACTAGAAAGAAGCTTTCTGAGATACTGCTTTGTGACGTGTGAATTCAGCTTACAGAGTTATACTGTTCTTTGCATTGAGCAGTTTGCTAACACTGTTTTCTTAGAATCTGCATTGGGATATTTCAGAGTGCCTTGAAGCCTATGATTACAATGGACATATGCTCAAATAAAAACTAAAAAGAAGCATTCTGACAAACCAATTTGTTATGCGTTAATTCATTTCATAGAGTAACATGATTTTTTTCATGTAGCAGTTTTGTAGCACTGTTTCTGGGGAAACTGAGAAGGGATATTTTGGATCACATTGATGTCTATTTTGACTAAGGAAATATCCTCAGATAAAAACTAGAAATAAGCTTTCTGAAAAACTTATCTGTGATGTGTGAATTCGTCTCAGAGAGTTAAATCTTTCTTTTCATGGAGCACTGTTGTAGCACTGTTTTGGGGGAATCTGAGAAGGGATACTTGGAATTGCATTGAAGTGTATGTTGACAAAGGAAGTATCCTCAGCTAAAAACTAGAAAGAAGCTTCTTAGAAAGTTCTTTGTGGTGTGTGAATTCATCGCACAGACTTACACCTTTCTTTTAATAAAGAAGTTTGCTAACACTCTTTTCATGGAATTTGCAAAGGGATATTTGGAATAACATTGAAGACTGCGGTGAAAAAGGAAATATCCTCAGATAAAAACCAGCAAGAAACTTTCTGAGAAACGACTTTATGATGTGTGAATTCATCTCACAGAGTTACAGCATTCTTTTCATTGAGCAGTATGCTAACAATGTTTTCATGTAATCTGCAATAGGATATTGTGGAGTGCTTTGAAGCCTATGGTGGCAAAGGAAACATCCTCAGATAAAAACCAAAAGTAACCTTTCTGAGAAATTGCTTTGTGATGTGTGAATTCATCTCAAGAGTTACACAGTTCTTACCATAGTGCAGTTTGATAACACTGTTTTCATGGAATCTTCAAAGTGGTATTTTGGAGCGCAATATTGCCTATAGTGGAAACGGAAATATCCTCAGATAAAAACTGGAAGGAAACATTCTGTGAAACTGCTTTATGGTGTGTGAATTCATCTCACCGAGTTGCATAATTATTTTCATTGAGCAGCTTGAAAACTCTGTTTTTGTGGATTCTGCAGTAGGATATTTGGGAGCAATATGCAGCTTAGGGTAACAAAGAAAATATCCTCAGATTAAAAAAAAAAAGAAGTTTTCTGTTAACCCCTTTGTGATGTGTTAATTCGTCTCATGGATTTACATGATTCCTTTCATGGATTAATTTGGTAGCACTGCTTTTGGGAATATGAGAAGGGATATTTTGGATCACTATGAAGCCGATGGTGACTAAGGAAATATCCTCAGATAAAAACTATAAAGAAGCTTTCTGAGAAAGTTCTTTGTGATGTGAGAATTCATTTCACAGAGTTGCACCCTTCTTTTAATGGAGCGGATTGGCAACACTCTTTTTGTGGAAACCACAAAGGGATATTTGGGAATGCGTTGAGTCATATAGTGAAAACAGAAATATCCTCAGATAAAAACAAGAAAGAAGCATTCTGAGACACTGCTTTGTGATGTGTGGATTTATCTCAAACAGTTACACTGCTCTTTTCATGGAGCAGTTTGATAACACGCTTTTCGTGGAAACTACAATAGGATATTTGGAAGAGCATTGAAGCCTATGGTGACAAAGGAAGTATCCTAACAGAAAAACCAAGAAGTTTTCTGAGAATCTGCTTTGTGATGTGTGATTTCAACTCACAGAGTTACACTGTTCTTTTCATTGAGCAGTTTGCTAACACTGTTTTCTTGGAATCTACAATGTAATATTTTAGAGTGGATTGAAGCTTATAGTGAAAAAGTAAATATCCTCAGACGAAAACTAGAATGAAACATTTTGAGAAACTATACCGTGATTTGTGAGTACAGCACACAGAGTTACATGATTATTTTAATGGATCAGTTTAATAGCACTACTTCTGGGGAATCTGAGAAGGAATATTTTGGATTACATTGAAGCCTATGGTGACAAAAAAAATCCTCAGATAAAAACTATAAAGAAACTGTCTGCGAAAGTTCTCTGTGATAAGTGAATTCATCTCACAGAGTTACACCTTACTTTTCATGGAGCAGTTTGCTAACACAGTTTTCATGGAATCTGCAAAGGGATATTTGGGAGTGCATTGAATCCTATAGTGAAAAAGTAAATACCCTCACAGAAAAACTAGGAAGAATCTTTGTGAGAATCTGCTTTGTGAGGTTTGAATTCGATGCACAGAATTTCACTGTTCTTTTCATGGAGCAGTTTGCTAACACTGTTTTCTTGGAATCTACAAAGGCATATTTTGGAGTGCATTGAAGCTTTGTGTGGAAAACGAAATATCATCAGACATAAACTAGAAGAAAGCTTTCTGAGAAACTGCTTTGTGATGTGTGAATTCATGTCAGAGAGTTACACTATTCTTTTCATTGAGCAGTTTGCTAACACTGTTGTTTGAGAAACTGCAATGGGATATTTCAAAGCGTATTGAAGCTTATGGTTGCAAAGGAAATATCCTCAGGTAAAAAGTAGAAGGAAGTTTTCTGAAAAAATTCTTTGTGATGTGTGAATACATATCACAGAGATACACCTTTTTTGTCATGGAACAGTGTGCTAGCACTGTTTTCTTGGAATCTGGAAAGAGACATTTGGAGATCATTGAGGGCTATGGTGAAAATGGAAATATCCGCATATAAAAACTAGAAAGGATCTTTCTGAAAAAGTTCTTTGTGGTGGCTGAATTCATCTCAAAGAGTTACACTGTTCTTTTCATTCAGCAGTTTGCTAACACTGTTTCTTGGAATCTGCAATGACATATTTCAGAATGCATTGAAGCTTATGGTGACAAAGGAAATATCCTCATATAAAAACTAGAAGAAACTTTCTGAGAAACAGCTTTATGATGTGTTAATTCATCTCACAGAGTCACATGATTCTTTTCATGGATCCGTTTGGTAGCACTCTTTTTGGGGAATATGAGAAGTAATATTTTGGATTGCATTGAAGCCTACGATGACTAAGGAAATATCCTGAGATAAAAACTGGAAAGAAGCTTTCTGAGAAACTTCTTTGTGATGTCTGAAAGCATCTCACAGAGTTGCACCTTTCTTTTTATGGGGCAGTTTGCTAACACTGTTTTCTTGAAATCTGTAAAGGGACATTTTGGAGTTCATTGAGGCCTATAGTGAAAAAGGTAGTATCCTCAGATAAAAATTGGAAGGAAACCTTCTGAGAAACTGCTTTGTGATGTGTGAATTCATCTCACAGAGTTACACCATTATTTTCATTGAACAGTTTGATAACACTGTTTTTGTTGAATCTGCAATAGGATATTTGGGAGCACATTGAAGCCTATGGTGACAACGGAAATATCCTCAGATAAAACCAAAAAGAAGCTTTCTGTGAAACTGCTTTGTGATGTGTCAATTCACCCCACAGAGTTACACCATTGCTTTCATTGAGAAGTCTTCTAACACTGTTTTCGTGGAATCTGCAATGAGATATTTCGAAGTGCATTGAATCTTTCAGTGACAAACGAAATATCATTATATAAAAACTAGAAAGAAACTTTCTTAGAAACTGCTTTGTGGTGTGTTAATTCATCTCCCAGTGTTACACGATTCTTTTCATGGATGAATTTGGTAGTACTGCCTTTGGGGAATCTGAAAAGGAATATTTTAGATCACATTGAAGCCTATGGTGACAAAGAAATATCATCAGATAAAAACTGGAAAGAAGCTTTCTGAGAAAGTTCTTTGTAATGTGTGAATTCATCTCACAGTTACACCTTTCTTTTAATAGAGCAGTTTCCTAACACTGTTTTCATGGAAACTGCAAAGGGATATTTGGGAAGTAGTGAGGCCTATAGTGAAAAAGGGAATATCTTCAGACAAAAATTAGAAAGAAGCTTTCTGAGAAACTGCTTTGTGATGTGTGAATTCATCACACAGAGTTACACTATTCCTTTCATTGATCAGTTTGATAACACTTTTGTCTTATCATATGCAATAGGATATTGCAGAGTGCTTTGAAGCCTACAGTGATAAAGGAAATGTCATCAGCTAAAAACCAAAAAGAAATTTTCTGAGATACTGCTTTTTGATGTGTCAATTCATCACAAAGAGTTACACTATTCTTTTCATTGCGTAGTTTGCTAACACTGTTTTCTTGGAAACTGCAATGGAATGTTTCAGAGTGCATAGACTTTTTGTAAAAAAGAAAATATTCTCAGACAAAAACTAGAAAGATGCGTTCTGAGAAACTACTTTGTAATTTTTGATTTCATCTCAGAGAGTTACATAATTCTCTTCATAGATCAATTTGGTAGCATTTTTGTTGGGGAATCTGAGTAGGAATATTTTGGATTGCATTGAAGCCTGTGGTGATTAAGGAAATATCCTCAGATAAAAAATTAAGAGAAGCTTTCTGAGAAAGTTCTTTGTCATGTGTGAACTCAACTCACAGAGTTACACTGCTCTTTTCATTGAGCATTAGCTAACACTATTTTCCTGGAATCTGCAATTGTGAGAAAGGAAATATCCTCCAGCAAAAATGAGAAAGAAGATTTCTGAGAAACTGACTTGTGCTTTTTGAATTTACCTCACAGAGTTACATGATCCTTTTCATAGAGCAGTTTGGTAACACTGTTTTTGGGGAATCTGAGCAGGGATATTTTGGATTGCATTGAAGCTTATGGTGGAAAAGGAAATATCCTCAGATAAAAGCTAGAAAGAAGCATTCTGAGAAATTTCTTTGGGATTTGTGAATTCATCTCAAAGAGTTACATGATTCTTTTCACGGATCAGTTGGGTAGCACTGTTTTTGGGGAATCTGAGAAGGGGTATTGTGGATCGCATTGAATCCTATGGTGACAAAGTGAATATCTTCAGATAAAAACAAGAAAGATTTCTGAGAAAGTTCTTTTTGATATTTGATTTCATCTCACAGAGAAACAGCTTTCTTCAATGGAACAGTTTGCTAACACTATTTTTGTGTAATCTACAAAGGGATATTTGGAAGGGCTTTGAGGCCTATAGTGAAAAGGGTAATATCCTCAGATAAAAAACTAGAAAGAAACTTTCTGAAAAACTGCTTTGTGATGTGTGAATTCACCTCACAGAGCTACACCATTATTTTCACTGAGTAGTTTGTTAACTCTGTTTTCTTGCAATCTGCAATGGGATGCTTCCAAGTGCATTGAAGCTTATGGTGACAAAGGAAAAATCTCATACAAAAACTAGACAGAAGCTCTCTGAGAAAGCACTTTGTGTTGGGTCAATTCATCTCACAGAGATACACGAATTTTTTCATGGATTAGTTTGCTGGCAGTGTTTTTGGGGAATCTGAGAAGGGATATTTTGGATCACATTGAAGCCTACAGTGACAAAGGAAATATCCTCACATGGAATCTGAAAAGAAGCTTTCTCAGAAACCACTAAGTGATGTGTTAATTCATTCCACAATGGTACACCTTTCTTTTCATGGAGCTGTTTGCTAACACTGTTTTCATGGAATCTGCAAAGGGATACTTTGGGTCGCATTGAAGTACATGGTGACAAAGGAAATATCCTCAGATAAAAATTAGAAAGAAGCTTTCTGAGAAACTGTTGGTGATGTGTGATTTCATCTCAGAGAATTACACTGCTTTCTCATTGTGCCGTTTGCTTACACTGTTTCTTGGAATCTGCAATGGGATGTTTCATCGTGCATTAAAGCTTATGGTGACAAAGGAAATGACCTCAGATATAAACTAGGAAGAAACTTTCTGAGAAACTGTTTTCTGGTTTGTGAATTCATCTCACAGAACTACAGTATTCTTTTAACGGATCAGTTTGTTAGCACTTTTTTGGGGGAATCTGAGAAGGGATATTTTGAATTGCATTGAATCCTATGGTGACTAAGGAAACATCCTCAGATAAAGACAAGAAAGAAGCTTTCTGAGAAAGTTCTTTCTGATGTGTGGTTTCATCTCAAAGAGTTACACCTATCTTTTCATGGAAGAGTTTGGTAACAGAGTTTCTGTGGAATCTGCAAGGGTATATTTGGGATCGACTTGAGTTCTATGGTGAAAAAGGAAATATCCTCAGAAAAAAACTAGAAAGAAGCTTTCTGAGAAACTGCTTTGTGATGTGTGAATTCATCTCACAGAGGTACACCATTCTTTTAATTATGCAGTTTGATAACACGGTTTTTGTGGAATGTGAAATAGGATATTTTGCAGCACATTGAAGCCTACGGTGACAAAAGAAATATCGTGAGATGAAAACCAAAAAGCTTTCTGAGAAACTGCTTTGTGATGTATGAATTCAACACACAGAGTTACACTGTTCCTTTCATTGAGCAGTTTGCTAACACTGTTGTCTTGGAAGCTGCAATGGGATATTTCCGAGGGCATTGAAGGTTATGGTGGAAAAGAAAATATCCTTATATAAAAAGTAGAAAAAAGTTTTCTGAGAAACCACTTTGTGATGTGTTAACTCATCTCTCAGGGTTGCAGAATTCTTTTCATGGATCTGTTTCATATCAGTGTTTTTGGGGAATCTGAGAAGGTATATGTTAGATCGCATTGAAGCCTATGGTGACAAAGGAAATATCCTCATATAAAAACTGGAAGGAAGCTTTCTGAGAAACCACTTTGTGATGTGTGAATTCACCTCACAAGGTTTCACCTTTCTTTTCATGGAGCAACTTGGTAACATTAGTTTTGTGGAATCTGCAAAGGGGTGTTTGGGAGTGTATTGAGGCCTAAGGTGAAAAAGGAAATATACTCAGATAAAAACGAGAAAGAAGTTTTCTGAGAAACTGGATTATGATGTGTTAATTCATGTCACAGAGTTACATGATTCCTTTCATGAGTCAGTTTGGTAGCACTGATTTTAAGGAATCTGAGAAGGAATATTTTGGATCACATTGAAGCCTGTGGTTACAAAGAAAATATTCTCAGAAAAAAACTAGAAAGAGCCTTTCTGAGAAATTTCTTTGCGGTGAGTGAAATCATGTCACAGAGTTACACCTTTCTTTTTTGGAGTATCTTGTTGACAATGTTTTTATGGATTCTGCCAAGGGATATTTGGGAGTGTATTGAGACATATTGTGAAATGGGAAATATCCTCAGAAAAAAAGTAGAAAGAAGTTTTCTGAGAAACTGTCATGTGTGAATTCATCTCACAGAGTCACATGGATCTTTTCATTGAGCAGTTTGCTAACACTATATTCTTGGAATCTGCAGTGGGATATTTCAGAGCACACTGTAGCTTATGGTGACAAAGGAAATATCCTCATAAAAAAAAACTAGAAAGAAGCATTCGGAGAAACCACTTTGTGTTGTGCTAACTCATCTCACAGAGTTCACGATTACGATTCGTTTCATAGAGATGTTTGCTAGCACTGTTTTTGGGGAACCTGAGAAGGAGTATTTTGGATAACATTGATGTCTATGGTGACTAAGGTAATATCCTCAGATAAAAACTAGCAAGAAGCTTTCTGAGAAAGTTTTTTCTGATGTGTGATTCAACTCACAGAGATATAACATTCTTTTCATGGGGCAGTTTTCCAGCACTGTTTTTGGGGAATCTGAGAAGGGATATTTGAATTGCATTGAAGCATATGGTGATGAAGGAAATATCCTCGGTTAATAACTAGAAAGAAGGTTTCTGAGAAACTGCTTTGTAATGTGTGAATCCATCTCACAGTTACACTGTTCTTTTCATTGTGTAGTTTGTTAACACTGGTTTCTTGGAATCTGCAATGAGATTTTTTGGAGCACATAGAAGCTTAAGTTGACACAGGAAATAACCTCCTATAATAATGAGAAAGAAGCTTTCTGTGAAACTGATTTGTGATGTGTGAATTCATCTCACAGAGTTACATCGTTCCTTTCTTTGAGTAGCTTGGTAACATTGTTTCCATGGAATCTGCAAAGGGATGTTTGGGAGCGCATTGAAGATGATGGTAAAAAAGGAAATATCCTCAAATAATAACTAGAAAGAAACTTTCTGAGAAACTGCTTCGTGATATGTGAATTCATCTCACAGAGTTACACCGTTCTGCTCTTTGAGCAGTCTCATAACTCTGGTTTCGTGGCATCTGTAATAGGATACTTGGGAGCGCAATGAAGCCTATGATGACAATGGAAATATCTTCAGATAAAAACCAAAAAGGAAGTTTTCTGAGAATCTAATTTGTGTTGTGTGAATTCATCTCAAAGATTTAGACCTTTCTTTTCATTGAGATATTTGCTAAAACTTTTTTCGTTTAATCTGCAATGGGATATTCGCGAGTACATTGGGGATTATGGTGAAAGAGGAAACATCCTCAGATAAAAACTAGATAGAAGCTTTCTGAAAAAGTTCTTTGTGATGTCTGAATTCATCTCACACAGTTACACCTTTCCTTTTATGGAGCAGTTTGCTAACCCTCTTTTTGTGGAATCTGCAAACGGATATTAGCAAACGCATTGAGGCATATAGTTAAAAAGGAAATATCCTCAGATTAAAATGAGAAAGAGATTTTGTGAGAAACTGTTTCTTGATGCATTAATTCATCTCACCAAGTTACACAATTCTTTTCATGGACCTGTTTGGTAGAAATGTTTTTGGGGAACCTGAGATGGTATATTTTGGATCACATTGAAGCCTATGGTGACAAAAGAAATATTCTCAGATAAAAACATGAAAGAAGCTTTCTGAGGGAGTTCTTGTGATGTGTGAATTCGTCTCACAGAGTTATACCTTTCTTTTCATGGAGCACTTTGCCAACACTCTTTTCTGAGAATCTGCAATGGGATATTTCAGAGCGCCTTGAGGCTTATAATGACAATGTACATATCCTCAAGTAAAAACTAGAAAGAAGCATTCTGAGAAGCTGCTTTGTGATGTGTTAATTGAACTCACAGAGTTACACGATTCTTTTTATGTAGCACTATGGTAGCACTCTTTTTGGGGAAACTGAGAAGGTATATTTTTAATTGCTTTGAAGCCTACGGTGACTAAGGAATCATCCTCAGGTAAAAACTAGAAGGAAACTTTCTGAGAAACTTCTTTGTGATGTGTGAATTCATCTCACAGAGGTAAAGCTTTCTTTATGTGGAGCAGTGTTGAAGCACTGTTTTGGGGGAATCTGAGAAGGGATAATTGTAATTGCATTGAAGTGTATGGTGACAAAGGAAATATCCTCAGATAAAAACTAGAAAAAAGCTTTTAGAGAAAGTTCTTTATGATGTGTGAATTCAGCTCACAGACTTACACCTTTCTTTTCATGGAGCAGTTTGCTAACACTGTTTTTGTGTAATCTGCAAAGGGATACTTGGGACAACATTGAAGACTGTGGTGATAAAGGACATATCCTCAGATAAAAACCAGAAGGAAACTTATGAGAAACTGCTTTGTGATGTGGGAAACCATCTCACAGTGTTACATCATTCTTTTCTTTGAGCAGTATGCTAACAATGTTTTCGTGTAATTTGCAATAGGATATTTTGGAGCACTTTGAAGCCTATGGTGGCAAAGGAAATATCCTCAGACAAAAACCAAAAGTAACCTTTCTGAGAGACTGCTCCATGATTTGTGAATTCATTTCACAGAATTACACTGTTCTTTTTTCTTGGATTCTGCAATGGGATATTTTTGAGCTCTTTGAAGCTTATGGTTACAAAGCAAATAGCCTCAGAAAAAGACTAGAAATAAGCTTTCTGAGAAACTGCTTTGGAATTTGTGAATTCATTTCACAGTTACTCGATCTTTTCATGGAGCAGTTTGGTAGCACTGTTTTTCAGGAATCTCTGAAGTAATACTTTACATCGCATTGAAACCTACAAAGACAAAGTAAATATCCTCAGAAGAAAAACTAAAAAGAAACTTCCTGAGAAACTGTTTTGTGATTTTTGAGTTTATCTCACAGAGTTACACTTTTCTTTTCATTTTAGCAGTTTGGTGGCACTGTTATTCGTTAATCTGAGAAGGGATAATTTGCATCACATTGAAGCCTGTGGTGACAAAGGAAATACCCTCAGATTAAAAACTAGAAATAAATTTTCTGAGAAACTTCTTTGTGATGTGTGAATTCATCTCCCAGAGCTATACATTTCTTTACATGGAGGAGTCTGCCTACACTCTTTTCATGTAATCTGAAAATGCATATATGGGAACGCATTGAGGCCTATGGTGAAAAAGGAAACATCCTCATATAAAAACTAGAAAGAAACTGAGAAAATGTTTTGTGATGTATGTGTGAATTCATCTCACAGTGTTACACTGTTCTTTTCATTGAGCAGTTTGCTAACACTGTCTTCTTGGAATCTACAATGGTATATTTTGGAGCACATTGAAGCTTATGGTGACATATTAAATATCCTCATAGTAAAAGAAAGAAGCTTTCTGAGAAACTGCTTTGTGATTTGTGAATTCACCTCACAGAGTTTCACGATTGTTTTCATTTATCAGTTGGTAGCACTGTTTTGGGGGAATCTGAGAAGGGATATTTTGGATCGCATTGTAGCCTACGATGACATAGGAAATATCCTCAGATAAAAGCTAGCAAGAAACTTTTTGAAAAAGTCCTTTGTGTTGTGTGAATTCATCACATAGAGTTACACCTTTTTTTCATGGAGCCGTTTAGTAACACTGTTTTGTGTTTTCTGCAAAAGGATATTTGGTGCTTGGAGGCCTATACTGAAAAACAAAATATCCTCAGATTAAAATTGAAGGAAGATTTCTGAGAAACTGTTTTGTGATGTGTGAATTTAACTCACACAGTTACACTGTTCTTTACATTGAGCAGTTTGCTAGCACTGTCTTCGTGGAATCTGCAAAGGGATATTTGGGAGTGCATTGAGGACTACAGTGAAAAAGGAAATATCCTCAGATAAAAACTAGAAAGAAGCTTTCTGGAAACTGCTTTGAGATGTATGAATTCATCTCACAGAGTTGCACCATTCATTTCATTGAGCTTTTTTAGAACCCTGTTTTCATGGACTCTGCAGTAGGATATTGGGAGTGCATGGAGGCCTATGGTGAAAAAGGAAACATCCTCAGATACAAACCAAAAAGAAGCTGTCTGTGAAACATCTTTGTGATGTTTGAATTCATCTCACAGAGTTATGCTGTTCTTTTCATTTAGCAGTTTGGTAACACTGTTTTCTTGGAATCTGCAATGGGATATTTTGGACCACACAGAAGCTTATGGTGACAAAGGAAATATCCTCATATAAAAGTAGAAAGAAGCTTTCTGAGAATCCGCTTTGTGATGTGTTATTCATCTCATGGAGTTACATGATTATTCTCATTTCATCATTTGGTTACACTGTTTTTGGGGAATCTGAGAAGGGATATTTGGGATCACATTGAAGCTTATGATGACAAAGTAAATATCCTCAGATAAAAACTAGAAAGAAGCTTTCTGAGAAAGTTCTTTGTGATGTGTGAATTTATCTAACAGACATAGAATGTCCTTTACATTGAGCAGTTTGATTACCCTGTTTTCATGGAATCTACAACAGGATATTTGGGGATGCGTCGAATCCTATGGTGACAACATATCCTCAGATAATAAAGCGAAAAGAAGCTTTCTGAAGGATTGCTTTGTGATGTGTGAATTGATCTCACAGAGTTACACTGTTCTTTTCATTGAGGAGTTTACTAACACTGTTTTCTTGGAGTCTGCAATGGGATATTTTGGAGTGCATTGAAGCTTATGGTGACAAAGTAAATATCCTCAGATGAAAAGCAGAAAGAAGCTTCCTGGGAAACTGCTTTGTGATGGGTCCATTTATGTCACAGAGTTACATCATTCCTTTCATGGAGCAGTTTGCTAGCACTGTTTATGTGGAATCTGAAGAGGGATATTCAGGGGTGCATGGAGGCCTAAGTTGATAAAAGAAAATTCTTCACTTAACAACCGGAGAGAAGCTTTCAGAGAAACCCCTTTGTGATATGTGTATTCAACTCATAGAGCTAAACGTTTCTTTAGAGGGAGCACTTTGGCAACACTGTTTTTGTGATGTCTCAGAAGGGAAATTTCAGAGCACATTGAAGCCTAAGGTGTAAAAGTAAATATCCTCATATAAAAATTAGAAAGAAGCTTTGTGAGAAACTGCTTTGTGATGTGTTAATTCATCTCTCCAAAATACACAATTCTTTCATGGAGCAGTTTGGTAGCACTGTTTTTGGGGAATCTGAGAAGGAATATTTGGAATCACATTGAAGCCTATGGTGACAACGGAAATATCCTGAGAGAAAAACTAGAAAGAAGCTTTCTTAGAAAGTTCTTTGTTATGTGTGAATTCATCTCACAGAGTTACACCTTTCTTTTCATGGAGCAGCTGGCTAATACGGTTTTTGTGGAATCTGCAAAGGAATGTTTGGGAGGGCATTGAGGCCTATAGTGAAAAGGGAAATATCTTCAGATAAAATCTAAAACGAAGCTTTCTGAGAAACTGCTTTGTGATGTGTGAATTCATCTCACAGAGTTACATGGTTCTTTTCCTTGAGCAGTTTGCTAACACTGTATTCTTGGAATCTGCAATGGGATATTTCAGAGCGCATTGAAGCCTAAGGTGACAAAGGAAATATCCTCAGACAAAAACTAGAAAGAAGCTTTCGGAGAAACCTCTTTGAGATTTGTGAATTCATCTCACAGAGTTACACTGTTCTCTTCATTGAGAAGTCTACTAACACTTTTTTTGTTTAATCTGCAATGGGATATTTGGGAGCGCTTTGAGGAATATGGTGATAAAGGAAATATCCTCAGATAAAAACGAGAAAGAATTATTCTCTGAAAAATCTCTGTGATATGTGAACTCATCTCACAGAGTTACACCATTCTTTTCAAGAAACAGTTTGGTAGCAATGTTTTTGGGGAATCTGAGAAGCGATATTTTGGGGCACATTGAAGCGTATGCTGACAAAGGAAGTATCCTGAGATAAAATATAGAAGTAAGCTTTCTGACAAACTACTGTAAGATGTGTGAATTCATCTCACAGATTTACACTGTTGTTTTCTTTGAGCAGTTTGATAACACTTTTTTTGTAGAATCTGCAATAGGGTATTTCAGAGTGCATTGAAGCCTATGGTGACAAAGGAAATATCTTCAGAGAAAAAGAAAAAAGCACCTATCTCAGAAACTGCTTTGTGAGGTGAGAATTCATATCACCAATTTACACCTTGCTTTTCATGAAGCAGTTTGCTAACATAAAATTTGTGATATCTGCAAAGGGATATTCATGAGCACATTCTGGCTAATGCTGAAAAAGGAACCATTCTACAAAAAAAAATTAAAAAGAAGCTTGCTGAAAAACTACTTTTTGAGTTGTGAATTCATCTCACAGAGTTACATGGTTCCTTTCATGGAGCAGTTTGGTGGCGCTGTTATTGGGGCATCTGAGAAGGGATGTTTTGGATGACATTTAAACCTATGGTGACAAAGGAAATATTCTCAGATAAAAACTAGAAAGAAGCTTTTTGACAAAGTTTTTTTGTGATGTGTGAATTCAACTCAGAGTTTCACCTTCCTTTTCATGGAGGAGTTTGCAAACACTGTTTTAGTGGAATCTGCAAATGGATATTTGGGAGTGCTTTGATTCCAATGGTGAAGAATTAAATATCTTCAGATAAAAAGTAGAAAGAATAATTTAGAGAAACTGCTTTGTGATGTGCACATTACCGATCAGAGTTACACCTTTTTTTTCATTGAGCAGTTTGCTAACATTGTTTTCTTGGATTCTACAATGGGATATTTTGGAGCGCATTGAAGCTTATGGTGAAAAGGGAGATATCCTCATAGAAAAACCAGAAAGAAGCTTTCTGAGAAACTGCTTTGTGATATGATAATTTATCAAACAAAGCTACACGATTCTTTTCATGGATCAGTTTAGTAGCACTGTTTTTGGGGCATTTGAGAAGGGATATTTTGGATTGCAATGAAGGTTATGGTGACAAAGGAAATATCCTCAGAAAAAAACTAAAAAGAAGCTTTCTGAAAAGTTCTTTGTGATGTGTGAATAAAAACTAGAGAGAAGGAGTCTGAGAAACTGCATTGTGATTTGTGAATTCATCTTACAGAGATACACCGTCCTTTACATTGAGCAGCTTTATAACACTTCTTTCGTGGAATCTGCAATAGATTTTTTCGGAGCACATTGAACTCTATGGAGACAAAGGAAATATCCTCAGATAAAATCAAAAAGAAAGTTTCTGAGAAACGGTTTTGTGTTGTGTCAATTCATCTCACAGAGTTACACTACTCTTTTCATTGAGCAGCTTGCTAACACAGTTTTCTTTTAATCTGCAAAGGGTTATTTTGGAGCATATTGAAGCTTATGCTGACAATGGAAATATCTTCAGATAAAAACTATAAAGAAGCTTTCTGAGAAGGTTATTTGGGACGTGTGAATTCATCTCACAGAGTTATAACTTTCTATTCATGGAGCAGTTTGCTAACGCTGTTTTCATGAACTCTGCAAAGGATATTTGAAAGCACATTGAGGCAGATGGTGAAAAAGAAAATATATTCAGATTAAATCTAGAAAGAATCTTTCTGAGAAACTGCTTTGTGATAGGTGAATTCGGCTCACAGAGTTACACAGTTCTTTTCTTTGAGTCGTTTGATTATACTGCTTTTGTGGAGTCAGCAAAAGAATATTTCTGAGTGCATTGAAGCCTATGGTGACAGAGGAAATATCTCCATAGAAATAACAAAAATAAGTTTTCTGAGAAACTGCTTAGTGATGTGTGAATTCAACTCACAGTTGCTCTGTTCTTTTCATTGAGCTGCTTCCTAACACTGTTTTCTTGGAATCTCTGATGGGATATTTCAGAAAGCTTTGAAGTTTATTGTGAAAAAGAAAATATCCTCAGACAAAAACGAGAAAGAAACATTCTGAGAAACTGTTTTGTGATTTGTGAATTCATTGCACAGAGTAACACCATTCTTTTCATGGATCAGTTTGACAACTCTCTTTTGGGGGAATGAATCTGAGAAGGGATATTTTGGATCACATTGAAGCCTATGGTGACAAAGGAAATATCCTTAGACAAAAGCTAGAAAGAAGCATTCTGAGAAAGTTCTTTGTGATGTGTGAATTCATCTCACATGGCTACACCTCTCTTTTCATGGAGCAGTTTGATAACACTGCTTTCCTGTAATCTGCAAAGAGATATTTGGGAGCACCTTGAGGTCTATGGTGAAAAGGAAATATCCTCAGGTAAAAACTATAAAGAAGCATTCCGAGAAACTGTTTATGATGGATGAATTCACCTCACAGAGTTATACCTTTCTTTTCATTGAGCAGTTTGGAGCACTGTTTTTGGAGAATCTAAAAAGGGATTTTCGGGAACTCATAGATACCTTTGGGGAAAAAGGAAATATCTGCAGATAAAAACTGGAGAGAAGGTTTTTGAGAAACTGTTTTGTGTTGTATGTATTCACCTCATAGAGATAAACCATTCTGTTGATTGATCATTTTGGCATCACAGTTTTTGTGTTGTCTCAGAAAGGATATTTTGGAGTGCATTGAGGCTGATGGTGGAAAAGTAAGTATGCACAGATAAAAACTAGTAAGAAGCTTTCTCAGAGACTACTTTGTGTGGGTGTATTCATCTCACAGATTTATATCTTTCTTTTCATTGAGCAGGTTGTTCACACTGTTTTGAGGAATCTTCAAAGGGATATTCGGGGGGACAGAGGCCAATGTTGAAGACAGAATTATCTTCAGGTACAAATTCGAGAGAAACTCTGAGAAACTGCTTTGTGATTTGTGAATTCATCTCAAAGAGTTACATGATGCTTCTAAAGGATCAGTTTGAGAACACTGTTCTTGGGGAATCTGAGAAGGAATATTTTGGATCGCCTTGAAGCCTAGGGTGGCAAAGGAAATATCCTCAGATAAAAAGTAGATAGAAGCTTTCTGAGAAAGTTCTTTTTGATGTGTGAATTCATCTCACAGAGTTACAACTTTCTTTCCATAGAGAAGTTTACTCACACTGTTTTTGTGGAATCTGCAAGTGGATATTTGGGAGGGCCCTGAGACCTGTAGTGAAAAAATATGTACACAGATAAATACAACAAGAAGCTTTTGGAGAAACTGCTTTGTGATGTGTGAATTCACCTCATAGAGTTACACCGCTGTTTTCAGGTTGTAGTTTGGTAATGCTGTTTTTGGGCAATCCGAGAAGGAATATTTTGGATCACATTGAAGCCTATGGTGATAAAGGAAATATCCTCAGATAAAAACTAGAAAGAAGCTTTCTGAGAAAGTTCTTTGTGATGTATGAATTCATCTCATAGAGTTGCACCAATGGAACCGTTTGCTGACACTGTTTTCGTGAAATCTGCAAAGGGATATTTGGGAGCACGTTGAGGCCTGTAGAGAACTACAAATATCCTCAGACAAAAACTAGAAAGAAGCTTTCTGAGAAACTGGTTTTTGATGTGTGAATTCATCTCAGAGTTACACTGTTCGTTTCATAGATCAGTCTGCTAACACTGTTTTCTTGGAATATGCAATGGGATATTTTGCAGTGCCTTGAAGCTTATGATGACAAACCTTTTCATGTACCTGTGTGTTTGTTAGCACTGCTTTTGTGGAATCTGAGAAGGGATATTTAGAATAGCATTGAAGCCTATGGTGAAAAGGAAATATTCTCAGATAAAAATTAGAAAGAAGCTTTCTGAGAAAGTCCTTTGTAATGTGTGAACTAATCTCACTGTGTTACATTGTCTTTTACATTGAGCAGTTTGATAACACTGTTTTCGAGGAATTTGCAACAGGATATTTGGGAGTGCATTGAAGGCTGTAGTGACAAAGGAAATATCACCAGATAAAAACTGGAAAGAAGCTTTCTGAGAAACTTCTTCATGATATGTGAATTCATTCGAAGGTGTTACACCTTTCTTTTCATAGACGAGTTTTCTAATACTGTTTTTATGGAATCTGCACATGAATATTTGTACACACATTGAGGCCTATGGTTAAAAAGGAAATATCCTCAGATAAAAACCAGAAAGATGCTTTCTGAGAAACTTCTTTGTGATTTGTGAATTCATCTCACAGAGATACACTGTTCCTTCATTGAGCAGCTTGCTAACACTGTTTTCGTGGATTTTGCAAAGGGATATTTCGGAGAACATTGAAGTTAATTGACAAAGGAAATACCCTCATATACAAACTAGAAAGAATTTCTCTGAGGAAACACTTTCTGTTGTGTAAATTCATCTCACAGAGTTACAAGATTCTTTTCATGCATCAGTTTGGTAGCTCTGTTTTAGTGGAATCTGCAAAGGGATATTGGGGTGTGCATGGAGACCTATAGTGAAAAAGGGAATATACTCAGATAAAAACTAGAAAGAAGCTTTCTGAGAAAGTCCTTTGAGATGTGTGATTTCATTGCACAGAGTTACATATTTCTCTTCATGGATTAGCTTGCTAACATTGTTTTCGTGGAATCTGGAAAGGGATATTTGGGAACACATTGAGGACTATGGTCAAAAAGGAAATATCCTCAGTTAAAAACTAGAAAGAAGCTTTCTGAGAAACTGCTTTGTGATGTGTGAATTCATCTCTCCGAGTTACACTGTTGTTTTCATTGAGCAGTTTGCTAACACTGTCTTCTTATAATCTGCCACGGGATATTTCAGAGCACAATGAAGCTTATCATTACAAACAAAATATCCTCATAGAAAAAGTAGAAAGAAGCTATTTGAAAAGTACTCTGTGAATTGTGAATTCTCACTAAATTACACAATTCTTTTCAAGGATCAGTTTGGTAGCACCGCTTTTGTGGTATCTGGGAAGGGATATTTTGAATCGCATTGAAGCCTATGGTGACAAAGGAAATATCCTCAGATAAAAACTAGAAAGAAGCTTCTAAGAAAGTTCTTTGTGACGTGTGAATTCATCTTACTGAAGTACAGCTTTCTTATCATGGAGCAGTTCACTAACACTGTTATTGTGGAATCTGCAAAGGGATATTTTGGAGCACATTGTGTGCTACAGTGAAAAAGGAAGTATCCTCAGATAAAAACTAGAAACAAGCTTTCTGAGAAACTGTTTTGAGATGTGTGAATTAATCTCAGAGTGTTACACCATTTTCCTCATAGCACAGTTTGCTAACACTGTTTTCATGGAATCTACAAAGGAATATATGGGAGTGAACTGAGGCCTATGGTGAAAAAGGAAATATCCTCAGATAAAAACTAGAAATCAGCTTTCTGAGAAACGGATTTGTGGTGTGTGAATTTTTCTCCCAGAGTTACACTGTGTTTTTCATTGAGCAGTTTGCTAACGTTGTTTTCTTGGACTCTGCAATGGGATATTTCGGAGCACTTTGAAGCTTATGGTGACAAGCAAATATCCTCAGACAAAAACTAGAAAGAAGCTCTCTGAGAAACTTCTTTGTAATTTGTTAATTCACCTAACAGATTTACATGATTCTTTTCATGGAGCAGTTTGGTAGAACTGTTTTTGTGTAATCTGAGAAGGCATATTTTGGATTGAATGGAAGCCTATGGTGACAAAGGAAATATCCTCAGACAAAAACTAGAAGAAGCTTTCTGACAAACTTCTTTAAAATGTGTGAATTTGTCTCACAGATTTACATGATTCTTTTCATGGAGCAGTTTGGTAGAACTGTTTTTGTGTAATCTGAGAAGGCATATTTTGGATTGAATGGAAGCCTATGGTGACAAAGGAAATATCCTCAGACAAAAACTAGAAGAAGCTTTCTGACAAACTTCTTTAAAATGTGTGAATTTGTCTCACAGAATTACATGATTCTTTTCATGGAGCAGTTTGGTAGCTCTGTTTTTGGGGAATCAGGGAAGTGATATTTTGGATTGCATTGAAACCTATGGTGACAAAGGAAATAACCTCTGATTAAAGATAGAAAAATGCTTTGTGAGAAACTGCTTTGTGAACTGTGAATTCATCTCACAGTGTTACACTGTTCTTTTCATTGCGCACTTTGCTTACACTGTTTTCGAGGAACCTGAAAACGGATACTTGGGAGCGCATTGGTGCCTACAGTAAAAAAGGAAATATCCACAGATAAAAACTACAAAGAATCTTTCTGAGAAACTGCTTTGTGATGTGTGTATTCATGTCACAGGGTTACACAGTTTTCATTGAGCTGTTTGATAACACTGTTTGCATGGAATTGGCGAAGGGATATTTGGGATCCCATTGTGGCCTACAGTAAAAAAGGAAATATCCTCTGATAAAAACTAGAAAGAAGCTTTCTGAGAAACGGATTTGTGGTGTGTGAATTTGTCTCCCAGAGTTACACTGTATCTTTCAGTGAGCAGTTTGCTAACACTGTTTTCGTGGAATCTGCAAAATGATATTTGGGAGCACATTGAGGCCTATGTTGAAAAAGTAAGTGTTCTCAGATAAAAACTAGAAAGAAGCTTTCAGAGAAACTGCTTTGCAATGTGTGAATTCATCTCATATAGTTACACTGCTCCTTTCATTGAGCAGTTTGCTAACAGTGTTTTTGTTTAATCTCCAAATTGATATATGGTAGTGCATGAGGTCTATGGTGAAAAAGGAAATATCCTCTTATAAAAACTTGAAAAAAGCCTTCAGAGAAACTGCTTTGTGATGTGTGAATTCATCTCCCAGTGTTGCACTGTTGCACTGTTCTTTTCATTAAGCAGTTAGCTAAAAGTGTTTTCTTGGGATCTTCAATGCCATATTTTGGAGCACATTGAAGTTTGTGGTGACAAATGAAATATTCATGTATAAAAACTGGAAAGGAGCTTCCTGGGAAACTGCTTTGTGATGTGTTAATTCCTCTCACAGAGATACACAATACTTTTCATGGATCAGTTTTGTAGCACTGATTTAGTGGAATGTTAGAAGGGATATTTTGGATCGCATTGAAGCCTAAGGTGACAATGGAAATATCCTGGAATAAAAACTATGAAGAAGATTTCTGAGAAAATTCCCTCTCATGTGGGAATTAATTACACTGTGTTATGCCTTTCCCTTTATGGTGCAGGCTGCTAACACAGTTTTCATGCAATCTGCAAAAGGTTATTTGGGAGCATATTGAGGCCTATAGTGAAACAGGAAATATTCACAGATAAAATCTAAAAAGAAGCTTTCTGAGAAACTGCTTTGTGATGTGTGAATTCATCTCACAGAGTTACACTGTTCTTTTCATTTACCAGTCTTCTAACACTGTTTTCTTTGAATTTGCAATGGGATATTTTGGAGCTCATTGAAGTTTATGGTAACAAATCAACTACCTTCTTATAAAAAATAGAAAGAAGCTTTCTGAGAAACTCCTTTGTGATGTGTTAATTCATTTCACAGAGTTACAAGATTCTTTTCATGGATCAGATTGGTAGCACTGTTTTTGGGGAAACTGAGAAGGGATATTTTGTGTCGCATTGAAGCCCTTGGTGACTAAGGAAATATCCTCAAATAAAAACTACAAAGAACTTTCTGAGAAAATACTTTTTGATGTTTGAATTCATCTCACAGGTTTACACCTTTCTTTTCATGGAGCTGTTTGCAAACTCTGTTTTCGTGGAATCTGCAAAAGGATATTTGGGAGCGCATTGTGACATAGGGTGAAAAAGGAAATATCCTCAGATAAAAACTAGAAAGAAGCTTTCTGAGAAACTGCTTTGTGATTTGTGAATTCAACCTCACAGTTACATGATACATTTCATGGAGCAGTTTGGTAGCACTGTTTTTTTGGAATCTGAGAAGTGATATTTTGAATCGTATTGAAGCCTACAGTGACAAAGGAAATATCCTGCTAAAAAATCTAGAAAGAAGCTTTCTGAGAAACTGCTTTGAGGTGTGTTAATTTATCTCACAGCGTGACATGATTCTTTTCATGGATCAGTCTGTTAGCACTGTTTTTGGGGAATCTGAGAAAGGATATTTTGGATCGTATTGAAGCCTATGGTGGCAAAAGAAATATCCTCTGATAAAATCTAAAACGAAGGTTTCTGAGAAAGTTCTTTGTGATGTGTGAATTCATCTAACATAGTTGCAAGTTTCTCTTTTCATGGAGAAGTTTGCTAACACTGTTTTCTTGGATTCAGCAGATTGATATTTGGGAGCACATTGAGGCCTATAGTGAAAAAAGAAATATCCTCAGATAAAAACTAGAAAGAAGTTTTCTGAGATACTGCTTTGTTATGTGTAAATTCATCTCACTGAGTTACACTGTTCTTTTCATTGAGCAGTCTGCTAACACTGTTTTCTTGGAATCTGCAATGGGATATTTCAGATTGCATTGAAGCTAGTGGTATAAAAGGAAATGTCCTCAGATAAAAACTAGAAAGAGGCTTTCTGAGAGACTGCTTTGTGATGTGTACATTCATCTCAGAGAGTTACTCCGTTCTTTTCACTGAGTTGTTTGATAACACTGTTTACATGGAATCTCCCATAGAATATTTGGGAGTGCATTGACGCAGATGATTAAAAAGGACCAATCTTGAGATAAAAACCAAAAACAAGCTTTCTGAGAAACTGGTTTCTGATTTCTGAATTCATCTCACAGAGTTACATGATTCTTTTCATGGAGCAGTTTGGTGGCACTGTTTTTGGGGTATCTGACAGGTATAAATTTGATTAAATTGAATCCTATGATGACAAAGGAAATATCCTCAGATAAAATCAAGAAAGAAGGTATCAGAGAAACTGCTTTGTATTTTGTTAATTCATTTCACAGAGTAACACCTTTCTTTTCATGGACCAGTTTACAAACACTGTTTTCATGGAATATGCAAAGGGATATTATGAGCGAATTGAGGTCTATGGTGAAAATGGAAATATCCACAGAACAAAAACTAGAAAGAAATATTATGAGAAACTGCTTTGTGATGTGTGAATTCATCTCACAGGGGTACACTGTTCTTTTAATTGAGCAATTGAGCAGTTTGGTAACACGGTTTTCTTGGAATTTGCAATGGGATATTTTGAGGCCTTTGAAGCTTATGGTCACAAAAGAAATATGCTCATATGAAAGCTAGGAAGAAGCTTTCTGAGAAACCACTTTGTGAGGTGATAATTTATCTCACAGTGGTACATGATTCTTTTCATGGATCATTTTGGTAGCACTGTTTTTGGGGAATTTGAGAAAGGATATTTTGAATCACATTGAGGCCTATGGTGAAACGGAAATATCCTCAGACAAATAATTGAAAGAAACTTTCTGAATAAGTTCTTTATGATGCGTGAACTTATCTCACAGAGTTACACCATTCTTTGAATTGAGCAGTCTGATAACACTGTTTTTGTGGGATATGCAATAGGATATTTGGAAAAGCGTTGAAGTCCATGGTGACAAACGAAAAATCATCAGATAAAAACCAAAAAGCAGCTTTCTGAGAAACTACATAGTGATGTGTGAATTCATCTCACAGAGGTGCACCTTCCTTTTCATTGAGCAGTATGCTAACACTGTTTTCGTGGAATCTCCAAAGGGATATTTCGAGTAACCTTGAAGATTAAGGTGACAAAGGAAATATCCTAATATAAAAAATAGAAAGAAGCTTTCGGAGGAAACACTTTCATTGTCTTAATTCTCTCACTGAGATACATGATTCTGTTCATGGAGCAGTTTGTTAGCACAATTTTCGGGTAATCTGAGAAGGGATATATTGGATCACATTGAAGCCTATGGTGACAAAGTATATATCCTCAGTTAAAAACTAGAAAGACTTCTTTGTAGATTCTGGATGTTAGCCCTTTGTCAGATGAGTAGGTTGCAAAAATTTTCTCCCATTCTGTAGGTTGCCTGTTCACTCTGATGGTAGTTTCTTTTGCTGTGCACAAGCTCTTTAGTTTAATTAGATCCCATTTGTCAATTTTGGCTTTTGCTGCCGTTGCTTTTGGTGTTTTAGACATGAAGTCCTTGCCCATGCCTATGTCCTGAATGGTACTACCTAGATTTTCTTCTAGGGTTTTTATGGTATTAGGTCTAACATTTAAGTCTCTAATCCATCTTGAATTAATCTTCGTATAAGGGGTAAGGAAAGGATCCAGTTTCAGCTTTCTACTTATGGCTAGCCAATTTTCCCAGCACCATTTATTAAATAGGGAATCCTTTCCCCATTTCTTGTTTCTCTCAGGTTTATCAAAGATCAGATGGCTATAGATGTGCGGGATTATTTCTGAGGACTCTGTTCTGTTCCATTGGTCTATATCTCTGTTTTGGTACCAGTACCATGCTGTTTTGGTTACTGTAGCCTTGTAGTATAGTTTGAAGTCACGTAGCGTGACGCCTTCAGCTTTGTACTTTTGACTTAGGATTGTCTTGGCAATGCGGGCTCTTTTTTGGCTCCATATGAACTTTAAAGCAGTTTTTTCCAATTCTGTGAAGAAACTCATTGGTAGCTTGATGGGGATGGCATTGAATCTATAAATAACCTTGGGGAGTATGGCCATTTTCACGATATTGATTATTCCTATCCATGAGCACGGTATGTTCTTCCATTTGTTTGTGTCCTCTTTGATTTCACTGAGCAGTGGTTTGTAGTTCTCCTTGAAGAGGTCCTTTACATCCCTTGTAAGCTGGATTCCTAGGTATTTTATTCTCTTTGAAGCAATTGTGAATGGAAGTTCATTCCTGATTTGGCTCTCTGCTTGTCTGTTACTGGTGTATAAGAATGTTTGTGATTTTTGCACATTAATTTTGTATCCTGAGACTTTGCTGAAGTTGCTTATCAGCTTAAGGAGATTTTGGGCTGAGACGATGGGGTTTTCTAAATATACAATCAACCCCATCAAAAAGTGGGGAAAGGATATGAACAGACATTTCTCAAAAGAAGATATTCATACAGCCAACAGACACATGAAAAAATGCTCATCATCACTCGCCATCAGAGAAATGCAAATCAAAACCACAATGAGATACCATCTCACACCAGTTAGAATGGCAATCATTAAGAAGTCAGGAAACAACAGGTGTTGGAGAGGATGTGGAGAAATAGGAACACTTTTACACTTTTGGTGGGATTGTAAACTAGTTCAACCATTATGGAAAACAGTATGGCAATTCCTCAAGGATCTAGAACTAGATGTACCATATGACCCAGCCATCCCACTACTGGGTATATACCCAAAGGATTATAAATTATTCTACTACAAAGACACATGTACACGTATGTTTATTGCGGCACTATTCACAATAGCAAAGACTTGGAATCAACCCAAATGTCCATCTGTGACAGACTGGATTAAGAAAATGTGGCACATATACACCATGGAATACTATGCAGCCATAAAAAAGGATGAGTTTGCATCCTTTGTAGGGACATGGATGCAGCTGGAAACCATCATTCTTAGCAAACTATCACAAGAACAGAAAACCAAACACCGCATGTTCTCACTCATAGGTGGGAACTGAACAATGAGATCACTTGGACTCGGGAAGGGGAACATCACACACTGGGGCCTATCATGGGGAGGGGGGAGGGGGGAGGAGGAAGGGATTGCATTGGGGAGTTATACATGATATAAATGATGAATTGATGGGTGCTGACGAGTTGATGGGTGCAGCACACCAACATGGCATAAGTATACATATGTAACAAACCTGCACATTATGCACATGTACCCTAGAACTTAAAGTATAATTAAAAAAAAAATTGGAAAAACGATTTCTAAAACAGTTCTTTGTGATGTGTGAATTCACCTCACAGAGTTACACCTTTCTTTTTATGGTGCAGTTTCTCAAAACTGTATTCATGGAATCTGCAAAGGAATACTTGGAGCACATTGAGGCCTATAGTGAAAAAGGGAATATCCTCAGATAAAAACTAGAAAGAATCTTTCTCAGAAACTGCATTGTGATGTGTGAATTCATCTCACAGAGGTACACTGTTCTTTTCAATGAACAGTTTGTTAAAACTGTTTCCATGAAATCTCCATTAGGATATTTTGAATGCATTGAAGCCAATGGTGACAAAGGAAATATCCTCAGATATAAACTAGAAAGAAACTTTCTGAGAAAATTCTTTGTGATTTTTGAATTCATCTCACCAAATTACACGATTGTTTTCATGGATCAGTTTGGTAGCACTGCTTTTGGGGGATCTGAGAAGAGATATTTGGGATCACATTGAAGCATATGGGGGAAAAGGAAATATCCTCGGATAAAATCAAGAAAGAAGCTTTCTGAGAAACTGCTTTGTGATGTGGGAATTTGTCTCAGAGTTACACCATTCTTTTCATTGAGCTGCTTGATAACACCGTTTTCATGGAATCTGCATTAGGATATTTGGGAATGTATTGAAGCCTATGGTTACAAAGGACATATCCTCAGATAAAAAGCAAAAACAAGCATTCTGACAAACTGCTTTTTGATTTGTGAATTCACCTCAAAGAATTACATGATTCTTTTCATGGAGTAGTTTGGTAGCACTGTTTTGGGGTATCTGAGAAGGTATAAATTGGATCTCATTGAAGCCTATTGTGAAAAAGGAAATATCCTCAGATAACAACTAGAAGGAAGCTTTCTGAGAAAGTTCTTTGCGATGTGTGAATTCACCTCACAGAGATACAAGCTTTTTTTAATGGAGCAGAGTAATAACACTGTTTTCTTGGAATCTGCAACTGGATATTTTGGAGCACATTGATGGCTATGATGAAAAAGGAAATATCCTCAGATAAAAACTAGAAAGAAGCTTTCTGGGAAACTGCTTTGTGATGTGTGAATTCATCTCACAGAGCTACACTGTTGTTTTCAGTGAACAATCTGCTAAAACTGTTTTCTTGGAATATGCAACGGGATATTTCAGAGTGCATTGAGTCTTATGGTGACAAAGGAAATGTTCTCATATAAAAACTAGAAGGAAGCTTTCTGAGTAATCACTTTGTGATGTTTTAATTCATCTCACAGAGTTACACAATTCTTTTCATGGATCAGATTTGTGGCAATGTTTTGGGGAATGTGAGAAGGGATATTTGGATCACATTCAAGCCTACTGTGACAAAGGAAATATCCTCAGATTAATACTAGAGAGAAGTTTCCGAGAAACTGCTTTGTGATGTGTGAATTCACCTCACGGAATTACACTGTTCTTTTCACTGCGCAGTTTGCTAACACCGTTTTCTTGGAATCTGCAATGGTATGTTTCGGATAACCTTAAAGCTTCTAGTGACAAAGCAAATATCCTCATATAAAAACTAGAAAGAAACTTTCTGAGGAACTGCTTCATGATATGTGAATTCATCTCACAGAGATACACTGTTCTTTTCATTGAGCACTTTGTTAACACTATTTTCATGGAATCTGCAATGGGATATTTTGTAGCCAATTGAGGCTTATGGAGACTATGGAATTATCGTCAGACAAAAAGTAGAAAGAAGCTTTCTGAGAAACTTCTTTGTGATTTGTGAATTTATTTCACTAAGTTATACGATGCTTTCCATAGAGCAGTTTGGTAGCACTGTTTTTGGGAAATCTGAGAAGCGATTATTTGGACTGCATTGAAGCCGATGGTAACAAAGGAAATATCCTCGGATAATAACTAGAAAGAAGCTTTCTGAGAAAGTTCTTTGTGATGTGTGAATTCGTCTCACAGAGTTACACCATAGTTTTTATTGAGCATTTTGGTAATGTTGTTTTCATGGAATCTGTAACAGGATATTTGGGAGCTCATTGAAGGCTATGGTGATAAAGGAAATATCCTCAGATAAAAAAATAGAAAGAAACTTTCTGAGGTACTGCTTTGTGATATGTGAATTCATCTCACAGAATTACACAGTTCTTTTTATTAAGAAGTTTACTAACACTTTTTTCATTTAATTTGCAATTGGATATTCTGGACCTTATTGAGGAATGTGGTGAAAAAGAAAATATCCTCAGATAAAAACTACAAAGAAGATTTTTAAGAAACATCCTAGTGATAGGTGATTTATTCTCAAAGAGTTACACCATTCGCTTCGTGGAATAGTTTGGTAGCAGTGTTTTTGTGTAATCTGCAAAGGGATATTCGGGAGCACATAGAGTTCCATGGTGAAAAAGGAAATATTTTCAGGTAAAAACTGGAAAGAAGCTTTCTGAGAAACTCCTTTGTGATATGTGCATTCATCTCACAGTGTTATATTGTTCTTTTCATTCAGCAGTTCGCTAACACTGTTTTCGTGGATTCTGCAATAGGATATTTGGGAGCACATTGCAGCCTATGGTGACATAGGAAATATCCTCAGACAAAAACTTGAAAGAAATTTTCTGAGAGACTTCTTTGTGGTTTGTCAATTCATCTCACAGAGTTTAATGGTTCTATTGATGGAGCAATTTGGTAGCACTGTTTTTGGGGAATCTGAGAAGGGATATTTTGGATTGCATTGAAGCCAATGGTGACAAGGGAAATGTCCTCAGGTAAAAATTAGAAAGATGCTTTCTGAGAAAGTTCTTTGTGATGTGTGAATTCATCTTACAGAGTTACAACTTTCTGTTCCTGGAGCAGTTTATTAACACTGATTTCATGAAGTTTGCAATGGGATAATCCACAGTGTTTTGAGGCTTATATGAAAAAGGAAATATCCTCAGATAAAAACTAGGAGGCATTTTTCTGAGAAACAGTTTTATGATGTGTGAATTCATCTTACAGAGTCACACCATTGTTTTCACTGAGCATTTTTATAACACTGATTTCGTGGAATCTGCAATAGGATATTTGGGAACACATTGAAGCCTACATTGACAGAGGAATTATCCTCAAACAAAAACCAAAAAGAAGCCTATTGTGAAACTGCTTGGTGATGTGTGAATTCATCTCGGAGAGTTGCACTGATCTTTTGATTGAGAGGTTTGCTAGCACTTTTTTTGTTTAATTTACAACAGAATATTTGGGAAAGCCTTGAGGATTATGGTGAAAAACGAAATATCCTCAGATAAAAACTAGAGAGAAGCTTTCTGAGAAAAATCTTTGTGATATGTGAATTAATCTCACAGAGTTACACCATTCTTTTCATGGAGCAGTTTGATAGTAGTGTTTTTGGGGTATCTGAGAAGGGATATTGTAAGTCAAAATGAAAACTATGCTGACAAAGGAAATATCCTCAGATGAAAACTAGAAGAAATCTTGCTGAGAAATTACTTTGTGAGGTGTGAATTTGTCTGCCAGAGTTACACTGTTGTTTTCATTGAGCAGTTTGATAACACTGTTTTCGTGGAATCTGCAATAGGATATTTGGGAGTGCACTGAAGCCTATGGGGACAAAGGAAATATCTTCAGACAAAAACAAAAAAGAACCTATCTCAGAAACTGCTTTTTGATATGTGAATTCTTCTCACCGATTTACACCTTTCTTTTCATGGAGCAGTTTGCTAACATTAAATTCGTGGTATCTACAAAGGGATATACACGAGGGCATTCTGGCTCTTGCTGTAAAAGGAAACATTCTACAAAAAAAATTAGAAAGAAGCTTGCTGAAAAACTGCTTTGTGATTTGTGAATTCATCTCACAGAGTTACACAGTTTTTTTCCTGGAGCAGTTTGGTGGCAATGTTTTTGTGGAATCTGAGAAGGGATATATTGTATCACATTGAAGCCCATGGTAGCAAAGGAAATATTCTTAGTTAAAATCTGGAAGGAAATTTCTGAGAAAGTTCTTTGTGATGTGTTAATTCATCCCACATTTACACCTTTCTTTTCCTGGAGCAGCTTGCTGACACTCTTTTCATGGAATCTGCAAAGGGATATTCTGGAGCACATTAATGCCTATAGTGAAAAAACTAATATCCACAGATAAAAACTATAAAGAAGTTTTCTGAGAAAGTTCTTTGTGACGTGTGAATTCATCTCACCGAGTTACACTGTTCTTTGCATTGAGCAGTTTGCTAACATTGTTTTCTTGGATTCTGCAATGGGATATGTTGGAGTGCATTGAAGCTTATGGTGAAAAAGGAGATATCCTCATAGAAAAACCAGAAAGAAGCTTTCTGAGAAACTGCTTTGTGATGTGATAATTCATCTCACAAAGCTACACGATTGTTTTCATGGATCAGTTTAGTAGCACTGTTTTTGGGGCATTTGAGAAGGGATATTTTGGATTGCAATGAAGGTTTTCGTGAAAAGGAAATATTCTCAGAAAAAAATAGAAAGAAGCTTTCTGAGAAAGTTTTTTGTGACGTGTGAACAAAAACTAGAGAGAAGGTCATCTCACAGAGATACATCGTCTTTTACATTGAGTAGTTTTATAACACTTCTTTCGTGGAATCTGCAATAGAATTTTTCAGAGCACATTGAACTCTGTGGAGACAAAGGAAATATCCTCAGATAAAAACCAAAAAGAAAGTAGTTTCTGAGAAACTGTTTTGTGTTGTGTCAATTCATCTCACAGAGTTACACTACTCTTTTCATTGAGCAGTTTGCTAACACTGTTTTCTTTTAATCTGCTGAGGGTTATTTTGGAGTGCACTGAAACTTATGCTGACAATGGAAATATCCTCAGATAAAAACTAGAAAGAAGCTTTCTGAGAAAGTTCTTTGAGATGTGTGAATTCATCTCACAGAGTTACACCTTTCTAATCATGGAGCAGTTTGCTAACACGGTTTTCATGGAACCTGCAAAGGATATTTGGGAGCACATTGAGGCCTATGGTGAAAAAAGAAATATCTTCAGATTAAATCTAGAAAGAAGCTTTCTGAGAAACTGCTTTGTAATAGATGAAGTCATGTCACAGAGCTACACCATACTTTTTTTTGAGCCGTTTGATTGTACTGTTTTTGGGGAGCCTGCAAGAGACTATTTCTGAGTGCATTGAAGCCTACAGTGACAGAGTAAGCACCCCCATAGAAATAACAAAAAGAAACTTTCTGAGAAACTGCTTTGTGATGTGTGAATTCAACTCACACAGTTACCCTGTTCTTTTCATTGAGCTGCTTTCTAACACTGTTTTCTTGGAATCTCTGATGGGATATTTCAGAGAATTTTGAAGTTTATTGTGAAAAAGAAAATATCCTCAGACAAAAACGAGAAAGAAACATTCTGAGAAACTGTTTTGTGATTTGTGAATTCATCGCAGACTCTTTTCATGGATCAGTTTGACAACTCTCTTTTGGGGGAATCCGAGAAGGGATATTTTGGATCACATTAAAGCCTATGGTGACAAAGGAAATATCCTCAGATAAAAGCTAGAAAGAAGCTTTCTGAAAAAGTTATTTGTGATGTGTGAATTAATCTCCCATGGTTACAAGTCTCTTTGCATCGAGCAGTTTGCTAACACTGCTTTCCTGTAATCTGCAAAGAGATATTTGGAAGCACCTTGAGGCCTTTGGTGAAAAAGGAAATATCCTCCGGTAAAAACTATAAAGAAACATTCCAAGAAACTGCTTTGTGATGGGCGAATTCATCTCACAGAGTTACACCTTTCTTTTCATTGATCAGTTTGGTGGTAGTGTGTTTGGGGAGACTACAAAGGGATTTTTGGGAACTCATAGAGGCCTTTGGGGAAAAAGGAAATATCTGCAGATAAAAACCGGAGAGAAGGTTTTTGAGAAACCATTTTGTGTTGTGTGTGTTCACCTCATAGAGATAAACCATTTTGTTGATTGATCATTTTGGCATCAGGGAATCTGCAAAGGTATATTTGCGAGTGTATTGAGGGCTATGGTGAAAAATGAAATATCCTCAGACAAAAACTGGAAAGAAGCATTCTGAGAAACTGCTTTGTGATGCGCGAATTCACCTCACAGAGTTACACCTTTCTCTTCGTGGAGCAGTTTCCAAACACTGTTTTTGTGGAATCTGCAAAGTGGTATATGGGAGGGCATTGAGGCCTATGGTTGAGAAGGGAATATCCTCAGATAAAAACTAGAAAGAAGATTTCTCAGAAACTACTTTTGGATATGTGAATTCAACTCACAGAGATACACTGTTGTTTTCATTGATAAGATTGATAACACTGTTTTCATGGAATATGCAATAGGCTATTTGGGAGCACTTTCAAGAATATGGTGACAAAGGAAATATCCTCAGACAAAAACCTGAAAGAAACTTTCGGAGAAATTGTTTTGTGAAGTGTGAATTCATCTCACAGAGTTACAACTTTCTTTTCATGGAGCAGTTTGTTAACACTGTTTTCATGGAAACTGCAGTAGGATATTTGGGAGTGAGTTGAGGCTGATCGTAAAAAAGGAAGTATCCTCAGACAAAAAAAAAAAGAAGCTTACTGAGAAACTGCTTTGTGATGTGTGAATTCACCTCACAGAGTTACAGTTATTTTTATTGAGCAGTTTGCTACCATTGTTTTCTTGGAATGTGCAATCTGATATTTAGGAGTTCACTGAAGCTTATGATTACAAACAAAATATCATCATATAAAAACTAGAAAGAAGGTTTCTGAGAAACCCATTTGTGATATGTGAATTTGTCTCACAGTGCTACACTGTTCTTTTCATTGAGCAGGTTGATAACACAGTTTTCATGGAATCTGCGATAGGATATTTGGGAGCACATTGAAGCCTATGGTGACAAAAGAAATATCCTTGGCCAGGTGTGGTGGCTCATGCTTGTAATCCCAGCACTTTGGGAGGCTGAGATGGGTGGATCACGAGGTCAGCAGATCGAGACCATCCTGGCTAACATGGTGAAACCCCATCTCTACTAAAAAATACAAAAAACTAGCCAGGTGAGGTGGCGGGCTCCTGTAGTCCCAGCTACTCAGGAGGCTGAGGCAGGAGAATGGCATGAACCCGGGAGGCAGAGCTTGCAATGAGCTGAGATCCGGCCACTGAACTCCAGCCTGGGTGACAGAGCTAGACTCCATCTCAAAAAAAAAAAAAGAAAGAAAGAAAGAAAGAAAGAAAGAAATATCTTCAGATAAGTAACAAAAAGAAGATTTCTGAGAAACTACTTTGTGATGTATGAATTCTTCTCACAGAAATGCAATGTTCTTTTCATTGAGCAGTATGCTAACACTGTTTTCTTGGACTGTGATATTATGGATTGCATTGAAGTGTATAGTTACAAAGGAATTGTCTTCAAATGAAAACTAGAAAGAAGGTTTCTGACAACCTTCTTTGAGATGTGTTAATTCATCTTACAGTGTTGCATGAATTTTTTCATGAAACAGTCTGTTAGCACTGTTTTTGGTGATTTTGAGAAAGGATTTTTTTTGCTTTAAAGCCTATGGTGACAAATGAAATATCCTCAGATAAAAATGAGAAAGAAGCTTTCTGAGAAAGTTCTTTGTGATGTGTGAATTCATCTCACAGTGTTACACCTGTCTTTTCATGGAGCAGTTTGCTAACACTGTTTTCGTGTAATGTACAAAGGGATATTTTGCAGCACATTGAAGATTATTTTGACAAAGGAAATGCCTCAGACAATAACTGGAAAGAAGCTTTCTGAGAAACTGCTTTGTGATTTGGGAATTCAACTCACAGAGTTACACGATCCTTTTTAAAGAGCAGTTTGGTAGCACTGCTTTGGGGGAATATGAGAAGGGATATTTTGGATCAAAGTGATGCATGTGGTGACAAAGGAAATATACTCTGATAAAAAATATAAGGAAATTTTCTGAGAAGCTACTTTGTGATGTGGGAATTCATCTCGCAGTGTTGCACCTTTCTTTTCATGGACTAGTTTGCTAACACTGTTTTCATGGAATCTACAGAGGGATATTTTAGAGCGCATTGAGGCCTATGGTGAATAAGGAAATATCCTTAAATAAGCACTGGAAAGAACCTTCCTGAGAAACTGCTTTGTAATATGTGAATTCATCTCACAGAGTTACAATGTTCTTTTCATTTAGCAGTCTGCTAACACTGTTTTCTTGGAATCTGCAATGGAATATTTCGCAGCGCATTGAAGCTTATGGTGACTAAGGAAATATCTTCACATAAAAACTAGAAAGAAGCTTTCTGAGAAACTGCTTTGCCATGTGTTAATTCATCTCACAGAGATACATGGTTCTTTTAATGGATCAGTTTGGTAGCACTGTTTTAGGGGAAACTGAGAAGGTATATTTTGGATTACTTTGAAGCCTATGGTGACAAAGAAAATATACTCAGATAAAAACTAGAAAGAGGCTTTCTGAGAAAGATTTTTGTGATGTGTGAATTCATCTCACAGAGTTACACTGTTCTTTCCATTGAGCAGTTTTCTAGCACTGCTTTCATGGAATCTACAATAAGATATTTGGGAACACATTGAAGCCAATGGTGACAAAGAAAAGATACTCAGATAAAAACCAAAAAAAAGAAGCTTTCTGATAAACTGCTTTGTGACGTGTGAACACATCTCACAAACTTACAGTGATCTTTTCATTGAGCAGTTTCCTCACACTGTTTTCTTGGAATCTGCAATGGGATGTTTCGGAGCACATTGAAGCTTACAGTGACAAAGGAAATATCCTCAGAAAGAAGCTAGAAGGAAGCTTTTTGAGAAATTAGTTTGTGATGTGTGAATCCATCTCAGAGAGTTACATGGTACTTTTCATGCAGCAGTTTGGTCGCACTGTTTCTGTTGAATCTGAGAAGGCATATTTAGGATTGTCTTAAAGCTCATCATGACAATGGAAATATCCATAGAAAAAAACTAGAAAGAAACTTTCTGAGAAACTTCTTGGTGATGTGTGAATTCATCTCATAGAGTTACACCTTTTGTTTCATGGAGCAGTTTGCTAACAGTGTTTTCCTGGAATTTGCAAAGAGATATTTATGAGTGTATTGAGTCCTATGGTGAAAAAGAAATTATCCTCAGATAAAAACTAGAAAGAATCTTTGTGAGCAACTGCTTTCTAATGTGTGAATTCATCTCACATGGTTAAACTGTTCTTTTCAGTGAGCAGTTTCCTCACCCTGTTTCATTGGAATCTGCAATGGAATATTTCCGAGAACATTGAAGCTTAGATTGACAAAGGAAATATCATCATATGAAAACTAGAAAGAAGCTTTCTGAGAAACTACTTTGTGATGTGTAAATTCCTCTCCCCGATTTACATGATTATTTTCATGGTTCCGTTTGGTAGCACTGTTTTTGGGGAAACTTAGAAGGGATATTTTGGATCACATTGAAGCCTGTGGTGACAAAGGAAATATCCTCAGATAAAAACTAGAAAGAAACTTTCTGATAAAGTTCTTTGTGATGAGAGAATTCATGTCACAGGGTTATACCTCACTTTTCATGGAACAGTTTGCTATCAGCACGTTCATGGAATCTGCAAATGGATATTTAGGAGCACATTGAGGCTTATAGTGAAATAGAAAATATCGTCAGATAAAAATGAGAAAGAAGCTTTCTGAGAAACTGTTTTGTGGTTTATGAATTAATCTAGCATTGTTACATGACCCTTTTCATGGAGCAGTTGGTCGCACTGTGTATGCGGAATCTGAGAAGGAATGTTTTGGATCACATTGAAGCCTATGGTGACAAAGGAAATATCCTCAGAAAAAAACTAGAAAGACTAGAAAGAATCTTTCTGAGAAACTGCTTTGTGATGTGTGCATTCATCTCACAGAGCTACACCATTCTTTTCTTTGAGCAGTTCAATAACACTGTTTTCTTAGAATGTGGAATAGGATATTACAGATTGCATTGAAGCCTATGGTGACAAAGGGTATATCCTCAGATAAAAACTACAAAGAAACTTTCTGAGAAAGTTCTTGTGATGTGTGAATTCATGTCAAATAGTTACACCTTACTTTTCATGGCGCAGTTTGCTAACACTGTTTTCGTGGAAACTGCAAAGGGATATTTGACAGCATATTGAGGCCTACAGTGAAAAAGGAACTATCCTCATAGAAAAAATTGAAAGAAAATTTCTGAGAATCTGCTTTGTGGTTTTTGAATTCAAGGCATAGAGTTACACTGTTCTTTTTATGGAGTAGTTTGCTAACACTGCTTTTTGGAATCTGCAATGGCATATTTCAGAGTGTATTGAAGCTTAATGGTAACAACGGAAATATCCTCATATAAAAACTAGAAATAAACCCTCTGCAAAACAGCTTTATGATGTGTTAATTTATCTCACAGTGTTACACGATTCCTTTCATATATCAGTTTGGTAGTACTGTTTTGGGGGAATCTGAGAGGAGATATTTTGGATCACCGTGAACCTATGGTGACTAAGAAAATATCCTCAGATATAAACTAGAAAGAAGCTATCTGAGCAAGTTCTTTGGGATGTGTGAATTCATCTCACAGAGATACACCTTTCTTTTCATGGTGCAGTTTGCAAACACTGTTTTTGTGGAATCTGCAAAGGGATATTTAGGAGCGCATTGAGGCTTATGGTGAAAAAGGAAATATCATCAGATAAAAGCCAGTAAGAAGCTTTCTGAGAAACTGCTTTGTGTTTGGTGAATTCATCTCACAGAACTAAGCCATGATTTTCTTTGAGCCTTTTGATAACAGTTTTTGTGGAGTCTGCAATAGGGAATTTTGGAATGCATGAAGAATATGGTGACAAAGGAAATATCCTCATAGAAAAACCAAAAAGAAGCTTTCTAAGAAACCGCTTTGTGATGTGTGAATTCATCTTACAGTGTTACACTGTTCTGTTCATTGATCAGCTACCTACCACTGTTTTCTTGGAATCTACAATGGGATATTTTGGAGTGCATTGAAGTTTATGGTGACAAAGGAAATATCCTGAGACAAAAACTAGAAAGAAGCTTTCTGAGGAACTGTTTTGTGATTTCTGAAGTCATCTCACAGAGTTACATCTTTCTTTTCATGAAGTAGTTTGGTAGCACTGTTTTTGGGGAATCTGAGAAGGAATATTTTGGATCGCATTGAAGCCTATGGTGTCAAAGAAAATATCCTCAGATTAAAACTATAAAGAAGCTTTCAGAGAAACTTCTTTGTGATATCTGACTTCATCTCACAGAGTTACAACTTTGTTTTCTTGGAGCAGTTTGCTAACACTGTTTTTGTGGAATGTGCAAAGGGATATTTGTGAGTGCACTGAGGCCTATGGTGAAAAAGGGAATATCTTCAGCTTAAATCTAGAAAGAAACGTTCTGAGAAAATGCTTTCCGATGTGAATTCAACTCTCAGAGTTACGCAATTATTTTCGTGGATCAATTTTTAGCACTGTTTTTGGGAAATCTGAATAGGATACTTTAGATAGCATTGAAGCCTAAGGTGACTAGAAATTATCCTGATAAACGGCAGAAAGAAACTTTCTGAGAAAGGTTTTGGTGATATCTGAATTCATCTCCCAGAGTTACACAATTATTTTCATGGATCAGTTTTTAGCACTGTTTGGGAAATCTCAGTAGGGATATTTTGGATAGCATTGAATCCTAGGGTGACTAGAAATTATCCTCAGAAAAAACCAGAAAGAAATTTTCTGAGAAAGGCTTTGGTGATGTTTCACAGAGTTACACTTTTGTTTTCATGGAACAGTTTGCTAACATTGCTTTCATGAAATCTGCAAAGTGATATTTGGGACCGCATTGAGGCCTATAGTGAAAAAAGAATTATTCTCAGATAAAAACTAGAAAGAAACTTTGTCAGAAAGTGCTTTGTGATGTGGGAATTCATCTCACAGAGATACAGTATTCGTTTCATGGAGAAGTTTGTTGGCAATGTTTTTGGGGAACCTCAGAAGGGATATTTTGGATCGCATTGATGCCTATGGTGACAAAGGAAATATCCTCTGATAAAAAAGTAGAAAGAAGTTTTCTGAGAAAGTTCCTTGTGTTGTGTGAATTCATGTGGCTGATTTAACCCTTTCTTATCACAGAAAAGCTTGCTAACACTGTTTTCCGGGAATCTGTAAAGGGATATTTGGGAACGCATTGAGGCATATGGTGAAGAAGGAAATATCCCCAGATAAAAACTAGAAAGAACCTTTCCGAGAAACAGCTTGGTGATGTGTAATTTCATCTCACAGAGTTACACCATTCCTTTCATTGAGCAGTTTGAAGACACTGTTTTCATGGAAGCTGCAATAGGGTATTTGCGAGTGCATTGAAGCCTATGGTGACAAAGGAAATATCCTCACATAAAAAACAAAAAGAAGCTTTCTGAGAAACTGCTTTCTGATCTGTGAATTCACCTCTCTGAGTTACACTGTTCTTATCATTGAGCAGTTTGCTAACACTGTTTCCTTGGAAACTGCTATGGGATATTTCAGAGTGTATTAAAGCTTATGGTGACAAAAGAAATATGCTCAGACAAAAACTAGAAAGAAATCTTCTGAGAAACCTCTTTGTGATATGTGAATTCATCTCACAGGGTTGCATAATTCTTTTTATGGCGCAGTTTGTTAGAACTGTTATTTGTCAATCTGAGAAGGTATATGTGGATCTCATTGAAGCCTATGGTGACAAGGGAGATATCCTCAAATTATAAGTAGAAAGAAGCTTTCTGAGAATCTTCTTTGTTATGTGTGAATTCACCTCACGGTGTTACACCTTTCTTTTAATGGAGCAGTTTGCTAACACTGTTTTCCTGGAATATGCAAAGGGATATTTGGGAATGCATTGAGGCTTATGGTGAAGAAGGAAGTATCCTCACATAAAAACTAGAAGGAATCTTTCTGTAAAACTGCTTTGTGATGCTGATTTCATCTTACAGATTTAAACTGCTTTTTCATTGATCAGTTTGATAACACTGTTTTCATGGAATATACAGTAGGATATTTGGGAATGCATTGAAGCTTATGGTGACAAAGGAAATATCCTCAGATAGAAACTAAAAAAAAGCTTTCTGAGAAACTGCTTCATGATGTGTGAATTCAACTCATGAGTTACACCTTACTTTTCTTTTCTTTTTTTTATTATCATTATAATTTAAGTTCTAGGGTAAATGTGCATAACGTGCAGCATTGTTACATATATACACTTGTGCATGTTGGTGTGTTGCACCCATCAACTCGTCAGCATCCATCAACTCGTCATTTACATCAGGTATAACTCCCAATGCAATCCCTCCCCCTCTCCACTCCCCATGATAGGCCCCAGTGTGTGATGTTCCCCTTCCCGAGTCCAAGTGATATCATTGTTCAGTTCTGAACTATGAGGGAGAACATGCAGTGTTTGGTTTTCGGTTCTTGTGATAGTTTGCTGAGAGTGATGGTTTCCAGCTGCATCCATGTCCCTACAAAGGACACAAACTCATCCATTTTATGGCTGCCTAGGATTCCATGGTGTATATGTACCACATTTTCTTAACCCAGTCTGTCACAGATGGACATTTGGGTTGATTCCAAGTCTTTGCTCTTGTGAATAGTGCTGCCATAAACATACCTGTACATGTGTCTTTATAGCAGCATGATTTATAATCCTTTGAGTATATACCCAGTAATGGGATGGCTGGGTCATATAGTATTTCTAGTTCTAGATACTTGAATAATCGCCATAGTGTTTTCCATAATGGTTGAACTAGTTTACAATCCCACCAACAGTGTAAAAGTGTTCCTATTTCTCCACATCCTCTCCAGCACCTGTTGTTTCCTGACTTTTTAATGATTGCCATTCGAACTGGTGTGAGATGGTATCTCATTGTGGTTTTGATTTGCATTTCTCTGCTGGCCAGTGATGATGAGCATTTTTTCATGTGTCTGTTGGCTGTGTGAATGTCTTCTTTTGAGAAATGTCTGTTCATATCCTTTGCCCACTTTTTGATGAGGTTGTTTGTTATATTTCTTGTAAATTTGTTTGAGTTCTTTGTAGGTTCTGCATATTAGCCTTTTGTCAGATGAGTAGATTGCAAAAATGTTCTCGCATTCTGTAGGTTGCCTGCTTACTCTGATGGAAGTTTCTTTTCCTGCGCAGAAACTCTTTAGTTGAATTAGATCCCTTTTGTCATTTTTGCCTTTTGTTGCCATTGCTTTTGGTGTTTTAGACATGAAGTCCTTGCCCATGCCTATGCCCTGTTTGGTATTACCTAGATTTTCTTTTACGGTTTTTATGGTATTAGGTCTAACATTTAAGTCTCTAATCCATCTTGAATTAATTTTCGTATAAGAAGTAAGGAAAGGATCCAGATTCAGCTTTCTACTTATGGCTAGCCAATTTTCCCAGCACCATTTATTAAATAGGGAATCCTTTCCCCATTTCTTGTTTCTCTCAGGTTTATCAAGTATCAGATGGCTGTAGATGTGTGGTATTATTCCTGAGGACTCTGTTCCGTTCCATTGGTCTATATCTCTGTTTTGGTACCAGTACCATGCTGTTTTGGTTACTGTAGCCTTGGATTATAGTTTGAAGTCTTGTAGCGTGATGTCTCCTGCTTTGTTCTTTTGGCTTAGGATTGTCTTGGCAATGCGGGGTCTCTTCTGGTTCCATATGAACTTTAAAGCAGTTTTTTCCAATTCTGTGAAGAAACTCATTGGTAGCTTGATGGGGATGGCATTGAATCTATAAATGACCTTGGGCAGTATGGCCATTTTCACGATATTGATTCTTCCTATTCACGAGCATGGTATGTTCTTCCATTTGTTTGTGTCCTCTTTTATTTCACTGAGCAATGGTTTGTTGTTCTCCTTCAGGAGTTCTTTTACATCCCTTGTAATTTGGATTCCTAGGTATTTTATTCTCTTTGAAGCAATTGTGAATGGAAGTTCATTCCTGATTTGGCTCTCTGTTTGTCTGTTACTGGTGTATAAGAATGCTTGTGTTTTTTGCACATTAATTTTGTATCCTGAGACTTTGCTGAAGTTTCTTATCAGCTGAAGGAGATTTTGAGCTGAGACAATGGGGTTTTCTGAATATACAATCATGTCATCTGCAAACAGGGACAATTTGACTTCTTCTTTTCCTTACTGAATACCCTTTATTTCTTTCTGCAAAGGGATACTTGAGAGGACTTTCAGACATATGTTGACAATGAAAATATCCTCATATAAAAACTAGAAAGAAGCTTTCTGAAGAAATCACTTTCTGATGTGTTAAATCATCTCAAAGATTTTCATGATTCTCTTCATGGAACAGTTCCTTAGCAGTGTTTTTGGGGAACCTGAGGAGCGATATTTTGGATTGCATTGAAGCCTGTGTTGACAAAGGAAATATCCTTAGATCAGAACTAGACAGAAGTTTTCTGAGAAACCGCTTTGTGATTTGTGAATTAAACTCACAGAGTTACACTGATCTTTTCATTGAGCAGTTTGCTAACATTGTTTTCATGCATTCTACAATGTGATATTCCAGAGTCCTTTGATGTCTATGGTGAATAGTGAACTTTCCTCAGATAAAAACTAGAAAGAAGCCTTCTGATAAACAGCTTTGTGATGTGTCAATTCATCTTACAGAGTTTCATCTTTCTTTTCATTGAACAGTTCGATAACACAATTTTTGTGCATTCTGCACTGAGAACCTTTCTGAGAAAGTTCTTTGTGATGTGTGAGTTCATCTCATTGAGTTACACTGTTCTTTTCATAGATCATTTTGGTAAAACTGCTTTCCTGAAAGTTGCAAAGAGATACATGGGAGCACCTTGAGGCCTATGATGAAAAAAGAAACATTCTCAGATACAAACTTGAAAGAAGCTTTTTGAGAAACTACTATGTCATAGGTGCAGTCACCTCACAGAGTTACACCTTTCTTTTCATTGACCAGTTTGGTAGCACTGTTTTTGGGGAATCTGCAAAGGGATATTTGGGAACTCATAGAGGCTGATGGTGAAAAAGGAAATATCTTCAAATAAAAACTGCAGAGAAGGTTTTTGAGAAACTGTTTTCTGATGTGTGCATTCACCTCATAGAGATAAACCATATTTTTGGTTGACGAGTTTGGCATCACTGTTTTTTTTTTTTGGTGTCTGAGAAGGGATATTTGGGAACACATTGAGTCTGATGGTGGAAAAGTATATATGCTGCACAGATGAAAGGTAGAAAGGAGCCTTCTGAGAAATTTCTTTGTGATGGTTGAATTCATCTCCCAGAGTTAAACCATTCTTTACATTGAACAGTTTGTTAATCCTGTTTATGTGGATTCTACAAAGGGATAATCGATGCACAGAGAAGCCTATGGTGAAAAAGGAAATAAACTCAGATAAAAGCTAGAAAGAATATTTCTGAGAGACTGCTTTGTGATGGGTGAATTCATCTCACAGGATGAAATCTTTATTTTCATTGAGCAGTTTGGTAACACTGTTTTTGTGGAATCTGTAATGGGAAATTTGGGAGCACATAGTTTCTAAGGTGAAAGAAGAAAATTATCCAGGTAAAAACTGGAGAGAAGCTTTCAGAGAAAATCTTTTGTGATTTATGCATTCATCTCATACAGCTAAGTGTTGAAGGATCACTTTGACATCACTTTTTTTTGTGGTGTCTGAGAAGGGGTATTTGGGAGCACATTGAAGCCTATGGTTTTAAACGAGATATCCATATATAAAAACTAGAAAGAAGCTTTCTGAGAAACTCCTTTGTGATGTGTGAGTACATCTCATTGAGTTACACTGTCCTTTTCATAGAGCAGTTTGCTAACACTGTTTTCTTGGAATCTGCAATGGGATATTTCAGAGTGCATTCAAGCTTATGATGACAAATTAAATAATATTATATAAAAGCTAGAAAGAAGCTTTCTGAGAAACCACTTTGTGATGTGTTAATTCACCCCACAGAGTTACATGACTCTATTCATGGAGCAGTTTACTAGCAGTGTTTCTGGGGAATCTGAGAAGGGATATTTTGGATCGCATTGAATCCTATGGAGACAAAGGAGATATCCTCATATAAAAACTGGAAAGAAGCTCTCTGAGAAACCACTTCGTGATGTGTTAGTTCACCTCACAGAGTTACAACTTTCTTTTCTTGGAGCACTTTGCCATCACTGTTTTCGTGGAACCTGCAAGTGGATATTTGGAAGTGCATTGAGGCCTATAGTGAAAAAGGAAATATTCTCAGAAAAAAACTAGAAAGAAGCTTTATGAGAAACTGTTTTGTGATGTGTGAACTCATATAACAGAGTTACACCTTTATTTTCGTGGAGCACTTTGGTAGCACTGTTTTTGGGGAATCTGAGAAGGGATATTTTGGATTGCATTGAAGCCTTTGGTGACAAAGAATTATCCTCAGATAAAAACTAGAAAGAAGCTTTCTGAGAAACTTATTTTGTTGCATGAATTCACCTCACAAGATTACCACTTTCTTTTCATGGAGCAGTTTCCTAACACTGTTTTTATGGAATATGCAAAGGGACATTTGGGAGCATATTGAGTCCTATGGTGAAAAAGGAAATATACTCAGATAGAACAAGAAAGAAATATTCTGATAGACTGGTTTATGATGTGTTAATTCATCTCATAGAGTTACACGGTTCCTTTCATGGATAAATTTGGTAGCACTGATATTCAGGAATCTGGTAAGGAATATTTTGGATCACATAGAAGTCTTTGGTGACAAAGGAAATATCCTGAGATAAAAACTAGAAAGAAGCTTTCTGATAAATTTATTTGGATGTGTGAATTCATCTCATGGAATTACACCTTTCTTTTTATGGAGCATCTTGCTAAGATTGTTTTCATGGAATCTTCAAAGGGATATTTGGTAGTGTATTGAGGCCTATAGTGAACAGGGAAGTATCCTCAGATAATAACTAGAAAGAAGCTTTCTGAGAAACTTTTTTGTGATATGTGAATTCATCTCACGGAGTTACACTGTTCTTTTCATTGAGCAGTTTGCTAACACTGTTTTCTTGGAATCTGCAAAGGTATATTTCGGAGCACTTTGAGGCCCACAGTGAAAAAGGAAATATCTTCACATAAAAATGAGAAGGAAACTCTCTGAGAAACTGCTTTGGATGTGTGAATTCATCTCTCAGAGTTACACTGTTCTTTTCATTGAACAACTTGATACCACTGTTTTCTTGGAATCTGCAATGGGATATTTCAGAGTGCGTTGAAGCTTACTTTGACAAAGAAAATATCCTCAGACGAAAACTAGAAAGAAAGTTTCTGAGAAACACCTTTGTAATGTGTGAGTTCATCTCAGAGAGTTACACTGCTGTTTTCATGGAGCAGTTTGGTAGTACTGTTTTTGGGAAATCTGAGTAGGGATATTTTGAATCACTTTGAAGCCTTTGAGACAAAGCAAATATCTTCAGATAAAAACTAGAAAGAAGCTTTCTAAGAAACTTGTTTTTGATGTGTGAATTCATCTCACAGAGGTACACTTTCTTTTCATGTAGCAGTTTGCTAACAGTTTTCTTGAAATCTGCAAAGGGATATTTGGGAACACCTTGATGACTATAGTAAAAAGGAAATATCCTCAGATAAAAACTAGAAAGAAATTGTCTGAGAAACTGCTTTGTGATGTGTGAATTCATCTCACAGAGTTAAACCATTCTTTTCATTGAGCAATATGCTAACACTGTTTTTGTGGAATCTGCAATAAGATATTTTGGAGCACATTGAAGCCTATGGTGAAACAGGAAATATCTTCACATAATAACTAGAAAATAGCTTTCTCAGAAACTACCTAGTTATGTTTGAATTCATCTCACAGAGGTACACTGTTCTTTTCATTGAGAAGTTTGCTGCCACTGTTTTCTCGGAATCTGCAATGGGATATTTCAGAGCACATTGAAGTTTCTTTCGACAAAGGCAATATCCTCAGGAAAAAAAAAAAACTAGAAAGAAAGTTTCTGAGAAACACCTTTGTGATGTGTGAGTTCATCTCACAGAGTTACACAACAGTTTTCATGGAGCAGTTTGGTAGCACTGCTTTTAGGGAATCTGAGAAGGGATATTTTGAATCACTTTGAAGCCTATGGTGACAAGGGAAATATCTTCAAATAAAAACTAAAAAGAAGCTTTCTAAGAAACTTGTTTGTGATGTGTGAATTCATCTCACAGAGGTACATCTTTTGTTTTCATGTAGCAGTTTGCTAACACTGTTTTCATGGAATCTGCGAAGGGATATTTGGGAGTGCATTGAAGACTATACTGATAAAGGAAATATCCTCAGATAAAAACTAGAAAGAAATTGTCTGAGAAACTGCTTTGTGATGTGTGAATTAATCTCACAGTGTTACACTGTACTTTTCATTGGGCAGTCTGATAACACCGGTTTTGTGGAATCTATGATAGTAAACTTGGGAGTGCATTGAAGCCTATGGTGACAAAGGAAATATCCTCAGATAAAAATCGAAAAGCAGGTTTCTGAGAAACTGCTTTTTGATGTATGAATTCGTCTCACAGAGTTATACCATTCTTTCCATTGAGCAGTATGCTAACACTGTTTTCATAGAATCAGCAATAGGATATTTTGGAATGCATTGAAACCTTTTGTGAAAAATGAAATATCTTCAAAGAATACCTAGAAAAAAGCTTTCCGTGAAACTGCTTAGTGATGTGTGAATTCATCTAACATAGTTACACTGTTCTTTTCATTGAGCAGTAGGTTAACACTGTTTTCATGGTATCTGCAAAGGGATATTTTGAATCACATTGAAGCCTATGGTGACAAGCAGTAGATTAACACTGTCATCTTGAAATCTGCAAAGGAATATCTCAGAGCACATTGAAGCTTATGGTGACATAGGAAGTATCCTCATATAATAACTAGAAAGAATCTTTCTGAGAACACACTTTGTAATGTGTTAATTCATCCAACAGAATTACATGATTCTTTTCATGGAGGAGTTTGGTAGCATTGTATTTGGGGAATCTGAGCAGGGATATCTTGGACTGCTTTGAAGCCTGTGGTGACAAAGGAAATATCTTCAGATAAAATCTACAGAGAAGATTTCTGAGGATCTTCTTTGTGATGTGTGAATTCGTCTCACAGAATTACACATTTCTTTTCATGGAGCAATTTGCTAACACTATTTTCGTCTAATCCACAAAAGGCTGTTCGCAAACACATTGAGGCAAATGGTGAAAAAGGAAATATCCTCAGATAAAAACTATAAAGAAACTTCTGAGAAAGTTCTTTATGATGTGCGAATTCATCTCACAGAGTTACACTGTTCTTTTCATTTACCAGCTTGCTACCACTCTTTTCTTGGAAATCTACAATGGGATATTTCCAAGGTCATTGAAGCTCATGGTGACAAAGGAAATATCCTCATATAAAAACTAGAAAGAAGCATATTGAGAAACCGCTTTTTGGTGTGTTAATTCACCTCACAGATTTACACGGTTCTGTTCATAGATGAGTTTGGTAGCACTATTTTTGGCGAATCTGTGAAGGGATACTTGTAATCACGTTGAAGCCTATGGTGACAAGGGAAATATCCTCAGATAAAAACTAGAAAGAAGTTTTCTGATAAAGAAGCTTTCTCTGAATTCATCTCACAGAATTACTCTGTTATTTTCATTGAGCAGTTTGATAACACTATTTTCGTTGAATCTGCAATAGGATATGTGGGAGCTCATTGAAGCCTATGTTAACAAATTAAGTATTCTCAGACTAAAAATAGAAAGCAGCTTTCTGAGAAACTGATTTGTGATGTGTGAATTGATCTCACAGATTTACACGTTTCTTTTCATGGAGAAGATTCCTAACAATATTTTCGTTGAATCTGTGAAGGGCTGTTCACAATCGCATTGAGGCAAATGGTGAAAAAGGAAATATCCTCAGAGAAACAATTGGAAGAAGCTTTCTGAGAAGTTGTTTTGTGATTTGTGAATTCATCTCACAGAGTTACATGCTTCCTTTCATGGAGCAGTTTGGTAGTACGGCCCTTGGGGAATCAGAGAAGGCAGGTTTTGGATTGCTTTGAAGCCTGTGGTGACAAAAAAAATTATCCTCAGGTAAAATTGAGAAAGAAACTTTCTGAGAAACTTCTTTGTGATGTGTGAATTCCTCTCACAGAATTACACCATTCTTTTCATTGAGAAGTTTGTTAACACTTTTTTCGTGGAATCTTGGATGTGATATTCTGGAGGGCATTGAGGAATATGGTGAATAAGAAAATATCCTCAGATAAAAACTAGAAAGAAGCTTTCTGAAAAACAACTTTGCGATGTGTGAATTCTTCTCACAGAGTTACACCATTCTTTTCGTGGAGCAGTTTTGTAGCACTGTTTTTGGGGAATCTGAGAAGGGATATTTTGGACCACATTGAAGTCTAAGGTGACAAAGGAAATAATCTCAGATAAAACTAGAAAGATGCTTTCTGTGAAACTGCTTTGTGATGTGTGAATTCGTCTCACGGAGTTACACCATTCTTTTAATTGAGCAGTCTGATAACACTGATTTCATTTAATGTGCAATAGGATAGTTGGGAGACCATTGAAGCCTATGGTGACAAAGGAAAAATCCTCAGATAAAAACCAAAAAGAAGCTTTCTGAGAAACTGCTTTGTGATGTGTGAATTCATCTCACAGAGTCACACCATTCTTTTCATTGAGAAGTTTACTAACACTTTTTTTGTTTAATCTGCAATGGGATATTCGGGAGCTCATTGATGAATATGGTGAAAAGGAAATATAATCAGACAAAAACTAGAAAGAAGGGTTCTGAGAAAAGCTTTGTCATGCGTGGATTGATCTCAGAGATTTACACCACCATTTTCATGGATCAGTTTGATAGCACTGTTTTTGGGGAATCTGAGAATGGATATTTTGAATCGCATTGAAGCCTATGGTGACCAAGGAAGTATCCTCAGTTAAAAACTAAAAGAAGCTTAATGAGAAATTTCTTTGTGATGTGTGAATTCGTCTCACAGAGTCACACTTTTCTTTTCATGGAGCAGTTCTCTAACACTGTTTTCATGGAATCTGCAATGTTATATTCTGGAGCACATAGAGGTCTATAGTGAAAAAGGAAATATTCTTAGATAAAAACTAGAAAGAAGCTTTCTGAGAAACTGCTTTGTAATGTTTGAATTCGTCTAACACAGTTACACTTTTCTTTCCATGGAGCAGTTTGCTAACACTGTTTTCGTGGCATCTGGAATGTGATATTTGGGTGTGCATTGAGGTCTACAGTGAAAAAGGAAATACCCTCAGATAAAAACGAGAAAGAATTTTTTGAGAAACTGCTTTGTGATGTGTTAATTCACCACTCAGAGTTACAAGATTCTCCTCATGTATCAGTTTAGTACCATTGTTTTTGGGGAATCTGACAAAGGATATTTTGGATTGCATTGAAGCCTAGGGTGACAAAGTAAATATCCTCACATGAAAACTAGAAAGAAGTTTTCTAAGAAAGTTCTTTCTGATGTGTGAATTCACCTCACAGAGTTACACCTTTCTTTTCATGGAGCAGTTTGCTAAGACTGTTTTCATGGAATCTGCCAAGGGATATTTGGTAGCACATTGAGGCATATAGTGAAAAAGGAAATATCCTCATATAAAAAGTAGAAAGGTTTCTGAGAAACTGCTTTGTGATTTGTGAATTCATCTCACAGAATAACAACGTTCTTTCCATTGAGCAGTTTCATAACACTGTTTTGGTGGAATTTACAATATTATATTTGGGAGCACCTTGAAGCCTATGGTGACACAGGAATATCCTCATATAAAAACCAAAATATACTTTCTGAGAAACTCCTTTGTGATGTGTGAATTCATCTCACAGAGTTACCTGTTCTCTTCATTGAGCAGTTTGCTGACAGTTTTCTTGGAATATGCAAGGGGATATTTCAGAGTGTATTGAAGCTTATGGTGACAAAGGAAATATCCTCAGCCAAAAACTGGAAAGAAGTATTCTGAGAAACCTCTTTGAGTTGTGTGAATTCATCCCACAAAGTTACATGATTCTTTTCATTGACCAGATTGGTAGCATTGTTTTTGGGGAATCTGAGAAGGGATAATTTGGATCATAGTGAAGCCTATGGTGACAAAGGAAAAATCCACAGATTAAAAAATAGAAAGAAGGTTTCTGAGAAAGTCTTTGTGACGTGTGAATTCATCTCACAGAGTTATACCATTTTTTTCAAGGAGCAGTTTGCTAAGACTGTTTTTGTGGAATCTGTAAAGAGATATTTGGGAGCACATTGATTCATTTAGTGAAAAGGAAAATAGCCTCAGATAATAAGTAGAAATAATTTTTCTGAGAAACTCCTTTGTGATGTGTGAATTCATCTCACAGAATTACACAGTTCTTTCTTTGAGCAGTCTGGTAACACTGGTTTCGTGGAATCTGAAATAGGATAACTGGGAGCTCATTGAAGCCTAAGGCGACAAAGGAAATATCCCCAAATAAAAACCAAATGGAAGTTTTCTCAGAAACTGCTTTGTCATGTGTGAAGTCAGGTCATACACTTACACCTTTCTTTCATTGAGAAGTTTGCTGACACTTTTTTCGTTTAATATGCAATGGGGTATTTGGGAGTGCATTGAGGACTATGGTAAAAAATAGGAAATATCCTCAGGTGAAAACTAGAAGGAAGCTCTTTCAGAAACTGCTTTGTGATGTGTGAATTCAGCTCACAGAGTTACCCTGTTCTTTTCAATGAGCAGTTAACACGGTTTCCTTGGAATCTGCAAAGGGATATTTCAGAGTGCTTTGAAGCTTATGGTGACAAAGAAAATGTCCTTATATGAAAACTAGAAAGAAGCTTCCTGATAAACTGCTTTGTAATTTTTGAATTCATCTCACAGGTTTACACGATTCCCTTCATGTATCAATTTGCTAGCACTGTTTTTGGGAATCTGAGGAAGGATATTTTGAATCGCGTTGAAGCCAGTGGAGACAAAGGAAACATTCTCACATAAAAACAAGAAAGATTTCTAAAAAACGCTTTGTGATGTGTGAATTAATCTCATGGAATTACACCTTCCTTTTCATGGAGAAGTTTGCTAACCCTGTTTGTGTGGAATATCCAAATGGATATTTGAGAGCGCATAGAAGCCTAGAGTGAAAAAGGAAATATCCTCAGATAAAAACTAGGAAGAAGCTTTCTGAGAAACTACTTTGTGATGTGTGAATTCATCTCAGAGTTACACTGTTCTTTTCAATGAGCAGTTTGCTAAACCTGTTTTCTTGGAATCTGCAATGGGATATTTCAGAGTGCATTTTAAACTTTTGGTGACAAAGGAAATATCCTCATATAAAAACTACAAAGAAACTGTCTGAGAAACCATTTTGTGATGTGAGAATTCATTTCACAGTGTTACATGACTATTTTAACGAATCAGTTTTGTAGCACCCTTTTTGGGGAATCTGAGTAGGGATATTTTGGATCACATTGAAGCCTATGGTGACAAAGGAAATATCCCCAGATAAAAACAAAGAAGAATCTTCCTGAGAAACGGTTTTGTGATGTGTATATTCATCACACTGAGTAACACCTTTCTTTTCATGGAGAAGTTTGCTCACACTGTTTTCTTAGAATCTTCAATGAGATATTTTGGAGGGAATTGCAGCTTATGGTGACAAAGGAAACACACTCACACAAAAAATAGAATGAAGCTTTCTGATAAAATACTTTGTGATTTATGAATTCATCTCACAGAGTTACACCTTTGCTTTCATGGAGCAGTTTGGTAGCACTGTTTATGGCGAATTTGGGAAGGGATATTTTGGATCTCATTGATGCCTATGGTGACAAAGCAAATATCCTCAGATAAAAACTAGAATCAAGCTTTCTGAGAAACTGCTTTGTGACACGTGAATTCATCTCACAGAGATATACCGTTATTTTTATTGAGAAGCCTGCTAACACTTTTTTCACGGAATCTGCAACAGGATATTCGCGAGCGCATTGGTGAACATGGTGAAAAAGGAAATATCCTCAGAGAAAAACTGGAAAGAATATTTCTGAGAAACAGCTTTATGTTGTGTGAATTCACCTTACAGAGTTACACCATTATTTAATGGAGGAGTTGTGTAACACTGTTTTGGGGGAATCTGAGAATGGATATTTAAGATCACATTGAAGACCACGGTGACAATGGGAATATCCTCAGATAAAAACTAGAAAGAAGCTTTCTGAGAAACTTCTTTGTGATGTGGGTATTCCTCTCACAGATTAACACGTTTCTTTTCATGGAGCAGTTTTGTAACACTGTTTTCGTGGAACCTACAAAAAGATATTTGTGATTGAGAAGGTCTATGGTGAAAAAGGAAATAGCCACAGGAAAAAAACTGAAAGAATCTTTCTGAGAAACTGTTTTGTGATGTGTACATTCATCTCACACAGTTACACCATTCTTTTCATTGACCAATTTGATAACACTGTTTTCAGGGAATCTGCAATAGGATATTTAGAAGCACATTGAAGCCAATGGTGACAAAGGATATATCCTCGGATAAAAACCAAAAACAAGCCTTCTGGGAAACTGCTTTGTGATGTTTGAATTCATCTCACAGAGTTACACCTTTATTTTCATGAAACCGTTTGGTAACACTGTTTTTGGGGAATCAGAAAAGGGATATTTTGGATCCCATTGAAGCCTATGGTGACCAGGAAATATCTTCAGATAAAAACTAGAAAGAACTTTTCTAAGAAAATTTTTGCGTTTATTCATCTCTAATAGTTACACTGTTCTTTTCATTGTTCAGTTCGATAGCAGTGTTTTCTTGGAATTCACAATGGGCTATTTCAGAGCACATTTTAAGCTTAAGGTGACAAAGGAAATAGCCTCATAAAAAAACTAGAAACAAACTTTGTGATAAATCATTTTGTGATGCGTTAGTTCATCTCACAGAGTTACACGATTCTTTTCATGAATCAGTTTTGGTAGCCCTGTTTTTGGGGAAACAGAGAAGAGATATTTTAAATTGTGTTGAAGAATATGGTGACAAAATTAATATCCACAGAAAAAACCAAAAAGAACTTTCTGAGAAACTACTTTATGATATGTGAATTCATCTCACACAGTCACAGTGTTCTTTTCACTGAACAGTTTGCTAACACTTTTTTTGAGGTATCTGCAATAGGATATTTTGGATTGCATTGAAGCTTATGGTGACAATGGAAATATCCCCAGATAAAAACCATAAAGAGATCTTCTGTGAAACTGCTTTGTGATGTGTGATTACATCTGAGAAAGTTACTACTTTCTTTTCATTGAGAAGTTTGCTAACACTCTTTTTGTCTAATCTACAAAGGGACATTTGAGATCACATTGAGGCCTACAGTGAAAAAGGAAATATTCTCAGATAAAAACGGGAAAGAAACTTTCTGAGAAACGGCTTTGTGATGTGTGTATTCATCTCACAGAGTAGCATGATTTTATTGGAGGAGTTTGCTGAAATTCTTTTCGTGGTATCTGCAGTAGGATATTTGGGAGTGCATTGAAGAATATTTTGACAAAGGAAATATCCTCAGACAAAAACCAAAAGGAAGCTTTCTGAGAAACTGCTCTGTGATGTGAATTCATCTCACAAGTTTACACCTTTCCTTTCATGGAGCGGTTTCCAAACACTATTTTCACGGAATCTGCAAAGAGATATGTACGAACACAGTGAGGCTTGTGGTGAAAAGGGAATATCCTCAGACCAAAACTAGAAAGAAGCTTTCTGAGAAACTGCTTTGTGATGTGTGAATTCCTTTCAAAGAGTTACACTCTTCTTTGCACTGAGGAGTTTGCTAATATTGTTTCCCTGAAATCTGCAATGGGATACTTTGGAGTGCATTGGAGATTATGATGACAAAGGAAAATCCTTATAAAAACTAGAAGAATTCTTTCTGAGAAACCGCTTTCAGAGAGTTAATTCATCTCACAGAGTTACAGGATTCTTTTCATGGGTCACTTTGGTAACACCGTTTTTGGGGAATCAGAGAAGGGATGTTTTATATCGCTTTGATGCCTATGGTGACAAAGGAAATATCCTCAGATCAAAACTAGAAAGAGGCATTCTGAGAAATTTCATGGGATGTGAATTCATCTCACAGAGTTACACGTTTCTTTTCATGGAGCAGTTTGCTAACACTGCTATCGTGGAAACTCTAAAGGGATATTTGGGAGTGCAATGGGTCCTGTGGCAAAAAAGCAAATATCCTCATATAAAAACTAGAAAGAAGCTTTCTCAGAAATTGCTTTGCTACTTGTGAATTCATCTCAGAGAGTTACACTGTTCTTTTCATTGAACACTCTTCTTGGACTCTACAATGGGATACTTCAGAACACATTGAAGCTTATGGTGGCAAAGGAAATATCCTCATATAAATAGAAGTTTTCTGAGACACCGCTTTGTGATGCATTAATTCATCTCAAAGTGTTACACTTTTCATTCACCATTTTGGTAGCAGTGTTTTGGGGGAATATGAGAAGGGATATTTTGTATCATTTTGAAGCATATGGTGACAAAGGAAATATCCTCAGATAAAAACTAGACAGAAGCTTTCTGAGAAAGTTCTTTGTGATGTCTTAATTCATCTCACACAGTTACACCTTTCTTTTCATGGAGCAATTTGCTAACACTGTTTTCATGGACTCTGAAAAGTGATTATTTGGCAGTGCTTTGAGACCTATGGTGAAAAAGGAAATATCCTCACATTAAAACTAGAAAGACTCTTTCTGAGAAACTGCTTTGTGATGTCTTAATTCATCTCACAGAGTTACACTGTTCTTTCATTGATCAGTTTGCTATCACTGTTTTCTTGGAATTTTCAGTGGGATATTTTGGAGCACATTGAAGCTTATGGTGACAATGGAGATACCCTCATATAAAAACTAGGAAGAAGCTTTCTGAGAAACCGCTTTGAGATTTGCAAATTCATCTCACAGAGATACATGATTCTTTTCATGGATCAGTTTGACATCACTGTTTTTGGGGAATTTGAGAAGGGATATTTCAGATCGCATTGAAGCATAGGGCGACAAAGGAAATATCCTAAGTTAAAAACTAGAAAGAAGCTTTCTGAGAAAGGTCTCTGTGATAAATTTTTTCATCTCACAGAGTTATGCTTTTTTTTTAAATGGGGCAGTTTGCTAACAATGCTTTCGTGTAATCTGCAAAGGTATATTTGGGAACGCATTGAGGCCTATGGTGAAAAGAGAAATCTCCTCATATAAAAACTAGCAGGAATCTTTCTGAGAAACTGCTTTGTGATGTGTGAATTCATCTCACAGAGTTACACCTTTCTTTTCATTGAGCAGTTTGATAACACTGTTTTCGTGGAATCCAAAATAGGATATTTGGGAGCACATTGAAGCCTATCGTGACCAAGGAAATATCCTCAGATAAATACCAAAGAGAAGCTTTCTAAGAAACTGTTTTGTGATGTGTGAATTCATCTCACAGAGTTACACTGTTCTTTTCATTGAGCAGTTTGCTAACATTGTTTTCTTGGAATCTGCATTGGGATATTTCAGAGCACTGTGAATGTTATGGTGACAAAGGAAATATCTTCAGACAAAAACCAGAAAGAAGCTTTCTGAGTAACTACTTTGTGATTTGTGAATTCATCCCTCAGAGTTACAGGATTCTTTTCATGGGGCAGTTTGATAGCACTGTTTTTGAGGAATCTGAGAAGGGATACATTTTATCACATTGAAGCCTATGGTGACAAAGAGAATATCCTCCGATAAAAATTAGACGGAAGCTTTCTGAGAAAGTTCTTTGTGAGGTGTGAATTCATCTCATAGGGTTACACCTTTCTTTTCATGGAGCTATTTGCTAACACTGTTTTCGTGGAATCTGCAAGGGGATATTTTGGAGCACATTGAGGCCTAAGGTGAAAATCTAAATATCCTTGGAAAATATTGGAAAGAAGCTATTTGAGAATCTGCTTTGTGATGTGTGACTTCAAGTCACACAGTCACACTGTTCATTTCATTGAGTAGTTTGCTAACACTGTTTTCTTGGAATCTGCAATGTGATATTTCGGAGCGCCTTGAAGCTTATGCTGACAAAGGAAATATCCTCAGATAATAACTAGAAAGTAGCTTTCTGAGAAACAGCTTTGTGATTTGTTAATTCATCTCACTGAATCACACAATTCTTTTCACGGATCAGTTTGATAGCACTGTTTTGGGGAATCTGAAGAAGGATATTTTGATCTCATTGAAGTGAATGGTGATAAAGGAAGCATCCTTGGATAAATGGGATATTTTGAAATGCATTGAAGCATATGGTGACAAAGGAAATATAATCAGATACAAACTAGAAAGAAGCTTTCTGAGAAACCGCTTTGTGATGTGTGAATTCATCTCTCAGAATTACATGATTCCTTTCTTGGAGCAGTTTGCTAACACTGTTTTCGAGGAATCTGCAAAGGGATATTTCAGAACACATTGGTGTCAATGGATATAGCCTTAGAAAAAACTAGAAAGAAGCTTTCTGAGAAATTGATTTGTGATTTGTGAATTCAACTCACAGAGTTACATGATTCTTTTCATGAAACAGTTTGGTAGCACTGTTTCTGGGGTCTCTGAGAAGGGACATTTTGGATCGCGTTGAGGCCTATGGTGCCAAAGTGAATATGCTCAAGTTAAAACTAGACAGAAGCTTTCTGAGAAAGTTTTTTGTGGTCTGTGAATTCATCTCATAGAGATACACCATTCTTTTCAGTCAGGAGTTTCATAACACTGTTTTCATGGAATCTTCAAAGGGATACTTGCAAGCGTATTGAGGCCTATGGTGAAAAAGAAAATAATCTCAGATAAAAACTAGAAAGAAGCCTTCTGAGAAACTACTTTGTGATGTGTGAATTCATCTCACAAAGTTATACTGATCTTTGCATTGAGCAGTTTTCTTACACTGTTATCTTGGAATCTGCATAGGGATATTTCGGAGTGAATTGAAGTTTATGATGACAAAGGAAATATCTTCATATAAAAACTAGAAAAAAGCTTTCTGAGAAACTGCTTTGTGATTTGTTAATACATCTCACAGAGTTACATGATTTATTTTGTGAATCAGTTGGGTAGCACCTGTTTTTGGGGAATCTGAGGAAGGATATTTTGGATCGCATTGAAGCCAATGATGACAAAGGAAGCATCCTTAGATAAAAACTAGAAAGAGGATTTATGAGAATTTCTTTGTGATGCGTGAATTCATCTCACAGAGTTGAGACTTTCTTTTCACCGAGCAGTTTGCTAACAATGTTTTCGTGAAATCTGCAAAGGAACATTCGGGAGCGCAATTAGGCCTATGGTGAAAAAGGAAATATCCTCAGATAAAAACTAGAAAGAAGATTTCTGAGAAACTACTTTGTGATGTGTGAACTCATCTCACAGAGTTACACCTTTCTTTTCATGGAGCAGTTTGCAAACCCTATTTTTGTGGAATCTGCAAGGTGATACATGAAAGTCCTAAGGTGACAAAGGAAATATCCTCAGGTAAAAACGAGAAAGAAGTTTTCTGAGAAAGTTCTTTTTGATGTGTCAGTTCATCTCTCACAGTTACATGATTCTTGTCATGGATCAGTTTGGTAGCAATGTTTTGGGGGAATCTGAGAAGCGATATTTTGGATCAAATTGAAGCCCATGGTGACAAAGGAAATATCCTCATATAAAAACCATGAACAAGCTTTCTGAGAAACTGCTTTATGATGTGTTAATTCACTTCACCGAGTTAAAACTTTCTTTGCATGGAGCAGTTTGCTAACAATGTTTTTGTGGAATCTGCACAGGGATATTTGGAAGTGAAATGTTGCCTATAGTGAGAAAGGAAATATCCTCAGATAAAAACCAGAAAGAAGCCATTTGAGAACCTACTTTGTGATATGAGAATTCATCTCAAAATGCTACATCATTCTTTTCATTGCCCAGTTTAGTGACACTATTATCGTGGAATCTGCAATAGCATATTTAGGAGCGCATTGATGCCTATGGTGACAAAAGAATTATCCTCACAGAGAAAGCAAAAAGAAGCTTTCCAAGAAACTGCTTTGTGATGTGTGAATTCATCTCACAGAGGTACAGGATTATTTTCATGGAGCAGTTCGGTGTCACTGTTTTTGGGTAATCTGAGAAGGTATATTTAAAATTGCATTGAAGCCTGTTTTGAAAAAGGAAATACCTTCAGATAAATAAAAAAGAAGTTTCTGAGAAAATGCTTTCAGATGTGTGAATTCATCTCACAGAGTTACACTGTTATTTTCATTGACGAGTTTGCTAACACTGTTTTCTTGGAATCTGCAATGCAATATTTTGGAGCTCATTCATGCTTGAGGTGACAAAGGAAATATCATCACATAAAAACTAGAAAGAAGCTTTCTGAGAAACTGCTTCATGATGTGTTAATTCATCTCACATAGTTGCACAACCCTTTGTCACCATAGGATTCAATGAGATCCAAAATATTCCTTCTCAGATTACTTATAAACCATGCTACCAAACTGATCCATGAAAAGAATCATGTAACTCTGTGACATATATTATCACATCACAAAATGATTTCTCAGGAAGCTTCTTTCTAGTTTTTATATGAGGATATTACCTTTGTCACCATAAGCTTCAATGTACTCTGAAATATCAGATTGCAGATTCTAAGAAAATAGTGTTAGCAAACGGCTCAGTGAAAGAACAGTGTAAATCTGTGAGATGAATTCACGCATCAAAAAGGAGTTTCTCAGAAAGCTTGTTTCTAGTATTTAACTCAGGATATTTCTTGTTCACCATAGGCCTCAATGCGCTCCCAAATATCCTATGGCAGATTAAACGAAGTGTTAGAAAACTGCTTCATGAATGGAAAGGTCTAACTCTGTGAGATGAATTCACACATTACAAAGAAGTTTCTCAGATAACTTCTTTCTAGTTTTTATCTGAAGATATTTCCTTTGTCACCATAGGCTTCAAAGCACTCCCAAATATCCTATTGCAGATTGAACGAAAACAGTGTTATCAAACTGCTCAATGAAAAGAACCGTGTTGTTATCTGAGATAAATTCACACATCACAAAGCAGTTTATCAGAAAGCTTCTTTCTAGTTTTTATCTGAGGATATTTCCTTTTTCACTATAGGCCTCAATGCACTCCCATATCTGCACTCTGATATGACTTACCGCATTGAAGCTTATGGTGACAAAGGAAATCTCCACATAGATAAACCAAAAAGATGTTTTCTGAGAAACTGCTTTGTAATCTGTGAATTCATCTCACAGAGTTACACCGTTCTTTTCATTGAGTAGTTTGATAACATTGTTTTTGTGAAATCTGTAATAGTATATTTGGGCGCGCATTGAAGCCTATGGTGACAAAGGAAATAATCTCATAGATAAACCAAAAAGAAAGTGTCTGAGAAACTGCTTTGTGATGTGTGAATTCATCTCACAATGTTACACTGTTCTTTTCATCGAGCAACTTGCTAACACTGTTTTCCTGAAATCTTAAATGGAATATTTCAGAGCACATTGAAACTTATGTTGACATAGGGAATATCCTCATAGAAAAAGCAGAAGGAAGCTTTCTGAGAAACCACTTTCTGATGTGTTAATTCATCTCAAATAGTTACACGATTCTTTTCATGGATCAGTTTGGGATCACTGTTTTTGGGGAATCTGATAAAGGATATTTTGGAACACATTGAAACCTATGCTGACAAAGGAAATATCCACAGATGAAAACTATAAAGAAGCTTTCTGATAAAGTTCTTTATGATGTGTGAATTCATCACACAGAGTTACACCATTCTTTTCATGGAGCAGTTTGCTAACACTGTTTTGGTGGAATCTGCACATGGGTATTTCAGAGGGCATTGATGACTGTGGTGAAAGACTAACTATCCTCAGATTAAAAACGAGAAAGAAACTGTCTGAGAAACTGCTTTGTGATGTGTGAATTCATCTCACAATGTTACACTGTTCTTTTCATCGAGCAGTTTGGTATAACTGTTTTGTGGAATCTGCAAAGGTATATTTGGGAGTGCTTTGAAGCTTATGGTGACAAAGGAAACACCCTCATGTAATAACTAGAAAGAAGCTTTCTGAGAAACCACTTTGTGATGTGTGAATTCATCTCACAGGGTTACACTGTTCATTACATAGAGCAGTTTGCTAACACTGTATTCTTGGAATCTGCAATGGGATATTTCGGAGTGCATTGAAGGTTATGGTGACAAAGGAAATATCCTCAGAGAAAAAATGGAAATAAGCTTTGTGAGAAACTGCTTTGTGTTTTGTGAATTTATCTTACAGAGTTACACGATTCTTTTCATGGAGCAATTTGGTAGCACTGTTTTTGGGGAATCTGAGAAGCGATATTTTGGATCGCATTGAAGCCTATATTGATAAAGGAAATATTCTCAGAAAAAAACTAGAAAGATGCTTTCTGAGAAAATTCCTTGTGATGTGTGGATTCATCTCAAAGAGGTACACCATTCTTTTCTTGAGAAGTTTGCTAACATTTTTTTCATGGAATCTGCAATGGGATATTCGGGAGCACCTTGAGGAATATGGTTAAAAAGGAAATATCCTCAGATTAAAGCTAGAAAGAAGCTTTCTGAAAAACGGCTTTTTGATTTCTGAATTCATCTCACAGCGTTACATCATTCTTTTCATGGAGCAGTTTGGTAGCACTGGTTTTGTGGAATCTGAGAAGGGATATTTTGGATCTCATTAAAGCCTACAGTGACAAGGGAAATATCTTCAAATAAAAACTAGAAAGAAGCTTTCTAAGAAATTTGTTTGTGATGTGTGAATTCATCTCACAGAGATACACCTTTTGTTTTCATGTAGCAGTTTGTTAACACTGTTTTCGTGCAAACAACAAAGGAATATTTGGGCATGCATTGAAGTCTATGGTGACAAAGGAAATATCCTCACACAAAAACAAAAAGAAGCTTACTGAGAAACTGCTTTGTGATTTGTGAATTTATTTAACAGTGTTACACTATTCTTTTTATGGATCAGTTTGGTAGCACTGTTTTTGGGGAATCTGAGAAGAGATCATGTGAATCGCATTGAATCCTATGGTGACAGAGGTAATATCCTCGGATAAAAACAAGAAGGAATCCTTCTGAAAAAGTCTTTGTGATGTTTGAATTCATCTCTCAGATTTACACCATTATTTTTATTGATAAGCTTGCTAACACTTTTTTTCATGGAATCTGCAATGGTATATTTGGGAGTTCATTGAGGAATATTTTGAAAAAGGAAATATACTCTGATGAAAACCAGAAAGAAACAGCTTTGTGATGTGTGAATTCATCTCAAAGAGTTACACCATTCTTTTCATGAAGTAGTTTCATAGCACTGTTTTTGAGGATCTGAGAAGGGATATTTTAGATTGCATTGAAGCCTATGGTTACAAAGGAAATAACCTCAGATAAAAACTAGAAAGAATCTCTCTGAGAAACTTCTTTGTGACTTGTGTATTCATATAACAGAGTAACACCTTTCTGTTAATGAAGCAGTTTGCTAACACTCTTTTTATGGAATCTACAAAGGTATGTTTCGGAGTGCATTAAATCTTATGGTGAAAATGGAAATACCCTCGGTTAAAAACTAGGAAGAAACTTTCTGAGAAACTGCTTTGTGATATGTTAATTCATCTCACAGAGTTACACGATTCTTTTCATAGAACATTTTGGTAGCCTTGCTTTTAGGGACTCTGAAAAGGGATATTTTGGATGGCATCGAAAACTATGGGGAAAAAGGCAATATCCTCAGATAAAAAGTAGAAGGAATCTTTTTGAGAAAACTCTTTGTGGTGCTTGAATTCTTCTCACAGATTTACAACACTCTTCATGGAGCAGTTTGCTGACACTGTTTTTGTTGAATCTGCGAAGGGATATTTGGAAGTGCATTGAGGCCTATAGTGAAAAAAGAATTATCCTCAGAAAAAAATGAGAAGGAAGATTTCTGAGAAACAGATTTGTGACGTGTGAATTCATCATACAGATTTACACCATTCTTTTCAATGAGCAGATTGATAACACTCTCTTTGGTGGAATTTCAATAGGATATTTGGGAGAGCATTGAAGATTATGGTGACAAAGGAATTATCCTCAGACTAAAACCAAAATAAGCTCTCTGAGAAACTGCTTTGTGATCTGTGAATTCATCTCACGGATTTACACGTTTCTTTTCATGGAGCAGTGTGCTAACACTATTTTCTTGGAATCTGCAAAGGAATATTCATGAGCATATTGAGGCCTACAGTGAATAAAGATATATCCTCATACAAAAACTAGAAAAAAGCTTTCTGAGAAAGTACTTTGTGATTTGTGAGTTCATCTCACAGAGTAACACAGTTCTTTTCATGGAATAGTTTGGTATCACTGTTTTTGAGGAATCTGTGAAGGGATATTTTGGATCACATTGAAGCCTATATTGCCAAAGAAATACTCTCAGATAAAAAGTAGAAAGACGGTTTCTGAGAAAATTCCTTGGATGTGTGGATTCATCTCAGAGAGGTACACCATTATTTTCTTGAGAAGTTTGCTAACACTTTATTCGTGAAATCCACAATGGGATATTCGGGAGCGCATTGAGGAATATGGTTAAACAGGAAATATCCTTAGATTAAAGCTGGAAAGAAGCATTCTGAAAAACAGCTTTGTGATTTTTGAATTCATCTCAGAGAGTTACACCATTCTTTTCATGGAGTAGTTTGTTAGCCCTGCTTTTGGGGAATCTGAGAAGGGATATTTTGGATTGCACTGAAACCTATGATGAAAAAGGAAATATCGTCAGATAAAAACTAGAAATAAACTTTCCGAAAAACTTCTTTGGGATGTGTGAGTTCATCTCACATAGTTACACCTTTTTTTATGGAACAGTTTGCTAACACTGATTTTGCGGAATCTTCAAAGGGATATTTGGGAGCGAGTTGAGTCCGATGGTGAAAAAGGAAACATTGTCAGAAAAAAACTAGAAAGAAGCTTTCTGAGAAACTGCTTTTTGATATGTGAATTCATCTTACAGAGCCACACCGTTCTCTTCATTGAGCAGTTTGATAACACTGTGTTCATGGAAACTGCAGTTTATTATATTTGGGAACACATTGAAGTCTATGATTACAAAGGAAATATCCTCAGAAACAAACAAAAAAGAAGATTTCTGTGAAACTGCTTTGTGATGTGTGGATTCATCTAACAGACTTACACCGTTCTTTTCATTGAGAAGTTTGCTAACACTTTTTTCATGGAAACTGCAAATTGATAATCGGGAGTGCTTTGAGGAAGATGGTGAAAAAGGAAATATCCTCAGATAAAAACTAGAGAGAAGCTTTCTAGGAAACAGCTTTGTGACATATCAGTACATCTCACAGAGTTACATGATTCTTTTCTTAGAGAAGTTTGCTAACACTGTTTTTGTGGACTCTGCAATAGGATATTTGGGAGTGCATTGAAGCCTATGGTGACAAATTAAATATCCTCAGACAAAAAACCAAAACCAAGCTTTCTGAGAAACTGGTTTGTGATGTGTGAATTCACCTCACAGAGTTACACCTTTTTCTTCATGGAGTAGTTTGCTAGCACTGTTTTCGTGGAATCTGCAAAGGGATATTTGGGAGAACCTTGACTCCTATGGTGAAAAGTTAATATCCTGAGAAAAAAACCACAAAGAAGATTTCTGACAAACTGTTCTTTGATGTGTGAATTCAACTCAGAGTTGCACTGTTCTTATCATTGAGCAGTTTGCTAACACTGTTTTCTTGGAAAGTGCAAAGGGATATTGTGGAGTGTATTGAAGCTAACAGTGAGAAAGAAAATATCCTCAGACAGAAACTAGAAATAAGCTTTCTGAGAAACTGCTTTGTGATTTGTGAATTCACCTCACAGTGTTACACGATTCTTTTCATGGATCAGTTTGGTACCAGTGTTTTTGGGGAATCTGTGAAGGGATATTTTGATTGCTATGAAGCCTAGGGTGACAAAGGAAATACCCTCAGATAAAAACCAGAAAGAAGCTTTCTAGGAAAGTTCTTTGTGATGTGTGAATTTACCTCACAGAGTTACACCTTTTCGTTTCATGGAGCAGTTTGCTAACACTGTTTTCATGGAATCTGCAAAGGGATATTTGGGAGCGAGTGGAGACTGATGATAAACAAGGAAATAACTTCAGACAAAAACTAGAAAGAAGCTTTCTGAGAAACTGCTTTGTGATGTGTGAAATCATCTTACAGAGCCACACCATTCTCTTTATTGAGTAGTTTGATAATGCTGTGTTCGTGGAATCTGCAATATAATATTTGGGAGCACATTGAAGGCTCTGGTGAAAAAAAAATCCTCAGATAAAAACGAAAAAGAAGCCTTCTGTGAAACTGCTTTGTGATGTGTGAATTCATCTCACAGAGTTACACTGTTCTTTTCCTTTTGCAGACTGCTAACAGTTTTCTTGGAATCTGCAATGGGATACATCGGAGTTTGTTGAAGCTTAGGGAGACAAAGGAAATATCCTCATATAAAAACTAGAAAGAAGCTTCCTGAGAAACTGCTTTATGATGTGGTAAGTCATCTCACTGACTTACAGGATTCTTTTCATGGTTCAATTTGGTAGCACTGTTTTGGGGGAATCTGAGATGGGATATTTGGGATCACATTGAATCCTTTGGTGAAAAGGAAATATCCTCAGATAAAAACTAGAAAGAAGCTTTCTGAGAAAGTTCTTTGTCATGTGTGAACTCATCTCACAGAGTTACACTGTTTCTTTCATTGAGCAGTGTGATAACACTGTTTTTGTGGTATTGGCAACAGGATATTTCGGAGTGCATTAGATTCTATTGTGAGAAAGGAAATATACTCAGATAAAATCCAAAAAGCGGCATTCTAAGAAACTGTTTTATGATGTTTGAATTCATGTCACAGAGTTACACCTTTTTTTTCATGGAGCAGTTATCTAACACTGTTTTCATGGAATCTGCAAAGGGACATATGGGAGTGCAATGAGGCCTATGGTGAAAAAGAAATATCCTCAGATAAAAACTAGAATGAAGCTATTGGAGAAACTGCTTTGTGATGTGTGAATTCATGTCAGAGATTTACACTGCTCTTCTCATCGAGCACTTGGCTAACACTGTTTTCTTGGAATTTGCAATGGGATATTTTAGAGCACATTGAAGCTTATGTGGACAAAGAAAATACCCTCATATAAAAAATAGAAAGAAGTTTTCTGAGTAACTGCTTTGAGATGTGTTAATTCATCTCACAGTGTTACATGACTCCTTCCTTGGATCACTTTGGTAACACTGTTTTTGGGGAATCTGAGAAGGGATATATTGGATCACATTGAAGCCCATGGTGACAAATGAAATATCCTCTGATGAAAACTAGAATGGAACTTTCTGAGAAAGTTCTTTGTGATGTGTGAATTCATCTCACAGAGTTACACTTTCCTTTTTTTCATGGAGCCGTTTGCTAACACTGTTTTTGTGGAATGTGCAAAAGGATACTTGGGAGCACTTTGAGGTCTACGGTGAAAAAGGAAATATCCTCAGATAAAGACTAGAAAGAAACATTCTGAGAAGCTGCTTTGTGATGTGTGAATTCATCTCACAGAGTTACACCATTCTTTTCATTGAGAAGTTTGCTAATACTGTTTCCATGGAATGTGCAAAGTTATATTTCCGAGCTCATGGAAGCTTAAGGTGACAAAGGAAATAACCTCATATAAAAACTAGAAAGAAGCTTTCTGAGGAAACGTTTTCTGATGTGTGAATTCATTTCATAGAGTTTCACTGTTGTTTTCATTGAGCAGTTTCATAGCAATCTTTTTGGGGAATCCACAATGGGAAATTTCGGAGTGCATTGAAGCCTTTGGTGACAAAGGAAATATCCTCAGGCAAAAAATTACTGAGCAACTGCTTTGTGATTTATGAACTCATCTCACAGAGTGACATGATTCTTTTCATGGAGCAGTTTGGTAGCACTGCTTTGGGGGAATATGAGAGGAGTTATCTTGGATTGCATTGATGCCTATAGTGACAAAGGAACTATCCTCAGATAAAACTAGAAAGAAGTTATCTGAGAAACTTCCCTGAGAAGTGTGAATTCATCTCACAGAGTTACACCATTCTTTTCTTGGAGCAGTTTGACAACACTGTTTTTGTGGAATCGGCAATAGGATATTTGGAAGTGCCTTGAAGCCTACTGTGACAAGGGAAATATCCTCAAACTAAAACCAAAAAGAAGCTTTCTGAGAAACTGCTTTGTGATGTGAAAATTCATATCAATGACTTACACCTTTCTAGTCATGGAGCAGTTTGCTAAGACTATTTTCGTGGGATCTGCAAAAGGATATTCATGAGCAAATTGAGGCAAATGGTGAAAAGGGAAACATCCTCCGACAAAAGCTAGAAAGAGGCTTTCTGAGAAACTGCTTTGGAAATTGTGAATTCACCTCACAGAGTTACATGATTCTTTTCATGGAGCAGTTTGATAGCACTGCCTTGGGGAATCTCAGAAGTTATGTTTTGAATCGCATGGATGCTGTTGGTGACAAAGGAAATATCCTCAGATAAAAAGTAGAAAGATTTCTGAGGAAGTTCTTTGTGATGTATGAATTCATCTCACAGAGTTACACCACTCTTTTCATGGAGCAGTTTGCTAACACTCCTTTCGTGGAATCTGCAAAGTGATATTTGGGAGCACATTGAGGCCTGTGGTGAGAAAGCAACTATCCTAAGATAAAAACTAGAAAGAAGCTTTCTGAGTAACTGCTTAGTGATGTGTGAATTCATCTCACAGAGTTACACTGTTGTTTGCATTGAGCATTTTGCTTACACTGTTTTCTTTAAGACTGCAATGGGATATTACAAAGTTCCTTGAAGCTTATGGTGAGAAAAGAAATATCCTCACATAAAACCTAGAAAGAAACTTTCTGAGAAACTGCTGTGTGATGTGTTAATTCATCTCACAGTGTTCCACGATACTTTTCACGGTTAAGTTTGGTAGCAGTGTTTTTGGGGAATCTGAGAAGGGATATTTTGGATTGAATTGAAGCCTATGGTGACAAAGGAAATGTTCTCAGATAAAAACTAGAGAGAAGCTTTATGAGAAACCTCTTTGTGATTTGTTAATTCACCTAAGTGTTACACAATTCTTTTTATGGAGTGGTTTGGTAGCACTATTTTTGTCTTGTCTGATAAAGGATATTTGTGAGCACATAGAAGCCAATGGTGGAAAAGGAAATATCCTGATATAAAAACTAGAAGGAAGCTTTCTGAGAAATTTATTTGTGATGGGTGAATTCATCACAGAGAGTTACATCTTTGTTTTCTTTGAGCTGTTTGGTAGCACTGTTTTTATGGAATCTGCAAAGGGATATTCGGGAGCTCCTAGAGGATTATGGTAAAAAAGAAAATTACTTCAGATAAAAACTGTAGAGAAACTATGCGAGAAATGGTTTTGTGATGTGTATATTCATCTCATAGAGTTTAAACTTTTTGTTGATTGAGCAATTTGGCATCACTGTTTCCATGGAATCTGAGAGTAGTTATTTGGGATCTCATAGATGCCTATGGTGAAAAAGGAAATATCCTCAGATATCAACCAATAAGAAGCTTTCTGTGAAACTGCTTTGTGATGTGTGAATTCATTTCACAGAGTTTTACCATTCTTTTCATTGAGAAGTTTGCTAACACTTTTTATCAATTAATTTGCATTAGGATATTCAGGAGCACATTTAGGAATGTGGTGAAAAAAAAATTCTCAGAAAAAAATCTAGAAAGATGCCTTCTGAGAAACAGCTTTGTGATATGTGAATTCATTTCAAATAATTACACCATTCTATTAATGGAACAGTTTGGTATCACTGTTTTTGGGGAATCTGAGAAGGGATACTTTGGATCACATTGAAGCCTATGGTGACAAAGGAAATATCCCCAGATAATATCTAGAAAGAAACTTTCTGAGAAACGACTTTTTGATGTGTGAATTCATCTCACAGTTTCACGAGTCTTTTCATTGATCACTAGGTAGTACTGTTTTTGGGGAATCTGAGAAGGGATGTTTTCGATTGCATTGAAACCTGTGATGACAATGGAAATATCTTCAGATAAGAACTATGAGAAATTTCTGAGAATCTACTTTGTAATGTGTGAATTCATCTCACAGAGTAACACCTTTCTTTTCATGGATCAGTTTGCTAACACTATTTTCCTGGAATATACAAAGGGATATTTGGGAGCGAGTTGAGACCTATGATGAACAAGGAAATATCCTCAGAAAAAAAATAGAAAGAAGCTTTCTGAGAAATGGTGTTGTGATGTGTGAATTCACCTCACTGAGTTACACCACTCTTTTCATGGAGCAGTTTTGTGGCACTGTTTTTGGGGAATCTGAGAAGGAATAATTTGAATCACATTGAAGCCCATGGTGACAAGAAAATATTCTCAGATAAAATTTAGATAGAAGCTTTCTGAGAAACTGCTTTGTGATGTGTGTATTCATCTCACAGAGTAGCACAATTCTTTTCTTGGAGCAGTCTGCTAAAACTGTTTTTGTGGATTCTGCAAAGGGATATTCGGGAGCACATTGAGGAATATGGTGAAAAAGAAATTATCCTCAGATAAAAAGTAGAAAAAACCTTTCTGAGAAACAGTTCTGTGATGTGAGAATTCATCCCACAGAGTTGCACCACACTTTTCGTGATGAAGTTTATTAGCACTGTTTTTGGTGAATTGGAGAAGGGATATTGGGAATTGCATTTAAGCCTATGGTGACAAAGGAAATATCCTGATAAAAACTAGAAAGAAGCTTTCTGAGAAAACACTTTGTGATGTGTCAATTAATCTCACAGAGTTACACGATTCTTATTATGGATCAGTTTGGTAGCACTGTTTTTGAGGAATCTGCAATAGGATATTTGGGAGCACATTGAAGCCTATGGTGACAAAGGAAATATCCTCAGACAAAAACCAAAAAGAAACTTTCTGAGAAACTGCTTTGTGATGTGTGAATTCATCTCAGATTTTTACACCTTTCTTTTCAGGGAGCAGTTTGCTAACACTATTTTCGTGGAATCTGCAAAGATATTCACGAGAGCATTGAGGCCTATTATGAAAAAGGAAATATCCTCAGATAAAAACTAGAGAGAAGCTTTCTGAGAAATTGCTTTGTGATGTGTGAATTCACCGCACAGAGTTACACTGTTCTTTTCATTATGTAGTTTGCTAGCACTATTTTCTTGGAATCTGGAATGGGATATTTCAGAGCACATTGAGGATGATGGTGACAAACCATCAGTTACACTGATGATGGTTATACAAACCAACGATTACACTGTTCTTCTCATTGAGCAGTTTGTTAACACTGTTTTGTTGGAATCTCCAATGGGATATTTTAGATCACATTGATGCTTATGGTGACAAAGGGAATATCATCAGACAAAAACTAGAAAGAAGCTTTCTGAGAAACAGTTTGGTGATTTGTAAATTAATCTCTCAGAGTTACACATTTCTTTCTGTGGAGCAGTTTCCTAACACTGTTTTCATGGAATCTGAAAAGGGATATTTTGGAGTGCTTTGAGGCCTATGGTGAGAAAAGAAATATCCTCTGACTAAAACAAAAATGAAGCTTTCTAAGAAAGTGCTTAGTGACGTGTGAATTCACGCCACAGAGTTACACTGTTCTTTTCATTGAGCAGTTTTCTAGCACTGTTTTCTTGGATTCCGCAATGGCATATTTCAGAGCACACTGAACCTTATGGTGACAAAGAAAATAACCTCATATAAAAACTAGAGGGAAGCTTTCTCAGAAACTGCTTCATGCTGTGTTAATTCGTCTCACAGAGTTATATGACTCTTTTCATGGATTAGTTTAGTAGCTTATTTTTGGTTAATTTGAGAAGGGATATTATGGATAGCATTGAAACCTAGGGTGAGAAAGGTAATATCCTCAGAAGAAAATTAGATGGAAGTTTTCTGAGAAAGTTCTTTGTGATGTTTGAATTCATCTCACAGAGTTACACCATTCTTTACATGGTACAGTGTGCTAACACTGTTTCCCCGGAATCTGCAAAAGGATATTTGGGAGTGCATTCAGGCATGTAGTGAAAAAGGAAATATCCTCATATAAAAACCCAAAACAAGCTCTCTGAGAAACTGCTTTGTGATGTGTGAGCTCATCTCAAAGATTTACACCTTTCTTTTCAGGGAGCAGTTTGCTAACACTATTTTCGTGGAATCTGCAAAGATATTCACGAGCGCATTGAGGCCTATTATGAAAAAGGAAATATCCTCAGATAAAAACTAAAGAGAAGCTTTCTGAGAAACTGCTTTGTGATATGTGAATTCACCTCACAGAGTCACACTGTTCTTTTCATTGAGCAGTTTGCTAACACTGTTTTCTTGTAATCTGCTATAGGATATTTTGGAGCACATTGAAGCTTATGGTGACAAAGGAAATACCCTCACAAAAAAAAAAAAAAACCAGTAAGAAGCTTTTTGAGAAACTGCTTTGTGATTTGTGAATTCGTCTCACAGAGTTACATGTTTCTTCTCATGGAGCAGTTTGATAACACTGTTTGTGTGGAATCTGAGAAGGCATACTTTGGATCACATTGAAGCCTATGGTGACAAAGGAAAAACTCAGATAAAAACTAGAAAGAAGCTCTCTGAGAAACTGCTTTGTGATGTGTGGTTTCATCTCACAAATTTACATCTTTCTTTCCATGGAGTAGTTTGTTAACATGGTTTTCATAGAATATGCAAAGGGATATTCTGGAACACCTTGAAGCGTGTAGTGAAAAAGGAAATATCCTCACATAAAAACTAGAAAGAAACTTTCTGAAAAACAGCTTTGTGATGTGTGAATTCATCTTACATTGCTACACCATTCTTTTCATTGAGCAGTTCAATAACACTGTTTTCTAGTAATCTGCAATAGGATATTTTGGAGTGCATTTAAGTCTATAGTGACAAAGAAAATGTCCTCAGATAAAAGCCAAAAAGAAGCTTGCAGTGAAACTTTGTGATGTATGAATTGATCTCACAGTTTTACATCTTTCTTTTCGTGGAGCAGTTTGTTAACACTATTTTCCTGGAATCTACTAAGGGATATTCATGAGCACATTGAGGTAAAATGCGAAAAGGAAATATCCTCAGAAAAAAACAGAAAGAAGCTGAGAAACTGCTTTGTGATTTGTGAATTCTTCTCTCAGACTTACGTGATGATTTTCATGCAGAAGTTTGGTAGCTCTGCTTTGGGGAATCTGAGAAAGGATAATTTGGATCGCATGAAGCCTATGGTGAAAAAGGAAATATCCTCAGATAAAATCGTGAAAGAATCATTCTGAGAAACTTCTCCATAATGTGTGAATTCATCTCACAGAGTTATACCTTTCTTTTCATGGAGCCGTTTGCTAACACTGTTTTCGTGGTAACAGCAAAGGGATATTTTTGAGTGCATTGAGGCCTATGATAAGAAAGGAAATATCCTCTGATCAAAACCAGAAAGAAGCTTTCTGAGAAAGTGTTTGGTCACATGTGAATTCATCTCACAGAGTTACACTGATCTTTTCATTGAGCAGTTTTCTAACAATGTTTTTTCTTGGAATCTGCAATGGGATATTTCAGAGCACCTTGAACCTTATGGTGACAAAAAAAATAACCATATAAAAACTAGAGGGAAGCTTTGTTAGAAACTGCTTCATGTTGTGTCAATTCGTTTCACAGTGTTACACAACTCTTTTCAAGGATCAGTTTGGTAGCACTCTTTTTGGTTAATTTGAGAAGGAATATTTTGGATAGCATTGAAACCTAGAGTGAGAAAGGAAATATTCTCAGAAGAAAATTAGATGGAAACTTTCTGAGAAAGTTATTTGTGATGTTTGAATACATCTCAAAGAGTTGCACCATTCTTTTCATGGTGCAGTTTGCTAATACTATTTCCCCGGAATCTGCAAAGGGATATTTGGGAGCACATAGAAGCTTATGGTGACAAAGGAAATATCCTCAGAAAAAAACTAGTAAGAAGCTTTCTGAGAAATTGCTTTGTGATTTACGAATTCATCTCACAGAGTTACACGTTTCTTTTCATGGAGAAGTTTGCTAATACTGTTTTCGTGGAATCTGCAAAAGGGATATTCTGGAGCTCCTTGAGGCCTGTAGTGAAAAAGGAAATATCCTCAAATAAAATCTAGAAAGAAGCTTTCTGAGAAAACACTTTGTGATATGTCAATTCATCTCACAGAGTTACACGATTCTTATCATGGATCAGTTTGGTAGCACTGTTTTTGAGGAATCTGCAATAGGATATTTGGGAGCACATTGAAGCCTACGGTGACAAAGGAAATATCCTCAGACAAAAACCAAAAAGAAACTTTCTGAGAAACTGCTTTGTAATGTGTGAGTTCATCTCACAGGTTTACAGCTTTCTTTTCATGGAGCAGTTTGCTAACACTGTTTTCCTGGAATCTACAAAGGGATATTCCTGAGCACATTGAGGCAAAAGGTGAAAAAGGAAATATCCTCAGACAAATCTAGAAAGAAGCTTGCTGTAAAACTGCTTTGTGATTTGTGAATTCATCTCTCAGAGTTACATGATTCTTTTCATGCAGAAGCTTGGTAGCACTGTTTTTGGGGAATCTGAGAAGGGATAATTTGGATCACATTGAAGCCTATGGTGATGCAGGAAATATACTCAGATAAAATCTTGAAAGAACCATTCTGAGAAACTCCTTCATGATGCTTGAATTCATCTCATAAAGTTACAATCTTCTTCTCATTGAGAAGTTTGCTAACACTTTTTTCATGGAATGTGTTATGGGATATTCCAGAGGGCATTGAAGAATATGATGAAAAAGAAAATATCCTCAGATAAAAACTAAAAAGAACATTTCAGAGAAACAGCTTTGTGATATGTGAATTCATCTCACAGAGTTACACCATTCTGTTCATGGAGCATTTTGGTAGCCCTGTTTTGGGGAATCTGAGAAAGGATATTTTGAAATGCATTGAAACCTATGGTGACAAAGGAACTATCCCCAAATAAAAGCTAGAAAGAAACCTTCTTAGAAACTGCTTTGTGATGTGTGAATTGATCTCACATTTACACTGTTCTTCTCATAGGGCAGTTTGCTAACACTGTTTTCTTGGAATCCACAATGGGATATTTTGGAGCACATTGAAGACCATTGTGATATGCGAGTTTATCTCACAGAAGTACACCTTTCCTTGTATGCAGCAGTCTCCTAACACTGTTTTCTTGGATTCTGGAAAGGAATATTTGGGAGCACATGGAAGCCAATGGTGGAAAAGGAAATATCCTGACATAAAAACTAGAAAGAAGCTTTCTAAGAAATGTCTTTGTGATGGGTGGATTCATCACAGAGTTACACCTTTGTTTTCCTTGAGCGGCATGGTAGCACTGTTTTCATGGAAACTGCAAAATTATATTCGGGAGCTCCTAGAGGCTTTGGGTTAAAAAAATAAATAACTTCAGATGAAAACTGGAGAGAAGCGCTTCGAGAAACGGTTTTGTGATGTGTGTATTCATCTCATAGAGTTTAGCCTTTTTGTTGATTGAGTAGTCCATCACCACTGTTTTTGTGGTATCAGAGAAGTTAGTTGGGAGCGCATTGAAGCCTATGGTGAAAAAGGAAATATCCTCAGATTTAAACTAGAAAGAAGCTTTCTGAGAAACTACTTTGTGATGTGTGAATTCATCTCACAGAGTTAAACCTTCCTTTTCATTGAGCAGATTGGTAACACTGTTTTTGTGGAATCTGCAAAGTGATATTTGGGAGTGCATAGAGTCTAATGGCAAAAAAGAAAATACCTTCAGGCAAAAACTGGAGTGAAGCTTGCTGATAAACTCCTTTGTGATGTGTGCATTCATCTAATAGAGCTAAACATTTCTGTTGAGGGAGCACTTTGGCATCACTGTTTTTATGGTGTCTTAGAAAGGATATTTTGGAGCTCATTGAAGCCTATGGGAGAAAAGGAAATATCCTCAAATAAAAACTAGAGAGAACCTTTCTGAGAAACTGCTTTGTGATGTGTTAATTCATCTCATGGAGTAACACGATTCTTTTCAAGGATCAGTTTGGTAGCACTGTTTTTGAGTAATCTGAGAAGGGATATTTTGGATCGCATTGAAGCCTATGGTGACAAAGGAATGATCCTCAGATTTAAACTAGAAAGAAGCTTTCTCAGAAACTCCTTTGTAACGTGTGAATTCATTGTACAGAGTTACACCACTTTTTTAAATGAAAAGTTTGCTAACCCTGTTTTTGTGGAATCTGTAAAGGGATATATTGGAGCGCACTGAGGCCTATGGTGAGAAAGGAAATATGCTCAGAGAAAAACTAGAAAGAAGCTTTCTGAGAAACTACTCTGTGATGTGTGAATTCATCTCACAGAGTTAAAACTTTCTTTTCATTGAGCAGATTGGTAACACTGTTTTTGTGGAATCTGCAAAGGGATATATTGGAGCGCACTGAGGCCTATGGTGAGAAAGGAAATATGCTCAGAGAAAAACTAGAAAGAAGCTTTCTGAGAAACTACTTTGTGATGTGTGAATTCATCTCACAGTGTTACACCACTTTTTTCATAGAGCAGTTTGGTAGTACTGTTTATGGTGAATCTGAGAAGGGATATTTTGAATCATATTGAAGCCCATGGTAACAAAGGACATATCCTCAGATTAAAACAAGAAAGAAGCTTTCTGAGAAAGTTCTCTGTGATGTGTGAGTTCATCTCACGGAGTTACACCACTCTTTTCATGGAGCAGTTTGCTAACACTGTTTTCGTGGAGTCTGCAATAGGATATTTCAGAGAGCATTGAAGCCTTTGGTGACAAACGATATATTCTCAGACAACAACCAAAAAGAAGCTTTCTGTGAAACTGTTTAGTGATGTGTGAATTCCCGTCACAGAGTTATATCTTTATTTACATGGCAGAGTTGGGTAAGACTGTTTTTGGGGAATCCAAGAAGGGATATTTTGGATTGCATTGAAGCCTATGGTGACAAGGGAAATATCCTCAGACAAAAACTAGAAAGAAGCTTTCTGAGAAACTGCTTAGTGATGTGTAAATTCATCTCACAGTTACAGTATACTTTTCGTGGAGCACTTTGCTAACACTGTTTTCATGGAATCTGCAAAGGAATATTTGGGAGCACTTTGAGGCCTATGTTGAAAAAGGAAGTATCTTCAGATAGAAGCAAGAAATATCCTTTTTAAGAATATGCTTTGTGATGTGTGTATTCATCTCAACGAGTAACACCTTTCTTTTCATGGCACGGTTTGCTAACACTGTTTTCATGGAACCTACAAAGGGATATTTAGGAGCGAGTTGAGGCCTATGGTGACAAAGGAAATATCCCCAGAGAAAAACTTGAAATAAGCATTCTGAGAAATTTCTTTGTGATGTGTGAATTCATCTCACAGAGTTACAGGTTTCCTTTCTTGGAGCAGTTTGCTAACACTGTTTTAGTGGAACTTGCATAGGGATATTTGGGAGTGCATTGAAGCCTATAGTGAAAAAGGATATATTCTCAGATAAAAACCAAATAGAAACTTTCTGAGAGATTGCTTTGGGATGTGTGAATTGATCTCACAGAATTACACTGTTCTTTTCATTGAGCAGTTTACTAATACTCTTTTCTTGGAATGTGCAATGAGATATTTCGGAGTGTATTGAAGCTTAGGGTGACAAAGAAAGTATCCTGAGGCAAAAACTAGGAAGAAATTTTCTGAGAATCTGCTTTGTGATTTGTGAATTCATCTCACAGAATTACATGATTATTTTCATGGAGCAGTGTGGTAGCACTGTTTATGGGGAATCTGAGAAGAATCTCACAGTATAACACCTTTCTTTTCATGGAGAAGTTTGCTAACTCTGTTTTCATGGAATCTACAGTGAAGGTTGGGAGCGAGTTGAGACCTATGATGATAAAGAAAATATCCTCAGATAAAAACTGGAAAGTAGCTTTCTGAGAAACTGCTTTGTGATGTGTGAATTCATCTCACATAGTTACACCACACTTTTCATGGAGCAGTTTGGTAACATTGTGTTCATGGAATCTGCAATATGATATTTTAGAGTGCACTGAAGTCTAAGGTAAGAAATGAAATATCCTCAGACAGAAACCAAAAAGAAGCTTTCTGTGAAAGTGCTTTGTGATGGAAGAATTCATCTCACAGAGTTAGACTTTTCTTTTCATGGCGCAGTTAGATACCACTGTGTTTGGGGAATCTGAGAAGGAATATTTTGTATCAAATGAATCCCATGGTGACAAAGGAAATACCCTCAGATAAAAACTAGAAAGGTTTCTGAGCATATGCTTTGTGATGTGTAAATTCATCTTACAGAGACACACAGTTCTTTTCATTGAACAGCTTGCTAACACCGTTTTCATGGAAACTGCAAAGGATATTTGGTAGGGCATTGAAGCCTGTGGTGAAAAAGGAAATATCCTCAGATGAACGTCGAAAAGCAGCTTTTTGAGAAACTGTTTTGTGATTGGTAAATTCATTGCACAGTGTAACAGTGTTGTTTTCATAGATCAGTTTGCTAACACAGTTTTCTTGGAATCTGCAATGGGATATTTTGGATCGCATTGAATCCCATGGTGACAAAGGAAATATCCTCAGATAAAAACTAGAAAGAAGGTTTCTGAGAAACTGCTTTGTGATTTGTGAATTCATCTCACAGATTACACAATTCTTTTCATGGAGCAGTTCGGTAACACTGTTTTTGTGGAATCTGCAAAGGTATATTTGGGAGTGCATTGAGGCCTATGGTGAAATAGGAAATATCCTCAGATAAAAACTAGAAAGAAGCTTTCTGAGCAACTGCTTTGTGATGTGTGAATTCATCTTACAGAGACACACAGTTCTTTTCATTGAGCAGCTTGACAACACTGTTTTCATGGAACCTGCAATAGGATATTTGGGAGTACATTGAAGCCTATAGTGACAAAGGAATAATCCTCAGATAAAAACCAAAAGAAGCTTTCTGTGAAACTGCTTTGGGATATGTGAATTCATCTCAAATAATTACACCTTTCTTTTTTTGACAAGTTTGCAAACAATTTTTTCATTGAATCTGCAATGGGGTATTTCGTAGCACATTAAGGATTGTGGTGAAAAAGGATATAAACTCTGAGAAAAACTAGAAAGGAACTTTCAGAGAGACAGCTTAGAGATGTGAGAATTCATCTCTCAGAGTTACACCACAGTTTTTATGGAGTTGTTTGGGAGCACTATTTGGGGGGGCCTGAGAAGGCACATTTTGAATTGTATTGAAGTCTATGGTGAAAAGGAAATATCCTCAGATCAAAATTAGAAAGAAGTCTTCTGTGAAACTCTTTAATGATGTGTAAATTCATCTCACAGAATTAATCTGTTCTTTTCATTGAACAGTTTGCTAACACTTTTCTTGGAATCTGCTGTGGGATATTTTGGGCCGCATTGAAGCCTATGGTAACAATGGAAATATACTCATATAAAAACTAGAAAGAAGCTTTCTGATAAACCACTTTGTGATGCGATAATTCATCTCACAGTATTACAAGATTCTTTTCATGGATCAGTTTCGCTGCACTGTTTTTGTGGAATCTGAAAGAGGCTATTTTGGAACACTTTGAAGCCAATGGTGACAAAGAAAATATCCTCAGATGAAAACTAGAAAGAAGTCTTCTGAGAAAGTTCTTTGCAATCTGTGAATTTATCTCACAGAGTTAAACCTTTCTTATCGTGTAGCAGTTTGGTAACACTGTTTTCATGGAATCTGCAATAGCGCAATTGCAGCCTATGATGACAAAGGAAATATCCTCATACAAAAAACAAAAAGAAGATTTCTGAAAAACTAATTCATGATGTGTGAATTCATCTCACACAGTTACACTATTCTTTTCCTTCAGCAGTTTTCTAACACTGCTCTCTTGGAATCTGCAATGGGATGTTTTGGATCACATTGAAGGCTATGGTGACAAAGGAAATATCCTCACACAAAAATTAGAAAGAAGCTTTCTGAGAAAGTTCTTTGTGATGTGTGAAATCATCTCACAGAGTTACACCTTTCTTTTCATGCAGCAGTATGATAACACAGATTTTGTCGAATCTGCAAAGGGATATTTAGTAGAGCATTGAGGCCTATGGTGAAAAAGGAAATATCCTCAGATGAAAACTAGCAAGAATATTTCTGAGAAACTGCTTAGTGATGTGTGAATTCATCTTGCTGAGTTACACTGTGCTTTTCATTGAGCGGTCTGCTAACACTGTTTTCTTTGAATGTGGAATGGGATACTTCAGAGTGCATAGAAGCTTATGGTGACAAAGTAAATATCCTCAGACAAAAACCATAGAGACGATTTCTGAGAAACCACTTTGAGATATGTTAACTCATCTCACAGAGTAACACGATTCTTTTCATGGAGCAGTTTGGTAGCAGTTTTTGAGGAATCTGAGAAGAGATATTTTGGATCACATTGAAGCCTATTGTGACAAAGGAAATATCCTCATACAAAAACTAGAAAGAAGCTATCTGAGAAAACGCTTTGTGATGAGTTAATTCATCTCACAGAAGTACAATGATTCTTTTTTGGAGCAGTTTGTTATCACTGTTTTGGCGGAATTTGAAAAGGAATATTTTTAATCGCATTGAAGCCTATGGTGACAAAAGAAATATACTCAGATAAAAACTAGAAAGAAGCTTTCTGAGAAAATTCTTCATGATGTGTGAATTCATCTCACATAATTTCACCTTTATTTTCATGGAGCAGCTTGCTAACAATCTTTTCATGGAACGTGCAAAGTGATAGCACTTTGAGGTATATAGTGAAAAGATAAATATCCTGAGATAAAAAATAGAAAGAAGCCTTCTGAGAAACTGCTTTCTGATGTGTGAATACAGCTCACAGAAATACACAGTTATTTTCATTGAGCAGTTTGCTAACACTGTTTTCTTGGAATCTGCAATGCTATATTATGGAGCACCTTGAAGCTTACGGTGACAAATGAAATATACTCATATAAAACCTAGAAAGAAGTATTCTGAGAAACCGCTTTGTGCTGTGTTAATTCAACTCACAGGGTTACATGATTCTTTTCTTGGAACATTTTGGTAGCACTGTTTTTGGGTAATCTGAGAGGGGAAACTTTGGATGACATTGAAGAGTATGGTGACAAGGGAAATATCCTCAGATAAAAATGAGAAAGAACCATTTTGAGAAACTGATCTGTGATGTGTGATTTCATCTCACAGAGTTACACTTTTCTTTCCATGGAGGAGTTGGCTAACACTGTTTTCATCAAATCTGCAAAGGGATATTTGGGAGAGCATTGAGGTCTATAGAGAAAAAGTAAATATTCACAGATAATAACTAGAAAGAAGTTCTCTGATAAACTGCTTTGTGATGTGTAAATTCATCTCACAGAGTTACACTGTTCTTTTCATTGAGCAGTTTGATAACACTGTTTTCGTGGAATCTGCAATAGGATATCTGGGAACGTATTGAAGCCTATGGTGACAAAGGATATATCCTCAGATAAAAACCACAAAGAAACCTTCTGAGAAACTGCTTTGTGATGAGTGAATTCACCTCACAGAGTTACACTGTACTTTTCATTGAGCAGTTTGCTAACACTGTTTTCTTGGAATCTGCAATGGGATGTTTCACAGAGCATTGAGGCTTATGGTGACAAAGGAAATATCCTCAGACAAAAATTAGAAATAAGCTTTCTGAGAAACTCATTTCTGATTTGTGAATTTATCTCACAGAATTACACTTTTCTTTTCATGGAGAAGTTTGATAGCACTGTTTTTCGATAATATGGGAATGGATATTTTGGATCACAGTGAAGCCTATGGTGACAAAGGAAATATCCTCAGATAAAAACTAGAAAGAAGATTTCAAAGAAAATTCTTTGTGATGTGTGAATTCATCTCACAGAGTTACACTGTTCTTTTCATTGAGCAGTGTGCTAACACTGTTTTCTTGTAATCTGCAATGGGATATTTTGGATCTCATTTTAAAGTTATGGTGACAAAAGGAACACCCTTATATGAAAACTAGAAAGAACATTTCTGAGAAGCCATTTTGTGATGTGTTATTTCATCTCACAGAGTTACACGAGTCTTTTCATGGATCAATTTGTTAGCGCTCTTTTTGGGGATTCTGAGAAGGAATATTTTGGATCTCATTGAAGCCTGTGGTGACAAAATAAATATCCTAATTTAAAAACCAAAAAGAACTTTCTGAGAAACTGCTTTGTGATGTGTGAATTCATCTCAAAGGGTTACACTGTTCTTTCCATTGATCAGTTTAGTAACACTCTTTCCTTGGAATCTGCTATAGGACTTTCGGTGTGTTTCGAAGCTTATGGTGACAAAGGAAATACCCTCAAATTAAAACCAGAAAATAGCTTTTTGAGAAGTTGCTTTGTCATGTGTTAATCCATCTCACTGAGTTACACGATACTTTCCATGGAGCACTTTGGTAGCACTCTTTTTGGGGTATCTCAGAAGTGATATATTGGATCACTTTGAAGCATATGCTGACAAAGGAAATGTCTTCAGATAAAAACTAGAAAGCAGATTTCTGAGAAAGTTCTTTGTGATGTGTGAATTCATCTCACAGAGTTACACCTTTCTTTTTATGGAGCTGTTTGCTAACCCTGTTTTTGTGGAAACTGCAAAGGGATATTTGCGAGCACCTTCATGGCTGTAGTGAAAAAGGAAATATCCACAGATAAAAAGTAGAAAGCAGATTTCTGAGAAAGTTCTTTGTGCTGTGTGAATTCATCTCTGAGAGGTACAACTATCTTTCATGCAGCAGTTTGCTAATACTGTGTCAGTGAAATCTGCAAAGGGATATTTGGAAGCACATTGAGGCCTATAGAGAAAAAGGAAATATCCCCAGATAAAAACAAGAAAGAAGCTTTCTGAGAAACTGCTTTGTGGTGTGTCAATTCATCTCACAGAGGTACACCGTTCTTTGCATTGAGCAGTTTAATATCACTGTTTTTGTGGAATCTGATATAGGATATTTGGGAGCGTATTGAAGCCTATGGTGACAAAGGATATATCCTCAGATAAAAACCAAAAAGATACCTTCTGAGAAACGGCTTTGTGATGTGTGAATTCATCTCACAGAGTTACACTGTTCTTTTCATTGAGCAATTTTCTAACACTGTTTTCTTGGAATCCACAATGGGATATTTCAGAGTGCAATTTTAGCTTATGGTGAAAAAGAAAATACCCTCATGTAAAAACTAGAAAGAAGCTTTCTGAGAAACAATTTTGTGATGTTTTAATTTATCTCACAGAGTTACACTATTCTTTTCATGGATCAGTTTTGTAGTCCTGTTTTTCAGGAATCTGAAAAGGGATATTTTGGATTGCATTGAAGCCTAGGGTGACAAAAGAAATATCCTGAAATAAAGACCGAAAAGAATGTTCTGAGAAAATTCTTTGTGTTGAGTGAATTCACCTCACAGAGTTACACTCTATTTTCAATTTAGCAGTTTGTTAACACCGTTTTCTTGGAATCTGCAATGGGATATTTCGGAGTGCATTGAAGCTTATGATGACAAATAAGCTTTGTATGATGCCCTCATATAAAAACTAGAAAGAAGCTTTCTGAGAAACAGCTTTGTGATGTGTTAATTCATCTCATAGAGTGACATGACACTATTCATAGAGCAGTTTGGTAGCATTGTTTTTGGGGAATCTCAGAGCTGATTTTTTTTATTGTAATGAAGTCTGTGGTGACAAAGGATATATCCTCAGATAGATCTTTGAAGTAGCTTTCTGAGAAAGTTCTTTGTGATGTGTGAATTCTTCTCACAGAGTTACATCTTTCTTTTCATGGAACTGTTTACTAATACTGTTTTCGTGGAAACTGGAAAGGGATATTTGTGAGCACTTTCAGTACTATAGTGAAAAACAAATATCCTCAGATAAATACTCGACAGTTTTCTGAGAAAGTTCTTTGTGTTGTGTCAAGCCATCTCACAGAGCTACACCTTCTTTCATAGAGCAGTTTGCTAACACTGTTTTCGTGGAATTCAAATGGATATTCTGAAGCATATTGAGGCCTATAGTGAAAAAGGAAATATCCTCAGACAAAAAGGATAAAGAAGCTTTCTGAGAAACTGCTTTGTGATATGGAAATTCATCTCACAGAGTTACACCATTCTTTTCATTGACCAGTTTGATAACACAGTTTTTGTGGAATCTGCAATAGGATTCTTAGAAGCACATTCAAGTCTATGGCGACAAAGCACATATCCTCAGATAGAAACCAAAAGAAGCCTTCTGAGAAACTGCTTTGTGATTTGTGAATTCATCTCACAGAGATACAGTGTTGTTTTCATGGAGCACTTTGCTAACACTGTTTTCGTGGAATCTCCAAAGGGATATTTGGGAGTGCTTTGAGACCTATAGTGATAAAGAAAATATCCTCAGATAAAAACTAGAAAGAAACTTTCTGAGAAATTGCTTTGTGACGGGGGAATTCATCACACAGAGTTACACTGTTATTTTCATTCAGCAGTTTGCTAACACTGTTTTCTTGGAATCTGCACTGGGATATTTCGGAGCGCATTGAAGCTTATGGTGACAAAGAAAATATCCTCAGATAAAAACTGGAAAGAAGCTTTCTGAGAAACTGCTTTTTGGTTTGTGAATTGTTTTCACAGAGTTTCACAATTCTTTGCATGGATCATTTTGGTAGCACTGTTTTTGGGGTATCTGAGAAGGAATACTTTGGATCGCATTGAAGCCTATGGTGACAAAGGAAATATTCTCAGATAAAAACTAGAAAGAAGCTTTCTGAGAAACTTCTTTGTGATGTGTGAATTCATCTCACAGAGTTACACTGTTCTTCTCATTGAGCAGTTTGCTAGCACTGTTTTCATGCTATCTGCAATGAGATATTTTGGAATGCATTGAAGCTTATGGTGACAAGAAAAATTTCCTCAGACAAAAAGAAGAAAGAAGCTTTCTGAGAGACTGCTTTGTGATTTGTGAATTCTTCTCACAGAAATACACGATTCTTTTTGTGGGTCAGTTTGATAGCACTATTTTTGGCGTATTTGGAAGGGATATTTTTGATCATATTGATGCCTATGGTGACAAAAGAACTATTCTCATATTAAAACTAGAAAGAAGCTGTCTGAGAAACTTCTTTGTGATGTGTGAATTCACCTCACAGAGTTACACCTTACTTTTCATGGAGCAGTATGTTCACACTGTTTTCTTGGAATCTGCAAAGGTGTATTTTGGAGAGTATTGAGGTCTATGGTGAAAAAGGAGATATACTCAGATAAAAACTAGGAAGAAACATTCTGAGAAAGTTCTTTGTGTTGTGTAAGGTCATTTCACAGAATTACACCTTTCTTTCCATGGAGCAGTTTGCAAAAAGTATTTTCGTGATATCTGCAAAGCAATACTTGGGAGGGTATTGAGGCCTATGGTGAAATTGGAAGTATCCTCGTATAAAAACCAGAAGGAAGCTTTCTGAGAAACTGCTTCATGATGTGTGAATTCGTCTCATAGAGTTACACCATTCTTTTCATTGAGCTGTTTGATAACACTGTCATAGTGGAATGTGCAAAGGGATACATGGGAGTGCATTGAGGCCTATGGTGAAAAAGTAAATATCCTCAGATAAAAGCTATGGAGAAACTTTTTGAGAAACTGCTTTGTGATGTGTGAGCTCATCTCACAGAATTACATTGTTCTTTTCATTAAGCAGTTTGCTAAAACTGTTTTTGTGCAATATGCAATGGGATATTTTGGAGCCCAATGAACATTATGGTAACAAAAGAAATATCCTCAGACAAAAAGAAGAAAGAAGCTTTCTGAGAAACTGCTTTGCGATTGTCAATTCTTCTCATAGAGTTACATGATTCTTTTCATGGATCAGTTTGATAGCACTGTTTTGGGGGTATTTGGAAAGGATATTTTCGATCGCATTGAAGTCTAAGGTGACAAAGGAAGTATCCTCGGATAAAAAGTAGAAAGAAGCTTTCTGAGAAACTGCTTTGTGATGTGTTAATTCCTCTCTCAGTGTTACATGATTATTTTGATTGATCAGTTTTGTAGCACTGTTTTTGGGGAATGTGATAAGGGTGTGTTGGATCTCATTGAAGCCTGTGGTTACAAAGAAAATATCCTCAGATAAAAACTAGGAAAACAACATTCTGAGAAACTGCTTTGTGATGTGTGAATTCATCTCACAGACTTACACAGTTCTTTTCATTGAGCTGTTTGATTACACTGTTTTAATGGAATCTGCAAAGGCATATTTGGGGACACATTGAGGCCTAAGGTGAAAAACTATATGTCCTCAGATAAAAGCTAAATGAAGCTTTCTGAGAACGTGTTTTGTGATGTGTGAATTAATTTCACAGAGGTACACAGTTCTTTTCATTGATCAGTTTGCTAACACAGTTTTCTTGGAATCCACAATGGGATATTTCGGAGCGCATTTTAGGCTTACGGTGACAAAGGAAATACACTCATATACAAACTACAAAGTAGCTTTCTGAGAAACTACTTTGAGATGTGTGAATTCATCTCTCACAGAGTTACACTGTTCTTTGCATTAAACAGTTTGCTACAATTGTTTTCTTGGTATCTGCAATGGGATATTGTGAGTGCATTGAAGCTTATGGTGACAAAGGAAATTCTGTCATATAAAAACGAGAAAGAATCATTCAGAGAAACCTCTTTGTGATGTGTGAATTTGTCACACGGAGTTGCACTGTTCTTTTCTTTGAGCAGTTTCTTAACACTGTTTTCGTGGAATCTGCAATGGGATATTTCAGAGCAAATTGAAGCTTATGGTGACAGAATGAATATCCTGAGACAAAAACTAGAAAGAAGCTTTCTGAGAAACTACTTTCTGATTTCTGAATCCATCTCACAGAGTTCCATGTATCCCTTAATGGAGTAGTTTGGTAACACTGTTTTTGGGGAATCTGAGTAGGAATATTTGGATCACTTTGAAGCCTATGGTGACAAAGGAAATATCCTCAGATAAAAACTAGAAAGAAGCTCTCTGAGAAACTGCTTTGTCACGTGCGAATTCATCTCACAGAGTAACACTGTTCTTTTCATATAGCAGTTTCTTAACCCTGTTTTCATGGAATCTGCAATGGGGTATTTCAGAGGGCATTGAAGGTTATGGTGACAAAGGACACACCCTCAGACAAAAAAATAGAAAGAAGCTTTCTGAGAAACTGCTTTGTGATATGTTAATTCATCTCAGAGAGTTACATGATATTTTACAAGGAGCAGTTTGGTAGCAATGTATTTTGGGAATCTCAGAATTGATATTTTTGATCGCATTGAAGCCTACGGTGACAAAGGATATATACTCAGATAAAAACTAGAGAGCAGCTTTCTGAGAAAGTTCTTTGTGATTTGTGAATTCATCTCACAGGGTTACACCTTTATATTCATGGAGCAGTTTGCTAACACCATTTTCATGGAAACTGCAAAGGGATATTTGCAATTGCCTTCAGGTCTATAGTGAAAAATGCAATATCCTCAGATAAAAACTAGAAAGAAGCTTTCTGAGAAACTGTTTTCTGATGTGTAAATTCATGTCTCACAGTTACACCATTCTTTTAATTGACCAGTTTGATAACATGGTTTTCGTGGAATCTGCAATAGGATATTTAGGAGTGCATTGAAGCCAATGGTGACAAATGACATACCCTCAGATAAAAACCAAAAAGAAGCCTTCTGAGAACCTGCCTTGTGATGTTTGAATTCATCTCAGAGTTACTACTTTCTTTTTCATGGAGCAGTGTGCTAATGCTGTTTTCATGGAATCTCCAAAGGGATACTGGAAGTACAATGATGCCAATGGTGATAAAGGAAATATCCTCAGATAAAAACTAGAAAGAAGCTTTCTGAGAAACTGCTTTGTGATGTGTGAATTCATCTCACAGAGTTACTCTGCTCTTTTCATTGAGCAGTATGCTAACCCTGTTATCTTGGAATCTGCAATGGGATATTTAGGAGCGCATTTTAAGCTTGTGGTGGTAAAGGAAATACCCTCATATAAAAACTGGAAAGAAATTTTCTGAGAAACCATTTACTTATGTTTTAATTCATCTCACAGAATTACACGATAAGTTTCACAGAGCAGTTTGGTAGCTCTGTTTTTGGGGATTCTGTGAAGGGATTCTTTGGATCGCATTGAAGTCTGAAGTGACAAAGGAAATATTCTCAGATAAAAACTAGAAAGATGCTTCCTGAGTAACTTCATTGTTATGTGTGAATGGAGCTCACAGAGTTACACTTCTGTTTTCATGGAGCAATTTGCTAACACTGTTTATGTGGAATCTGCAAAGAGATATTTGGGAGTGCATTGGGGTCAATGGTGAAAAAGGAAATATCCTCAGATTAAAACTAGAAAGAAGCTTTCTGAGAAAGTTCCTTGTGATGTTTGAATATATGTCACAATGTTACACCTTTCTTTTCATGAAGCAGTTTGCTAACGCTGTTTTTGGGAATCTGCTAAGGGATATTTGGGAACCTATTGAGGTCTATGGATAAAAAGGAAATATCCTCAGATAAAAACTAGAAAGAAGCTCTCTGAGAAACTGTTTTGTGATGTGTGAACTCATCTCACAGAGTTACACTGTTCTGTTTATTGTGCAATTAGCTAACACTCTTTTCTTGGAATCTGCACTGGGATATTTCAGAGTGCATTTTAAGTTAATAGTGACAAAGGCAATATCCTCATAAAAAACTAGAAAGAAACTTTCTGAGAAACCATTTACTGATGTTTTAATTGATCTCACAGAGTTACACGATTCTTTTCATGGATCAGTTTGGTTGCACTGCTTTTGGGGAATTTGAAAAGGGATATTTTTAACCACATTGAAGCCAATAGTGATAGAGGAATTATCCTCAGATAAAAACCAAAAAGAACTTTCCAAGAAATTGCTTTGTGATGTGTGAATTCATCTCACAGAGTTACACTATTCCTATCATTGAGCTGTTTGCTAACACTGTTTTCTTGGAATATGCAATGGGATATTTCAGAGTGCATTGAAGCTTATGATGACAAAGGAAATACCCTCATACAAAAACTAGAAAGAAGCATTCTGAGAAACCGTTTTGTGATGTGTTAATTCATCTCACAGAGTTACATGATACTTTTCATGGAGCAGTTTGGTAGCACTCTTTTTGGGGAATTTCTGAAGGGGTATTTTGGATTGCATTGAAGCCTATGGTCGTGAAGGATGTATCCTCAGACAAAAATTAGAATGAAGCTTTCTGAGAAACTTCTTTTTAATGTGTGAATTCTTCTCATAGAGTTATGACTTTCTTTTCATGAAGCAGCTTGCTAACACTGTTTTCGTGGAATTTGCAAAGGGTTATTTGGGAGCACATTGAGGCCTATAGTGAACAAGGAAATACACTCAGATTAACCAAAAAGAAGCTTTTTGAGAAACTGCTTTGTCATGTGTGAATTCATCCCACCGAGTACACTGATCTTTTAATTGAGCAGTTTGCTAACGCTTGGAGTCAGCATTGGGATATTTAGGAGTGCATTGAAACTTACGGTGACAAAGGAAATATCCTCAGGCAAAAACTAGAAAGAAGTTTTCTGAGAAACCCCTCCCTGATTTGTGAATTCATCTCATAGAGTAACACCTTTCTTTCATGGAGGAATTTGGGAGCACTGTTCATGCGGAGTCTGAAAAGTGGTATTGTGTATCACATTGAAGCATATGGTGACAAAGGAAATATCCCCAGATAAAAACTAGAAAGAAGCTTTGTGCTATCACTGTTTTCGTGAATATCCAAAGGGATATTTGGCAGCACATTGAGGCCTATGGTAAAAAAGGAAATATGCTCAAATAAAAACTAGAAAGAAGCTTTCTGAAGAACTACTTTGTGATGTGTGAATTCATCTCACCTTGTTACACTGCTCTTTTTATTGAGCAGTTTGCTAACCCTGTTTTTTGGGAATCTGCAATGCAATATTTCAGAGTTCATTTTAATCTTATGGTGGCAAAGGGAATACTCTTATATAAAAAATAGAAGGAAACATTCTGGGAAACCATTTTGTGATGTGGTAATTCATCTCACAGAGTTACACTATTCTTTCATGGATCAGTTTTATAGCCCTGTTTTGGGGTATTCTGAGAAGGGATATTTTGGATCGCATTGAAGCCCATGGTGACAAAAGAAATATCCTCAGAAAAAAAACAAAAATAACTCTCTGAGAAACTGCTTTGTGATGTGTGAATTCATCTCATAGAGGCACACTCTTCTTTTCATTGAGCAGTTTGTTAGCGCTGTTTTCTTGGAATCTGCAGTGGGATATTTTGGAATGCATTGAAATTTATGCTGACAAAGGAAATATCCTCAAACAAAAATTAGAAAGAATCTTTCTGAGAAACTGTTTTGTGATTTGTGAATTCATAGCACAGCGTTACACCTTAAATTTCATGGAGCAGAATGGTAGCACTGTTTTGGGGGAGTCTGAGAGGGGATATTTTCGATTGCATTGAATCTTATGATGACAAAGGTATTATCCTCAGATAAAAACTAAAAAGAAGCTTTCTGAGAAACTTCTTTGGGATGTGTGTATTCATCTCACAGAGTAACACCTTTCTTTTCATGGATATGTTTGCTAACACTGTTTTTGTGGAGTCTCCAAAGGGATATTTGGGAGCTAGTTGAGGCCTCTGGTAAAACAGGAAATATCCTCAGGTAAACACTAGAATCTTTCTGAAAAACTGCTTGGTGATGTATGAATGCATCTCACATATTTACACCTTTCTTTTCATGGAGCAGATTGCTAACACTGTCTTCTTGGAATCTTCAAAGGGATATTCGCGAGTGCATTGAAACCAATGGAGAAAAAGGAAATATCCTCAGAGAAAAACTAGAAACAAGCTCTCTTCAGAAACTGCTTTGTGATCTGTGAATTCATCTCACAGAGTTGCACAATTCTTTTCACGGAGCAGTTTGTTAACACTTTTTTGGGGGAAATCTGTGAGGGGACACTTTGGATCACATTGAAGCCTGTGGTAACAAAGGAAATATCCTCAGATAAAAACTAGAAAGATGCTTCCTGAAAAACTTCATTATTCTGTGCGAATGGAGTTCACAGAATTACACTTTTCTTTTCATGGAGCGGTTTGTTAACACTGTTTTTGTGGAACCTGTAAAGAGATATTTGGGAGCATACTGGGGTCAATGGTAAAAGAAGCTCTCTGAGAAACCGCTTTGTGATGTGTGAATTCATCTCACAGAGTTACACTGTTTTTTTCATTGTGCAGTTTGCTAACACTGTTTCCTTGGAATCTGCAATGGGATATTTTGGAGTGCATTGAAGCTTATGATTACAAAGGAAATACCCTCATACAAAAGCTAGAAAAAAGCATTCTGAAAAACTGCTTTTTGATGTGTTAATACATCTCACAGAGTTACATGATACTTTTCATGGAGCAGTTTGGTAGCACTGTTTTTGGGGAATCTCTGAAGGGATATTTTGGATTTCATTGAAGCCTATGGTGATGATGGATGTATCCTCAGATAAAAATTAGAATGAAGCTTTCTGAGAAACTTCTCTTTAATGTGTGAATTCCTCTCACAGAGTTACAATTTTCTTTTCATGAAGCAGCTTGCTAACACTGTTTTTGTTGAATTTCCAAAGGGTTTTTTGGGAGCACATTTAGGCTTCTAATGAAAAATGAAATATACTCAGATAAAATCTACAAAGAAGCTTTCTGAGAAACTGAATTGTGATATGTGAATTCATCTCTCAGGGTTACACCATTCTTTGCATAGAGCAGTTCGATGACACTATTTTCGAGGAAACTGCAATGTGATATTTGGGAGCGCATTGAAGACTATGTTAACAAAGGAAATACCCTCAGATTAACCAATGAGAAGCTTTCTGGGAAACTGCTTTGTGATATGTGAATTCATCCCACAGAGTACACTGTTCTTTTCATTGAGCAATTTGCTAACACTGTTTACTTGGAGTCAGCATTGGGATATTTCAGAGTGCATTGAAATTTATGGTGCACATAATAAAGGAAATATCCTTAAACAAAAACTAGAAAGAAGCTTTCTGAGAAACTCTTTTCTGATTTGTGAATTCATCTCATAGAGTCACAGCTTTCTTTCATGGAGGAATTTGGGAGAACTGTTTAAGCGGAATCTGAGAAGTGATATTTTGTATCTCATTGAAGCCTATGGTGACAAAGGAAATATCCCCAGATAAAAACTAGAAAGAACCTTTGTATGAAACTTTCTTGTTAAGTATGAATTCATCTCATGGAGTTACCCCTTTCTTTTCTTGGAGCAGTTTACTATCACTGTTTTCATGGAATATCCAAAGGGAAATTTGGGTGCACATTGAGGCTTATGGTAAAAAAGGAAATATGCTCAGAAAAAAACTAGAAAGAAGCTTTCTGAGAAACTACTTTGTGATGTGTGAATTCATCTCACAGTGTTACACTGTTCTTTTCATTGAGCAGTTTGTTAACACTGTTTTCTGGGAATTTGCAATGTAATAATTTGGAGTGTATTTTAAGCTTATGATGGCAAAGGAAATACCCTCATATAAAAACTAGAAAGAAAGGTTCTGGGAAACCATTCTGTGATGTGTTAATTCATCTCACAAGTTACATGATTCCTTTCATGGATCAGTTTTGTAGCACTGTTTTTGGAGAACCTGAGAAGGGATATTTTGGGTCACATTGAAGCCTAGGGTGACAAAGGAAATATCCTCAGATAAAAACCAAAAAGGTCAGGTGCGGTGGCTCACGCCTGTAATCCCAGCACTTTGGGAGGCCGAGGCAGGCGGTTCATGAGGCCAGGAGATGGAGAGCATCTGGATAACATGGTGAGACCCTGTCTCTACTAAAAATACAAAAAACTAGCCGGGCGTGGTGGCGGGCGCATGTAGTCCCAGCTACTCAGGATGCTGAGGCAGGAGAATGACGTGAACCTAGAAGGCGGAGCTTTCAGTGAGCCAGGATCATGCCACTGCACTTCAGCTATGGCGACAGAGCAAGACTCCGTCTCAAAAAAAAAAAAAAAGAACTTTCTAAGAAACTGCTTTGTGATATGTGAATTCATCCCACAGAGCTACAGTGTACTTTTAATTGAGCAGTTTGATAACACTGTTTTCTTGGAATCTGCGATTGGATATTTCAGAATGCATCGAAGCTTATGGTGACAAAACGACCTCACACAAAAACTAGAAAGAAGCTTTGTGAGAAACTGCTTTGTAATTTGAGAATTCACCTCACAGAGATACAAATGTCTTTTCATGGAGAAGCTTCATAGAAGTTTTTGGAGAATCTGAGAAGGGATATACTGGACCACACTGAAATCTGTAGTGACAAAGGATATATCCCCAGATAAAAACTAGAAAGAAGCATTCTGAGAAACTGATTTGTGATGTGTGAATTCCTCTCACAGAAATACACCATTATTCTCATTGAGAAGTCTGCGAACACTTTTTTTGTGTAATCCACAAAGAGGTATTCTCGAGTACATTGATGATCAAGGAGGAAAAGGAAATATCCTCAGACAAAAACTAGAAAGAAGATTTCTGAGAAACAGCTTTGTGATGTGTGAATTCACTTCACAGAAGTACACCAAACTTTTCAGGCAGCAGTTTGGTAACACTGTTATCGGTGAACCTAGGAAGGGATATCTTGGATCACATTGAAGCCTCTGGTGACAAGGGGAATATACTCAGATAAAAACTAGAAAGAAACTTTCTGAGAAACTTCTTCCTGATGTTAGTATTAATCTCACAGAGTAGCATCTTTTTTTTCATGGATCAGTTTGCTAACACTGTTTTTGTGGAACCTACAAAAGGATATCTGGGAGTGAGATGAGGCCTATTTTGAAAAAGGAAATATCCTCAGATATAAATTAGAAAGAATCTTTCAGATAATTTGATTTGTGATGTGTGAATGCATCTCACAGATTAACAAGTTTCTTTTCATGAAGCCGTTTGCTACCACTATTTTCGTGGAATCTTCAAAGGGATATTCACAAGCGCAATGAGACCTATGATGAAAAGGAGGGGTGGAGCAAGAAGGCTGAATAGGAACAGCTCCAGTCTCCAGCTCCCAGTGCGAGTGACACAGGACACAGGTGATTTCTGCATTTTCAACTGAGGTACTGGGTTCAGCTCACTAGGGAGTGCCGGACAATCGATGCTGGTCAGCTGCTGCAGCCCCACCAGCGAGAGCTGAAGCAGGGCGAGACATCGGCTCACCTGGGAAGTGCAAGGGGGAAGGGAATCCCATTTCCTACCCAGGGGAACTGAGACACACAACACCTGGAAAATCGGGTAGCTCAACTCCAATACTGCGCTTTACCAAGCGTCTTAGCAAACGGGCACATGAGGAGATTATATCCCACATCTGACCAGGAGGATCCCACCCCATGGAGCCTCCCTCATTGCTAGCACAGCAGTCTGTGATCTAACGGCAAGGCAGCAGCGAGGCTGGGGGAGAGGCGACCGCCATTGCTGAGGCTTAAGTAGGTAAACAAAGCCGCTGGGAAGCTCGAAGTGAGTGGAGCTCACAGCAGCTCAGGGAGGTCTGCCTGACTCTGTAGACTCCACTGCTGGGGACAGGGCACAGCTAAACAACAACAACAACAACAACAAAAAGCACCAGAAACCTTTGCAGATGCAAACGACTCTGTCTAACAGTTTTGAAGAGAGCAGTGGATCTCCCAACATGGAGGTTGAGATCTGAGAACGGACAGACTGCCTGTTCAAGTGGGTCCCTGGCCCCTGAGTAGCCTAACTGGGAGACATCTCCTACTAGGGGCAGACAGACATCCCACACCTCACACAGTGGAGTACACCCCTGAGAGCAAGCTTCTAAAGCAAGAATCAGACAGGTACACTCACTCTTCAGCACTATTCTATCTTCTGTAGCCTCTGCTGCTGATACCCAGGAAACCAGGGTCTGGAGTGTACCTCAAGCAATCTCCAACAGACCTACAGGTGAGGGTCCTGACTGTTAGAAGGAAAATTAAGAAACAGGAAGGACATCCACGCCAAAATCCCATCAGTATGTCAGCATCATCAAAGACCAGAGGCAGATAAAAACACAAAGGTGGGGAAAAAGCAGGACAGAGAAGTTGAAAATTCAAAAAATAAGAGCGTATCTCGCACTCCAAAGTCACCACCAACAATGGATCAAAACAGGACGGAGAATGACTTTGATGAGATGAGAGAAGTCTTCAGTCCATCAAACTTCCCAGAGCTAAAGGAGGAATTACGTACCCAGCACAAAGAAACTAAAAATCTTCAAAAAAGAGTAGAAGAATTGATAACCAGAATAATTAATGCAGAGAAGGCCATAAACCACCGGACAGAGGTGGAAACCATGATATGAGAAATATGTGACAATTGCACAAGCTTCAGTAACTGATTTAATCAACTGGAAGAAAGAGTATCAGCGATTGAGGATCAAATGAATGAAATGAAGTGAGAAGAGAAATCTAAAGAAAATAGAAGAAAAAGAAATGAACAAAGGCCAGGCGCGGTGGCTCAAGCCTGTAATCCCAGCACTTTGGGAGGCCAAGATGGGCGGATCACGAGGTCAGGAGATCGAGACCATCCTGGCTAACATGGTGAAACCCCGTCTCTACTAAAAATACAAAAAAAAAAAAACAGCCAGGTTAGGTGGGGGGTGCCAGTAGTCCCAGCTACTCGGGAGGCTGAGGCAGGAGAATGGCATAAACCTGGGAGGCGGAGCTTGCAGTGAGCTGATATCTGGCCACTGCACTCCAGTCCAGGTGACAGAGCGAGACTATGACTAAAAAATAAATAAATAAATAAATGAACAAAGTCTGCAAGAAGTATGAGATTATGTAAAAAGACCAAATCCACGTCTGATTGGGGTGCCTGAAAGTGAGGGGGAAAATGGAACCAAGTTGGAAACTCTTCAGGATATCATCCAGGAGAACTTCCCCAATCTAGTAGGGCAGGCCAACATTCAAATTCAGGAAATAAAGAGAACACCACAATGATACTCCTCGAGAAGAGCAACTTCAAGACACATAATTGCCAGATTCACCAAAGTTGAAATGAAGGAAAAAATCTTAAGAGCAGCCAGAGAGAAAGGTCGGGTTACCCACAAAGGGAAGCCCATCAGACTAACAGCAGATCTCTCGGCAGAAACTCTACAAGCCAGAAGAGATTGGGGGCCAATATTCAACATTCTTAAAGAAAAGAATTTTCAACCCAGAATTTCATATCCAGCCAAATTAACTTTCATAAGTGAAGGAGAAATAAAATCCTTTACAGATAAGCAAATGCTTAGAGATTTTGACACCACCAGGCCTACCTTACAAGAGACACTGAAGGAAGAACTAAATATGGAAAGGAACAACCGGTACCAGCCATTGCAAAAACATGCCAAAATGTAAAGACCACCAAGGTGAGGAAGAAACTGCAACAATTAACGAGCAAAATAACCAGTTAAGATCATAATAGCAGGATCAAGTTTGCACATAAGAATATTAACCTTAAATGTAAATGGACTAAACGCTCCAATTAAAAGACACAGACTGGCAAACTGCATAAAGTGTCAAGACCCATCAGTCTGCTGTATTCAAGAGACCCATCTCAAATGCAGAGACATACATAGGCTCAAAATAAAGGGATGGAGGAAGATCTACCAAGCAAAAGGGGAACAACAAAAAGCAGGAGTTGCAATCCTAGTCTCTGATAAGACAGACATTAAACCATCAAAGATCAAAAGAGAAAGAAGGCCATTACATAACAGTAATGGGATCAATTCATCAGGAAGAGCTAAGTATCCTAAATATAAATGCACCCAATACAGGAGCACCCAGATTCATAACGCAAGTCCTTAGAGACTTACAAAGAGACTTAGACTCCCATACAATAATAATGGGAGACTTCAACACCCCACTGTCAACATTAGACAGATCAATGAGACAGAAAGTTAACAAGGATATCCAGGAATGGAACTCATCTCTGCACAAAACGGACCTAATAGACATCTATAGAGCTCTCCACCCCAAATCAACAGAATATACATTCTTCTCAGCACCACATTGCACTTATTACAAAATTGACCACATAATGGGAAGTAAAGCACTCCTCAGCAAATGTACAAGAACAGAAATTATAACAAACTGTCTCTCAGACCACAGTGCAATCAAACTAGAAATCAAGACTGAGAAACTCAATCAAAACCGCTCAACTACATGGAAACTGAATAACCTGCTCCTAAATGACAACTGAGTACATAACGAAATGAAGGCAGAAAAAAAGATGTTCTTTGAAACCGATGAGAACAAAGATACAACATACCAGAATCTCTGGGACACATTTAAAGCAGTGTGTAGAGGGAAATTTATGCCCACTAAATGTCCACAAGAGAAAGCTGGAAAGATCTAAAATTGTCACTCTAACATCAAAATTAAAAGAACTAGAGAGGTAAGAGCAAACACATTCAAAAGCTAGCAGAAGGCAAGAAATAAATAAGATCAGAGCAGAACTGAAGGAGATAGAGACACAAAAAACCCTCCAAAAAATCAATGAATCCAGGAGTTGGTTTTTTGAAAAGATCAACAAAATTGACAGACTACTAGCAAGACTAATAAAGAAGAAAAGAGAGAGGAATCAAATAGACACAATAAAAAATGTTAAAGGGGATATCACCACCGACCCCACAGAAATACACACTACCATCAGAGAATACTATAAACACCTCTACGCAAATCAACTAGAAAATCTAGAAGAAAAGGTTAATCTCCTGGACACTTACACTCTCCCAAGACTAAACCAGGAAGAAGCTGGATCCCTGAATAGACCAATAGCAGGCTCTGAAATTGAGACAATAATTAATAGCCTACAAATCAAAAAAAGTCCAGGACCAGATGGATTCACAGCTGAATTCTACCAGAGGTACAAGGAGGAGCTGGTACCATTCCTTCTGAAACTATTCCAATCAATAGAAAAAGAGGGAATCCTTCCTAACTCATTTGATGAGGCCAACATCATCCTGATATCAAAGCCTGGCAGAGACACAACAAAAAAAGAGAATTTTAGACCAATATCCCTGATGAACATCGATGCAAAAATCCTCAATAAAATACTGGCAAACCAGATTCAGCAGCACATCAAAAAGCTTATCCACCATGATCAAGTGGGCTTCATCCCTGGGATGCAAGGCTGGTTCTACATTTGCAAATCAATAAACGTAATCCAGCATATAAACAGAACGAAAGACAAGAACCATATGATTATTTCAATAGATGCAGAAAAGGCTCTTGACAAAATTCAACAGCGCTTCATGCTAAAGACGCTCAATAAATTCGGTATTAATGGAACGTATCTCAAAATAATAAGAGCAATTTATGACAAACCCACAGCCAATATCATACTGCATGGGCAAAAACTGGAAACATTCCCTTTGAAAACTGGCACAAGACAGGGATGCCCTCTCTCACCACACCTATTCAACATAGTGTTGGAAGTTCTGGCTAGGGCAATCAGGCAAGAGAAAGAAATCAAGGGTATCCAGTTAGGAAAAGAAGAAGTCAAATTGTCCCTGTTTGCAGACGACATGATTGTATATTTAGAAAACTCCATTGTCTCAGCCCAAAATCTCCTTAAGCTGACCAGAAACTTCAGCAAAGTCTCAGGATACAAAATTAATGTGCAAAAATCACAAGCATTCTTATACACTAGTAACAGACAAACAGAGAGCCAAATCAGGAAAGAAGTTCCATTCACAATTCCTTCAAAGAGAATAAAATACCTAGGAATCCAACTTACAAGGGATGTCAAGGACCTCTTCAAGGAGAACTACAAACCACTGCTCAGTGAAATAAAAGAGGACACAAACAAATGGAAGAACATACCATGCTCATGGATAGGAAGAATCAATATCGTGAAAATGGCCATACTTCCAAGGTAATTTATAAATTCAATGTCATCCCCATCAAGCTACCAATGAGTTTGTTCCCAGAATTGGAAAAAACTGCTTTAAAGATCATATGGAACCAAAAAAGAGCCCACATTGCCCAGACAATCCTTAGTCAAAAGAACAAAGCTGGAGGCTTCATGCCACCTGACTTCAAACTATACTACAAGACTACAGTAACCAAAACAGGATGGTACTGGTACCAAAACAGAGCTATAGACCAATGAAACAGAACAGAGTCCTCAGAAATAATACCACACATCTACAGCCATCTGTTCTTTGACAAAGCTGAGAAAAGCAAGAAATGGGGAAAGGATTCCCTATTTAATAAATGGTGCTGGGAAAATTGGCTAGCCATAAGTAGAAAGCTGAAACTGGATCCTTTCCTTACCCCTTATACGAAAATTAATTCAAGATGGATTAGAGACTTAAACGTTAGACCTAATACCATGAAAACACTATAAGAAAACCTAGGGAATACCATTCAGGACATAGGCATGGGCAAGGACTTCATGTCTAAAACACCAAAAGCAACGGCATCAAAAGCCAAAATTGACAAATGGGATCTCGTTAAACTAAAGAGCTTCTGCACAGCACAAGAAACTACCATCAGAGTGAATAGGCAACCTACAGAATGGGAGAACATTTTTGCAGTCTACTCATCTGACAAAGGGCTAATATCAAGAACCTACAAAGAACTCAAACAAATTTACAAGAAAAAATCAAACAACCCCATCATAAAGTGGGCAAAGGATATGAACAGACACTTCTCAAAAGAAGACATTCATACAGCCAACAGACACATGAAAAAATGCTCATCATAACTGGCCATCAGAGAAATGCAAATCAAAACCACAATGAGATACCATCTCACACTAGTTAGAATGGCAATCATTCAAAAGTCAGGAAACAACAGGTGCTGGAGAGGATGTGGAGAAATAGGAACACTTTTACACTGTTGGTGGGATTGTAAACTAGTTCAACCATCATGGAAAACAGTATGGCGATTCCTCAAGGATCTAGAACTGGAAGTACCCTGTGACCCAGCCATCCCATTACTGGGTATATACCCAAAGGATTATAAATCATGCTGCTATAAAGACACATGCCCACGTATGTTTATTGTAGCACTATTCACAATAGCAAAGACTTGAAATCAACCCAAATGTCCATCAGTGACAGACTGGATTAAGAAAATGTGGAACATCATAAACACCATGGAATACTATGCAGCCATAAAAAAGGATGAGTTTCCATCCTTTGTAGGGACACGGGTGCAGCTGGAAACCATCATTCTCAGCAAACTATCGCAAGAACAGAAAATCAAACACCGCATGTTCTCACTCATAGGTGGGAACTGAACAATGATATCACTTGGACTCGGGAAGGGGAACATCACACACCGGGGCCTCTCACAGGGAGGGGGAAAGGGGGAGGGATTGCATTGGGAGTTATACCTGATGTAAAAGACGAGTTGATGGGTGCAGCACACCAACATGACACAAGTATACATATGTAACAAACCTGCACGTTATGCACATGTACCCTAGATCTTAAAGTATACATATAAAAAAAGAAGCTTTCTGTGAAACGCTGTGTGATGTGTGAATTCATCTCATGGAATTACAATCTTTTTTTTATTCAGCAGTTTGGTAACACTATTTTCTTTTAATCTGCAATGGGATATTTCAGAGCATATTGAAGCTTTTGGTTGCACAGGAAATATCCTCATATAAAAACTAGAGAAAGCATTCTGAGAAACAGCATTGTCATGTGTTAATTCATCTAACAGAATTAGAAGACTTTTTTTATGTAGCAGTATGGTAGCAATGCTTTGGGGAACCGGTGAAGGGATATTTTGGATCGCATTGAAGCTTATGGTGACAATGAAAATATCCTGAGATAAAAAACAAAAAGAGCCGGGCGCAGTGGCTCAAGCCTGTAATCCCAGCACTTTGGGAGGCCGAGACGGGCGGATCACGAGGTCAGGAGATCGAGACCATCCTGGCTAACAAGGTGAAACCCCGTCTCTTCCAAAAAAAAAAAAAAAAAAAAAACTAGCCGGGTGAGGTGGCGGGAGCCTGTAGTCCCAGCTACTCAGGAGGCTGAGGCAGGAGAATGGCGTGAACCCAGGAAGCGGAGCTTGCAGTGAGCTGAGATCCGGCCAATGCACTCCAGCCTGGGCAACAGAGCGAGACTCCGTCTCAAAAAAAAAAAAAGAAGTTATCCAATAAGTTGCTTTGTGATCTGTGAATTCACCTCACAGTGTTACACTCTTCTTTTCATTGAGTACTCTGCTCACATTGGTTTCTTGGAATCTGCAATGGGATATGTCAGAGCCCATTGAAGGTTAGGGTGACAAAGGAAATGCCCTCAGACAAAAACTCTAAAGAAACTTTCTGAGAAACTGCTTTGTGATTTCTGAATTCATCGCACAGAGTTACATAATTATTTTAATGGAGCAGTTTGGTAGAACTGCTTTTGGGGAATCTGAGAATCGGTATTTTGAATTACATTGAAGTTTGGGTGACAAAGGAAATATCCTTAGATAAAAACTAAAATGAATCTTTCTGAGAAACTTCTCTGATGTATGAATTCATCTAAGAATATTACACCTTTCTTTTCATGGAGCAGTTTGCTAACACTCTTTACGTGGAATCTGCAAAGAGATATTTGGGAGTGTTTTGAGACCTATGGTGAAAAAGATATATCCTCAGATAAAAACCAGAAAGAAGCTCTCTGAGAAACTGCTTTGTAATGTGTGAATTCATCTCACAGAGCTACACCGTTCTTTTCATTGAGCCATTTGATATCTCTGCTTTTGTGGAATCTGCAATAGGATATTTGGGAGCACATTGAAGCCTATGGTGACAAAGGAAATATCCTCATATAAAAACTAGAAAGAAGATTTCTGAAAAATAGCTTTGTGATGTCTTACTTCATCTCACAGAATTACACCTTGCTTTTCATGGAGCAGTTTGCTAACAATGTTTTCATGGAATCTAAGATGGGATATTTTGGATCACATTGAAGAATATGGTGACAAACTAAATATTCTCAAATCAAAACTAGAAAGAAGTTCTCTGAGAAACTGCTTTGTGATGTGTGAATTCATCTCACAGAGTTACACTATTCTTTTCATTGAGTAGTTTAATAACACTGTTTTCATAGAATCTGCAATAGGATATTTTGGATCGCATTGAAGTCTATGGTAATACAGAAAATACCCTCAGACAAAATCTAGAAAGAATCCTTCTGAGAAAGTTCTTTGTGATGTGTGACTTCATCTCAAAGAGTTACACTATTTTTTCAAGGAGCAGTTTGCTAACACTCTTTTCGTGGAATCTGCAAAGGGATTTTTGGGAGCACATTGATTCATTTAGTGAAAAAGGAAATATCCTCAGATAAAAACTAGAAAGCAGCTTTCTGAGAAACTGCTTTATGATGTGTGAATTCATCACACAGAGTTACACCATTCTTTCCTTGAGCTGTCTGATAGTACTGGTTTACAGGAATCTGTAATAGGTAACTGGGAGCACATTGAAGCCTAAGGTGAAAAAGGAAATATCCTCAGATAAAAACCAAAAAGAAGCTTTCTCAGAAACTGCTTTGTGATGTGTGAATTCATATCACAAAATTACACCATTCTTTTCATTGAGAAGTTTCCTAACACCTTTTTCGTTTAATCTGCAATGGGATATTTGCTCGTGCATTGAGGACTATGGTGAAAAAGGAATTATCTTCAGATAAAAATTAGAAAGAATCTCTCTCAGAAACTACTTTGTGATGTGAGAATTCATCTTACAGAGGTGCACTCTTCTTTTCCCTGAGCAGTTTGATAACACTGTGTTCGTGGAATCTGGAAAGGAAATACCCTCAGATAAAAATGAGAAAGAAGCTTTCTGAAGAACTTCTTCGTGATGTATGAGTTCATCTCACAGGGTTATACCATTTTTTTCATGGAGCAGTTTGCTGAAACTGTTTTCGTGGAATCTGCAAAGTGATATTTGGGAGTACATTGAGGCCTACATTGATAAAGCAAATATCCTCAGAATGAAACTAGAAAGAAGCCTCCTGAGAAACTTCTTTTTGATGTGTCAATTCATCTCACAGAGTTACACTGTCTTTCCTTTAACAGTCTGATAACACTGGTTTCGTGGAATCTGTAATAGGATACTTGGAAGCGCATGGAAGCCTATAGTGACAAAGGAAATATCCTCAGATAAAAATCACAAGGAAGCTTTCTGAGTATCTGCCTCATGATGTGTGAATTCATCTCACAGAGTTACACCATTCTTTTGATTGAGAAGTTTGATAACACTTTTCTCGTTTAATCTGCAATGGGATATTCGGGCACACATTGAGAAATATGGTGAAAAAGGATATATTCTTAGATAAATACTAGAAAGAAGGTTTCTGAGAAACACCTTTTAATGTGTGAATTCATCTGACAGAATTACAACACTGTTTTCATGTAGCAGTTTGGTAGCACTGTTTTTAAAGAACCCGAAAAGGGATATTCAGGAGCTTCTAGAGGCCTATAGTGAAAAGGAAATAACTTCAGATAAAAACTGGAGAGAAACTCTTTGAGAAACGGTTTTCTGATGTGTGTATTCATATCATAGAGTTTAACCTTTTTGTTGATTGAACAGGTCGGCATCACTGTTTTTGTAGCATCTGAGATGAGACATTTGGGAGCACATTGAAGCCTACAGTGAAAAAGGAAATATTGTCAGATTTAAACTAGAAAGAAGCTTTCTGAGAAACTGCTTTATGATGGGTGAATTCATTTCCCAGAGTTTCAATTTTGTTTTCATTGAGCAGTTTGGTAACACGTTTTTGTGGGCTCTGCAAAGGGATATTCGGGAGTCCATAGAGTCCAATGATGAAAAAGGAAATATCATCAGTTAAAAACTGGAGAGAAGCTTTCTGAGAAACTCCTTTGTGATGTGTGTATTCATCTGATAGAGCTAAACGTTTCTGTTGAGGGACCACTTTGGCATCACTGTTTGTGTGGTGTCTGAGGAGGGATATTTGGGAGTACATTGAAGCCTAGGTTGGAAAAAGAAATATCCTCAGATAAAAACTAGAAAGAGGCTTCCTGAGAAACTGCTCTTTTATGAATCTATTTATATCATAGAGTTTCATCATT